>NC_040904.2:92248581-92554659 GCF_004126475.2 Phyllostomus discolor
TACCTATCAAATCCTACTCTCAAAAAAAAATCACAGACTTCCAGCCAAGACAGAGGTGTAGGTAGACACACTGTGCCTCCTTGCGCAACAAAAATAAGGTCAGCAACAATTTAGAAACAAGATAACAACCAGATCTGACAGAAAATTGAACTTTTTGGAAGTCAAACAACCAAGGAGTTAAAATATACACATTCATCCCGACCAGTAGGAAGGGTGGAGTTGGGCAACTGGGCAGAGAGGGTTCAAGGCACAAAGAGCAGTGGCACTGGGTGCATAAGGCATCCCAGGTGCAAGACAGCAGCAGGCAGACCCTGGGCATGCAGGCAGATGAGGATGGCAGACCCAGCGAGGCGGTGACTGTGAAGCAAGGCACCTGGCTGACTGGGCAGTCCCACATTCATGCACAGATAAACCAGGCGAAATTGGGCAGTGAGACAAACCACACAACCCTGGGTCCCAGCGCTGGGAAATAGAGCCTTGGGCCACTAACTGAAAACACCTGTGGGGGCTGAGGCCCAGGGACAGACTCCCAGCCTCATAGGAGAGTACGTTGGAGAGACCCACAGGGTCCTAGAACATGCACAGGCCCACCCACATGGGAATCAACACCAAAAAGACACAGTTTGCTTGGGGGAAGCAGCAGCGGAAGAGGCAGAAGTTCGTCAGAGAAAGGAGCAAGCGCCATTGTTCTCTCTTGGACCCCACCCCTACATACCACATCACAACCCAGCAACTGGGCTACCCCACCCAGGTGAACACCTAAGACTTCTCTTCTTACTACCTAACAGGCACATCAAGACAAAAAAAAAAAAAAAATGGCTGAAATGAAAGAACAGATCAAAGCTCCAGAAAAAATACAACTAAGCAACAAAGAGATAGCCAACCTATCAGATGCACAGTTCAAAGCACTGGTGATCAGGATGCTCACAGAATTGGTTGAATTTGGTCGCAAATTAGATGAAAAAATGAAGGCTACAATAAGTGAAATGAAGGAAAATGCATAGGGAACCAATAGTGATGGGAAGGAAACTGGGACTCAAATCAATAGAGTGGACCAGAAGGAAGAAAGAAACAACCAAACAGAAAAGAATGGAGAAATAAGAATTCAAAAAAAATGAGGAGAAGCTTAGGAACCTCCAGGACATCTTTAAATGTTCCAACATCCAAATTATAGGGGTACCAGAAGGGGAAGAGGAAGAGCAACAAGTGGAAAAGTTACTTGAACAAATAATAAATGAGAACTTCCCCAATCTGGCAAAGGAAATAGATTTCCAGGGAGTCCAGGAAGCTCAGAGAGTCCCAAGAAGCTGGACCCAAGGAGGAACACACCAAGGCACATCATAATTATATCACCCAGGATTAAAATGAAGGAGAGAATTCTAGAAGCAGCAAGAGATAAGGGGATAGTAACCTAGAAAGGAGTTCCCATCAGACTGTCAGCTATTTCTCAAAAGAGACCTTGCAGGCAAGAAGGGGCTGGAAAGAAGTCTTCCAAGTCATGAAAGGCAAGGACTTACATCCAAGATTGCTCTACCCAGCAAAGCTTTCATTTAGAATGGAAGGGCAGAAAAAGTGCTTCTCAGATAAGATCAAGTTAAAGGAGTTCATCATCATCAAGCCCTTATCTTATGAAATGTTAAAGGGATTTATCTAAGAAAAAGAATATAAAAAACATGTATAGTAAAATGACAGCAAACTCATAATTATTAACAACCACACCTAAAACAAAAACAAGAAACTAAGCAAACAACTAGAACAGTAACAGAACCACAGAAATGGAGATCACATGGAGGGTTAGCAACAAGGGAGTGGGAGGAGGAGAGGGGGGAAAAGGTACAGAGAATAAGTAGCATAAATGGTAGGTAGAAAATAGAGGGAGGGCAAAAATAGTATGGGAAATGTAGAAGCTAAAGAACTTACGACACATGGACATGAACTAAAGGGGGGGAATGTGGTTAGGAGAGGGTGTGCAGGGTGGAGGGGAGTGAAGGGGGGAAATGGGACAACTGTAATAGCATAATCAATAAAATATGTTTTTAAAAAATCACATTCACATGTATAGCATTAATGATTAATAACAGATTGAATTGTTAATCTGTCAGTCTTCATATTATTTTTTTTTACTCGTTTAGTGGTTTCTTTTGAAACTTAATCTTAATATAACCAACTATATTAAGGCGTTTGTGGTTAGATTTTTATGTGTCTTCCCACAGAATATTTGAAACATTTCAAGCCATAGCAAGGTTCTCTTATATTTACCTCTAAAACTCATATTTTTTTACCTCTTGCAATGAAAATACTTAATAATTCCAAATGTTTCTTCTGAGGTAGATGCAAGTTGGTAAACACTTTTTTCCACGTGACTATCAAACCAACCGGCCATTTCTCACTGTACTGCAATGTTCCATTTTTCCTAAATCAGGTGAGTATGGTTTCTAGACTCTGCTCTGTACCAGTGGTCAGTTATCTAAGTTTGGGACAAGAGCACAATGTCTCAGTTACTATAGTTAATTATATGATATAATTGTACTATATCATATGTTAAGTATATAATTAATTATAAAGATTAAGATAAAATTATGTAATTACAGTTTTTAACAGACCTTGTTATCTAGTACCGTTTCCATATTGTTTCATCTTTTTCAGGATTTCCTTGACCATTCCTAACCTTATGCATGTCCATACAAATTTTAGATTCAACTTATCAATTTCTGCAAAAATAAACAGAAAACTGCCGGTATTTGATTGAGATTTATAGGAAATGACATGGTTGGGCAGAGAAACCAACTTGCAGATTCGTAATGCTAAACAGCATAGAAAAAAAAGAGTTTCTTATATTGATATATCACATATTCAGTGAAATATTTATATCTTGATGATAAATTAATGCATTAAAAAAATTTTACATTAAGCAAGTGTCTCAAAGCCTAATACTTTACCCATCCCTTGAAAGCCACTGATAGATTTCTACAGTTTTCATGCATCCTTAAATATTAATACAAATATTTTCCAAATGTTGTGGACTCAGGGAAATTTAATGACAGACTTCTATATCATGATGAAAGATTTACCACACATACTTGTTGTCTCTTCTACCCCTTAAAAGTCCCACTGAAATGATAATAAAATTGCTTAAAACATGCTAAATATTGCAATCAAAGAAAAGGAGCAACGGTGATCACATGTGTAAAAACAGGAGATTTTAATAAAATGATCAAAGATGAAAACTGAATATAGAGCAGATGATGAAGCAGCATGGAGAAAAAGGGGCCTAGAAGAGGGATGGCTTCAGAAGAGAGGAATGCAATGAATCCTGAGGCAGAGCTCTGAAGAGGCTTATAATTCAGATGCAAAAGTTATCTCACCTGAGACTCTAAATTCAGGTCAATTGACCTTATACTATGTTCTCTGATCTCCCTAGCCACATGCAGACACATAGGCAAGCTAGTTATTTACATCCCACCTAAAAAAAAAAAGAACCAAAGGGTTCTTCTACAAAGAAATTAAACAAATTGTCTGAGATCACCCAAAGCAGAGTATTTGGACTTCAGTTTCTCCTGTTCCACATGTGGCATCAAGGGATCCTGAAACATAACTGGCCTGCTCTCTTCTTCTTCCTGTAAAGCAACACTATCAGTTAATAAGCCCCACCTGTGGTTCCCACAGCAGCAAGTCACAAATCACTGCCAACTATTTAAGAAAGTTTGGAATATGAGTGAAAGATCAAGTTAAAAACAAAAATAACTCTAATCATTGAACTTTAAAAAAGAAATAATTTAGGAAACAAAATGAAAAAAGACAAAATTTTAGTATCTGTGCAGAGATTTGAGAGATTGAGATTTACATAAAATAAGCATAGGAGCTTAAAAAAAAAAAGAAAAAAGCAGATATCCTGAAAGACCTTTAATAAGTGAAAAATATGATTGACCAACAAGTCAAAACCAAGAATTGATGAAAGGATTGGAAGGTAAAACCTATGAAGTCTCTGGAAAGAAAAGGAAAAAAAAGAGATGCAAAGTCTTTGCCCTGGCTGGTGTAGCTCTGTGGATTGAGCATCGGCCTGCAAACCAAAGGGTTGCTGGTTTGATGCCCAGTCAGGGCACATACCCAGGTTATGGGCCAGGTCCCCAGTAGGGGGCATGAGAGAGGCAACCACACATTGATGTTTCCCTCTTTCCTTCCCTTCCCCTCTCTATAAAAATAAAAATAAATAAAATTTTAAAATAAAATAAAATAAAATCTGAGAGAAACATGAGAGAAATAGAGTATGAACACAGGATGTCCAAAAACAGACTAAAATTGGTTTTAAACATAATGAAATGACAGAAAGAATTTATCGCAGAAGAAAATCATTAAAAAAACCCAGATCATTTTCCACACGTGAAGGATGGTAATGAAAGGTACCACTGAAACCAAGAACAATCAATGAATTAAAAACCTATGCATATTCCCTTGGAAATTCAGAATACGAGAGACGGAGGGGGGAAAAAATAAAATCAACATACAAGAATCGGAGGACATCATATTTGTTATGAATCTGCAGGATTTTTGAAGCACTTCAAAGTTAAGATAATGCTGGAGTTCAGGACACAATGGAGTTATAACTGAAGGGAAAGAAGATAAATACATTAATAAATTAAAAAAAACACAATACAGAAATAAGCCGTATAAAACATCATGGAGTCAATGACAGCAATTCCTAAATTTTTTACATTAAGCTAAAATATATTATATGTAGCACATTTATTTAACATATCTTTTATATATATTTTCAGATGCTTCTAAGTTGAACTTCTATGTGTCCTGACAAACTCTTAGCATAGAAAGACAGTTAAATTTCCCCTTTTCACTAAACTCCCATAACTGAGATTGTAAAAACTAATGAAGAAAAGAGTATAGGAGAAACTACTACATCATTTTTATCTTTTTAAATGTACATTAAACAGAATAAATTTATTTTTATCCCATTAGTTTTTCTCCTTCCCATTCTCTGTATTTTCTTTACTATTCCTTACAAAAGTCATTAGAGTCCCTTTGTGGTTTTTACCCACATTAATAAGTTGTCTACTGTAAAAAAGGTATACTATATGAAAGAGATATAGCCTTTTCTTTAGTGGTCACTGTGCCTCTTAACCATGGCTGCCCCTGGTGTTCTTGTCTGTAGCATGAGAAGCATGTACTAAATAAGTCCAGTTGATATTCCAGCTTTAATATTCCTACTCTATATGCAATTGCTAAAAAGTCAAGATGCAGTCTCTGGGACACCAAGTATACCAACAATTGCAACATAGGTGTACCAAAAGGAGGCAAGATTGAGCAAGGGACTGAGTACTTATTGGAGAAAGAATGATGAAAAACTTTCCTAACTCATGAAGGAAATAAACATACAAGTCCAAGAAGTACAGAGTACCAAGCGAAATGAACCAAAAGACACCCACAATAAGATACATCAAAATTAAACTGTCAAAGGTTAAAGAAAAAAGAGACTCCTTTTTTTGTTTTGTTTGGTGGGATTTTGTTGTATTTTTTCTTATTTCATTCATTATGCTATTACAGTTGTCCCAATTTTTCCCACTTTGCCCTTCTCTACCCAGCACTCTCCACTCCCTCAGGCAATCCCCACACCATCATTCATGTTCATGGGTCATATTCATGGGTCAAGTTCTTTGGCTATTCCATTTCCTATACTGTACTTTACATCCCCATGGCTATTCTGTAACTACCTGTTTATACTTCTTAATCCCCTCACTTCTTCATCCCTTCCCTAACACACCCCTTCACCTGGCAAACATTAAAATGTTTTCCATATCCACAATGCTTTCTCTGTTCTTCTTGTTTGCTTAGTTTGTTTTTCAGATTCAATTGTTCATAGATGTGCATTTATTGCTATTTTATTGTTCATAGTTTTTATATTTTCTTTTTCTTACATAAGTCCCTTTAACATTTCATATAATAGTGGTTTGGTGATGATGAACTCCTTTAGTGCCTTCTTGTCTGGGAAGCTCTTTATCTGCCCTTTGATTCTAAATGATGTCTTTGTTGGATAGAACAATCTTGGTTGTAGGTCCCTGTTTTTCATGACTTTGAGTATTTCTTGCAAATCCCTTCTAGACTGCAAAGTTTCTTTTGAGACACCAGCCGACAGTCTCATGAAAATTCCTTTGTGGGAAATCTGCTCTTCTCTCGCTGTTTTTAAGATTTTTTCTTTATCTTTAACCCTTGATATTTTAATTATGATGTGTCTTGGAGTGGTCCTCTTTGCATCCATCTTGCTTGGGACTCTCTGTGCTTACTGGACTTGCATGTCTGTTGCCTTCACCAAATTAGGGAAGTTTCACTAATTTTCAAATAGATTTCCAATTTCTTGCTCTTTCTCTTTTCCTTCTGTCACCCCTATGATGTGAAAGTTGGAAGGCCTGAAGTTGTCCCAGAGGCTGCTTATACTAACCTCATTATTTTGGATTCTTTTTTCTTCTTGTTATTCTGATTGGTTGTTTTGCTTCCTTATGTTCCAAAACATTTATTTGATTCTCTGCTTTATTCACTCTGCTATTGTTTCCCTGTAAATTGTTCTTTATTTAAATTAGTGTATCCATTGTTTTTGATTGGATCTTTTTTATGCTGTTGAGGTCCTCACTAAGTTCCTTAAGCATTCTTATAACTGGTGTTTTGAACTCTGCAAGTGATAGATTGCTTATTTCCATTTTGGTTAGCTCTTTTTCTGGCATTTTGATCTGTTCTTTCATTTGGACCATGTTTCTTTTTTTTTTAATTCCCAAATTTTGGTCTTTATTTCACAAATGCAAATATCTTTTTAGATATTTGGTTATTTTAACTCAGTTATTCAACTTTATGTTTTAATATTTGAAGAAAATAATGTATTTTATGTTTTAGACTTTTTTCCCTGAAAACTTTGGTGTACTGAAACAACTATCTAAAATCTTGTTGCATTTTCTTTTTTTTTATTTTAATCAATGTTCAAATACAGTTTTCTCCTTTTTACTCCCAATCCAGTCCCCCCTCCCACCCTCCCCACTTCCCTCCCATTACCACCCTCCCCTTAGTTTATGACCATGTGTCCTTTAAGTTTGTTCCTGTGAACCCTTCCCACGGTCCCCTTAAATTCCCTCTTCTCTCCCCTCGGGTCACCGTCAGCCTGTCCTCTATTTCAGTGTCTTTGGTTATATTTTGCTTGTTTCTTTGTTTTGTTATTTAGGTTCCTGTTAAAGGTGAGATCATATGGTATTTGTCTTTCACTGCCTGGCTTGTTTCACTAAGCATAATGTTTTCCAGCTCCATCCACACTGTTGCAAAGGGTAGGAGCTCCTTTCTTTCTGCTGCATAGAATTCCATTGTGTAAATGTACCATAGTTTTTTGATCCATTCATTTACTGATGGGCATCTTGGTTGCTTCCAGCATCTAGCTATTGTAAATTGTGCTGCTATGAACATTGGGATGCATAGGTTCTTTTGAATTGGTGTTTTAGTATTCTTAGGATAGAGTCCCAGCAGTGGAATTGCAGGGTCAAAAGGCAGATCCATTTTTAGTTTTCTGAGGAAGTTCCATACTGCTTTCCATAGTGGTTGTACCAGTATGCAGTCCCACCAGCAGTGCACTAGGGTCCCCTTTTCTCCACAACCTCTCCAACACTTGTTGTTTGTTGCTTTGTTTATGACAGCCATTCTGTCTGGTGTGAAGTGGTATCTCATTGTGGTTTTAATTTGCATCTCTCTGATAGCTAGCGATATTGAACATCGTTTCATGTGTCTTTGGATTTTCTGTATGTCCTCCTTGGAGAAGTGTCTGTTCAAGTCCTTTGCCCACTTTTTAATTGGATTCCTTATCTTCTTAGAGTGCAGTCTTGTAAGTTCTTCATATATTTTGGAGATTAAACCCTTGTCTGGTGTATCATTGGCAAATATGTTTTCCCATACAGTTGGTTCTCTTTTAATTTTGATACTGTTTTCTTTAGCTGTGCAGAAGCTTTTAATTTTGATGAGGTCCCACTTGTTCATTCTTTCCTTTATGCCCCTTGCTCTAGGGGACAAGTCAGTAAAAAAGTTTCTGCATGAAATATCTGAGATTTTCCTACCTACGTTCTCCTCTAGGACTTTAATGGTGTCACATTTTATATTTAAGTCTTTTATCCACCTTGAATCTATTTTTGTATATGGTGTAAGTTGGTGCTCAAGTTTCATTTTTTGCACGTGGCTGTCCAGTTCTCCCAACACCATTTGTTGAAGAGGCTATTTTTACTCCATGTTATGTTGCTGCCTCCTTTGTCAAATATTAATTGACCATAGAGACTTGGGTTTATTTCTGGGCTCTCTGTTCTGTTCCATTGGTCTATGTGCCTGTTTTTATGCCAGTACCAGGCTGTTTTGATTACAGTGGGCTTGTAGTATAGTTTAGTGTCAGGTATTGTGATCCCTCCTACTTTACTCTTCTTTCTCAAAATTGCAGCAGCTATTCGGGGTCGTTTATAATTCCATATAAATTTTTGAAGTGTTTGTTCTATGTCTGTGAAATATGCCATTGGTACTTTAATAGGAATTGCATTGAATGTGTAAATTGCTTTGGGTAGTATGGACATTTTGAGGATATTAATTCTTCCAATTCATGAACACAGTATATGTTTCCATTTGTTTGTGTCTTCCTTGATTTCTTTCTTCAGTGTTGTGTAATTTTCTGAATACAGGTCTATTACCTCTTTGGTTAGGTTTATTCCTAGATATTTTATTTTTCTTTTTGCTATTTCAAATGGGATTTTTTCCTTGATCTCTGTTTCTGCTGTTTCATTGTTGGTATACAGAAATGCCTTTGATTTCTGGATATTGACTTTGTATCCTGCTGTTTTGCCAAATTCATTTATTAGGCCAAGCAGTTTTTTGGTAGAGTCTATAGGATTTTCTATGTATACTATCATGTCATCTGCAAACAGTGACAGTTTTGTTTCCTCCTTTCCAATTTGAATGCCTTTTATTTCTTTTTCTTGTCTGATTGCTGTGGCTAAAACTTCCAGTACTATATTGAATAGAAGTGGTGAAAGTGGA
The DNA here is from genome assembly GCF_004126475.2 of Phyllostomus discolor. Lineage (NCBI taxonomy): Eukaryota > Metazoa > Chordata > Mammalia > Chiroptera > Phyllostomidae > Phyllostomus > Phyllostomus discolor. Next base: position 92,257,636 of record NC_040904.2, read on the forward strand.
CAGCCTTGTCTTGTTCCTGATCTTAGTGGAAAAGATTTTAGTTTTTGCCCATTGAGTATGATGTTGGCTGAAGGTCTCTCATATATGGCCTTTATTATGTTGAGGAATGCTCCCTCTATTCCCACTTTGCTGAGTGTTTTTATCATGAATGGGTGCTGTACCTTATCAAATGCTTTTTCTGCATCAATTGATATGATCATGTGGTTTTTGTCTTTGCTTTTGTTTATGTGATGTATTACATTTACTGACTTGCGAATATTGAACCATCTTTGCATCCCTGGAATGAATCCCACTTGGTCATGGTGTATGATCTTTTTAATGTATTGTTGGATGCGGTTTGCCAGTATTTTGTTGAGGATTTTAGCGTCAATGTTCATCAGCGATATTGGCCTGAAGTTTTCTTTCTTTGTTGTGTCTTCATTTGGTTTTGGAATTAGGATGATGTTGGCCTCATAAAAAGAGTTTGGGAGTCTTCCATCTTTTTGGATTTTTTGGAATAGTCTGTGAAGGATAGGGGTTAGCTCTTCCTTAAATGCTTTGTAGAATTCTCCTGTGAAACCATCTGGTCCAGGGCTTTTGTGTGTTGGGAGTTTTTTGATTACTGCTTCAATTTCTTTTGCTGTTATTTGTCTGTTCAGGCTTTCTGCTTCTTTTTCATTGAGTTTTGGAAGATTATATTTTTCTAGAAAGTTGTCCATTTCACCTAGGTTTTCAAATTTCTTGGCATACAGCTCTTTGTAGTAGTTTCTTACAATCCTTTGTATTTCTGTGGTATCTGTTGTAATCTCCCCTCTTTCATTTCTGATTGTGTTTATTTGGGTCTTCTCTCTTTTTTTCTTGATGAGTCTGCTTAAAGGCTTGTCGACTTTGTTTATCTTTTCAAAGAACCAGCTCTTGGATTCATTGATCCTTAGAATTGTGCTTTTAGTCTCCATGTCATTTAATTCTGCTCTGATCTTGGTTATTTCCTTCCTTCTGCTTGCTCTGGGCTGCCTTTGTTGTTGTTCCTCGAGTTCTTGTAGATGTAGAGTTAGGTTGTTTGTTTAGAATGTTTCTAACCTTTTTAGGTGGGCCTGTATCGCTATGAACTTCTCTCTCAGGACTGCCTTGGCTGTGTCCCATAAGTTTTGGGTTGTTGTGAGTTCGTTTTCATTTGTTTCCAGAAACCGTTTGATTTCTTCCCTAGTATCATTCTTGACCCATTCATTGTTTAATAGCATGCTATTTAATCTCCATGATTTTGAGTGTTTTTGTTTTGTTTCCTTCGGGTTGGTTTCTAGCTTCAGTCCCTTGTGGTCTGAGAAAATGCTTGGTATGATTTCAATTTTCTTGAAATTCTTGAGGCTTGTTTTGTGTCCTATCATGTCATCTATCTTTGAGAATATTCCGTGTACATTTGAAAAGAATGTATATTTAGCTTCTTTTGGATGCAGGGCTCTGTATATATCAGTAAAGTCCATTTCATCAAGGGTATTGTTCAATGCCACAATATCTTTGTTGATATTTTTTTTAGAAGATCTGTCCATTTTTGATAGTGGGGTGTTAAAATCTCCCACTATAATTGTGTTGCTGTCGATATCTTTCTTGAAGTCCTCTAAGATTTTCTAAGTCCTCTAAGATATATTTGGGTGCTCCTGTGTTGGGTGCATATATATTTACATTATTTATGTCTTCTTGATGGATTCTTCCCTTGAGTATTATGAAGTGACCTCCTGGGTCTCTCTTTTTTGGAAGTCTATTTTGTCTAATATGAGTATTGCTACCCTGGCTTTTTTTTTCCTGTGCATTTGCTTGGAAGATTTGTTTCCAGCCCTTCACTTTCAGCCTGTGTAGGTCTTTTATCCTGAGGTGGGTCTCTTGTAGACAGCAGATCTGTGGGTCATTTTTTCTTATCCATTCAGCTATTCCATGTCTTTTGACTGGAGCATTTAATCCATTTACGTTTAAGGTTATTATTGATAGGTACTTATTCATTTTCTTTTATGTACATCTCTCTCTCTCTCTCACTCTCTTTTCCTTCCCTTCCTTAAAGCAGTCCCTTTAGAATTTCTTGCAGAGCTGGTTTGGTCGAGGTGTATTCTTTTAGACTGCTTTTGTCTGGGAAGCTTCTTATTTGGCCGTCTATCTTGATCGAGAGCCTTGCTGGCTATAGTAGCCTTGGTTGCAGACCTCTGGTTCTCATTACCTGGAGTATTTCTTGCCATTCTCTTCTGGCTTGGAGTGTTTCCATTGAGAAGTCAGCTGTTAGCCTTATTGGGGCTCCCTTGTATGTTACTTTCTTTTTCTCCCTTGCTGCCTTTAAGATTCTCTCTTTGTCTTGAAATTTTGCCATTTTAATTATGATGTGCCTTGGGGTGGGTCTCTTTGGGTTCCTCTTGATTGGGACTCTCTGTGTTTCCTGGATTTGTGTGACTTTTTCTCTCATCAAATTAGGGAAGTTCTCCTTCATTACTTGTTCAACTAGGTTTTCGATCCCTTGCTCTTCTTCTTCTTCTGGTATCCCTATTATACAGATATTATTACATTTCATATTGTCTGCATTTCTCTTAATCCCTCTTCATTCTTTCTGAGCCTCTTTTCCTTTTCTTGCTCTTTTTGGGTTTTGTTTTCTACTTGGTCCTCCATCTCGCTAATCCGATCTTCTGCTTCATTGATCCTGCTTTTCATTCCTTCTACTGTGTTCTTCAGTTCAGAAATTGTATTCTTCATTTCCTCTTGACCTTTGTTGAGAGTTTCTATTTCCTTTTTCATGTTTATATAGTTTGCAGTGAGGTTGATGTAGTGTCCCTCTAATTTCTGATAGCTCATTGTGAGTTCATTGAACTTCCTGGTAATCATTGTTTTGAACTCACTATGGGATAGTTGAGTTGCCTCTATTTCATTTAGCATTTTTCCTGAGGCTTCCTCATTTCCCTCCAATTGGGGGTTGTTTCTTTGTTTTCTCATTGTCCGTGGGTTTCTTCTTTTTTCTTCTTGTTTCTTAAATTGATCTGTTTTGATTCCCTGAAATTATGGTGTGAACTTCTGTGGTAGAATATTTGTGAGATTCAGTGATGCAATCTCCTTCGTGTATCCTGGTGTTTACAGCTTCCCCCTACTCTTTTTTGTGATCAGTTGGAGGAGTAAAGCAAAATTGTTTAAGACAGCAATACAATCTACTATGATATTTACATTAGCAGCCAGTAGAGAAGAGATGGGTTATCCTTTGGCTCCTTATAGTGTTAACCGTGATCCTCCACTCCAATATCCACGTTTTAGAAAGGATGGAAAGAGGGTAAGACTCTTACTGGGGACGAGAGGATTGATAGTTGTATCTAGAAAGTGTGGGGCTGTGGGAGGTCAAATTCTAAGGTATGATTGGATTAAAGATTAGTTTATAGGAGCAGTATATAAAAGAATAGAGACAACCCCCACAATAGTATAGTTCAGAAAATTCCAAGGTGGGCTGAGATCAGGTAGGGGTATTGAGTAGTATTTACAATTGTGTGAACTAGGTCTTATTAACAGTAATAGTAAAGTGACAGTCTTATGGCAGAATCGATGAGGTCTAGATAGCAAGAATAAAGAGTATAGAACCTTGAGAGGTGTATTAATGGAACACAGATGAAGGATAGTAACTTATCAACACCTTGTGACTGAGATAACGGGGGGGGGGGGGGGCTATCAAATGACAGTATAACCAGCCAAGCAAAGAAAATTATACAGAAAGAAAAAGAATACCAAAATATTATTAAAATAAAAAATATCGGAAAAGTGAGAAAAAGATAATACAAATTTACAGTAACTTGCAAGATTGAAAAATAAAGGAAAGAAAAGCAGAAGATGTAGTGCAGAAGAGATAAATTTGGAGTGGAAAGAACAATATTAGGATGAATGGAAGAGAAACATAAGGGATTGCGAGATAAAAATAATAAGAATTGAAGAATAAAATGTCACATAAAACACAAGATAAAATCAATCACCCAACAACAGCCAGAGAAACCAAACAAAACCAAACGAAACCAAAAAACAAACAAACAAACAAACCTCTTGTTGGTTTCTAACTGGCCAGACCAGTTTTTCTGATCTTGCTGGCTTTAGCTGGCTGAGGGACCTTTGAAATGCTTCTCTCTCTCCCAGCCAGATCTCAGCAAGTCTGTCAGGTAGCCTGGGTGCCCCCGAGCACACTGGCTCTCTGGATCTCACTTCCCTGTTCTTCCGGACTCCGGGGTCCTGCAGGGTTCCAGCTCTATGATCTCAGGAGGCACCCGTTTTTGGGATTCACTGCGCCCTCCCTGGGGATCGTAAAAGGGCGTGCCCCTCCCCCCAAACTTTTGCGATTCGGGGTCTAGGATCGCCCTAAGCACCTCGCCGCGACCCTTCCAGGTTCAAAGCGCTCGAGAGGCAGTCTTCCCGACGGTGTGAGAGCCAAGCTGCTTCCAGCTCTGTGTTCCCTGCCAAACCGCACTCGGACCAGGTGTTGGCGCCTTTCCCGGCTCCCCTAGTCAGGCTGGCTGGAAATTTCTGAGCCACCACTGTAGGAATGCACCAAGCACCACGTCCCTCCTGGGATCACGGCATGCGATTCAGGCCTCCCTATGGGGCGCGAGCTGAGCGCTGCCCGGCTCTGTACTCTCCACAGATCTGCACTTCCACCGGGCTAGGGGTGCAGGAGCTCTTCCAGGCTGCCCCTGGTCCTGTCAGCTAGAGGCCCTCACTTCTCCCAGGTCTCTGGGCGGGTGTTCATAGTCCCTGGGTGATTTTTTCCCAGTCCAACTGGCCAATCTGTTCCTTCCAGCAACACGTTCTCCCCTGGAGTTGCTCACCCCCCGTATTCGGGGGAGGGGGCAGCGACTTCCCTCTCCCAGGAGCCCTGGGCAGACTCCGGAGCACCGGGTGGGCCTGGGGTCTGCACACCCCTAGACCCCGCACTGATCCCTGGGCCCCTTTTGTCCTGTAGCAGTCTCCTTACTGTCTGGTTTTCCAGTAACTGCAATAATTTTTGATGCCCTGCTTTCAAAAGTGATTCGGTAACCTAGCCCACTTGCTCTGTTTCTCCACCGATCCACGAGTTTCCCCCCTCTTCACAGAAGCTGAGAAAAACGCTGCCTAGAGTAAAGCCTCCATCTTCCATCGAGGACCATGTTTCATTATCTCCTCATTTTTGGCAGCCTCCCTGTGTTTTTTCTATGTGTTAAGTAGAGCTGCTATGACTCCCTGTCTTGGTAGTGTAGACTAATGCAGTAGGTGTCCTGTAGGATCCAGTGGTACAGCCTCCCCTATCACCCAAGCTGGGTCCTTAGTGTGAGATGGTACACCTTCCTTTTGTAATTGAGCCTAGTTGCTATTGACAGATTAATGGGAGGGATTTACCCAGGCCAGTCAGCTGCAATCAGTCTAAGTATGGTTGAAGTATTTAGTTACCCTGCACATTTTCCTAATAAATGTATTATTTTTCCCTAAGAGTCTGCTCTCCTGCCAGGATATTCATCCACTGACCTGGTCAAATTACAGAAAAGGGTGATATTATCTCCCAGCATAAATGGAAACCTACAAATAAAGTCCTTCATAAGCAGAGTGCTACATATTACTACCGCTTTCAGGACTTGAACCAAATTCTAGCACTTACTATTGTATTTAAAAACACTCTTTAAAAATGTGTTTGTTGCCCTGGCTGGTGTAGCTCAGTGGATTGAGCTCAGGCTGTGAACCAAAGTGTTGCAGGTTCGATTCCCAGTCAGGGCATATGCCTGGGTTGCAGGCCATGGCCCCCAGCAACCGCACATTGATGTTTCTCTCTCTCTTTCTCCCTCCCTTCCCTCTCTAAAAATGAGTAAATAAAATCTTTAGAAAAATGTGTTTGCATGTGTTTATGCACACTTCTATGTACACTTATATTGTATATCATAAATTATCTTTTCTTTGGTCTCTTTTCTAGGGTTGCCAGATAAAATACAGGACTGTCAGTTAAATTTGAACTTTAGATCAATAACAGATTCCAATATGTTGGAATAACATATTCCAAAGTCTACATGAACATACTTATAGTTACTAAAAATATATTTATCTGATATTCAAATTTAACTGAGTACCCTGCATTTTTATTTGCTAAATCTGGCACCCTTACTCTTCCCACACAGACAACAAAATCCTTAAGGGAAGGGCCCATATCTTATTCACTTCTATGCCTACAGTTCTAGTACAGTATCTTCACATAGTAGATAGTCAATTTTTACTGAATTAGTTAATGAAAATACAAACTAAATAAATATAAGACAGGTAGTGTTTTTAATTTTGTAGTTCATAGGTAAAAATGAGACATTCAACTGAGCTAAAGTCAGTCTATAGTTAGAGCAAACTTGGTCATAGGATGACCACACACATGTTGAGTGAATGTGAAAGGAATTACTCGGATGTCTAGTTAAACTGTTTATGAGCCCTTAAACTTCTGATAAAACATTAAGGTTAAAAGTGGCTCCAACATACTATTTCTGAAAGATTAAAAATACTGACTGCCATAAGTAAGACCATCATGGAAACTCAATTGAACTGAGAATTTTCACTCCCTTTAGTAATATTTTCCCTTGACACCATGGATTGTGCTAGTCAAGGACATACTTGTGTTAATATATTAAAAAAACAAAACACATTTCCACTGGAAACTTGAAATTACAAAAAGATTTCCATTCAGTAAAAATGGAAAATTTTGGAGAGATTTGACCATGAAGTTCATGTAATCAGTTATATACACAAAACTAAAATGAAATAAATCTGAAATTGCCTCTGTGTGTCATACTTGGTTTTGTTCATTTTTATTTTCTTATTTCTATTCTTTTTTATGACCCTCATTTTAAGTTGAGGAAATATGGTTTTTAACATTTTAATAAACGTCTACCTACTACCTGCTCTAGACGGCTGTTTTAAGGACTAGGAAAGTATGTTTATAGCTTCTTATAGAAGATGACACACTCAGTTTGTCACCAAGATTTATGTTCATCTTCTGCTTTGCACAACATGCTCTTGGACTAGTCCTCTCTGAGCCTGTCTGCTTATCTGTAAGAAAGCAGGATTCCCATCTCACATGGTTATAGTAACAATCCAATGAGAACATGTACATAAAAACACAACTACTAAATTTGACAATATATTGGTTTCTGTGCATTATTAATGTGGTCCCCATGTGGGAAGACCAAAGATAGACATGTGGACAGTAAAGAGAAAATTACTTGGATTTAACTTGGTAACTACCATGAGACCATTTGCCTTATAAATGGCCTAATGTGTCATGACAAAGAATAACTGACCTACTCAATTACATTTTATCCAAACCTATAACCATCTTTTGAGTACCTACTATGGTAGAAAGTAGAAATAATGAGAAAAAAGAGATGTGGTTCTTTCCCCAAAGAATCCCCCATCATTCTCCTTGGAGCTTTGCAAGTATTCACTTGTTTTATTCCTCCAATAACTGTTTGGTGAGTGTGTTGAGTAAACAGAGCCTGTGTTACGTGCTGTGACTCCAACAAAGAACAGGACATTCTTCCTTGACAATCTTGTGTATACCAAAACAAAACAAAGCACTTTCAAAGATGCTTTCTCTCTTATGAAAAACAAAACAGAAAATATTGATGGCCTAATCTTCACCAGCCTTTTGTTTTTCAGTTGCTTTCAATTAGATGTGTACTTTTCTAAAAATGCTATTAAAAAGTGTGTTTGTGTGTGCTTTTTTTACACTTATATGAATATACTACATTTAGTCTTGTTGAACATCACATTGTTTATAAATACAAAACAAACTGTCTGTTAAAAAAATTATTTCAAGACTTTGCCAAAGATTGATGTTAGCAGCACTTTCATGTATGCTTTGGACTCCTGCCCATTTCAAGATAATTTATTTCCTCTTCTTTCCTTTCTGCTTGCCAGAAGAATAAGCTACTCTTCTCACTCTCCAGCATGATCTATTGTGTACTAATTAGCCTAAGCTGCTGCTGGGATTCTTAAGAGTTTGGAACCTCCACAATGTGAATTCTTGCTAAGCTAACTGAAAAAAAAATATGGTCTGGATTTATTAATTTTATTATGACTTTCAAGTAACATTAAGGTTAACATGTTCAATGCCTTATCATTTAATATGAAGAAGTTGATTATCTTCATGGAGGAGGCACATGTGTGTATAGTGGAAGTCTAAAAATGGCCCCAAAGATATCAGTTACAAATCCCTAGAATCTATAAATATTACCTAATTTGGAAAAATGATCTTTGTACCTGTGATAAGTAAAGGATTTTGGGATGGGGAGATTACCCTGGATTATCCAGGTGGACTGTAAATGCAATGATATGTATTCTTATAAAACACAGGCAAAAATGAGATTTAGCACAGACGGAAAAGGAAGCAATACAACAATGGAAGCAGAGACTGGAGTGATTCAGTAACAAACCAAGGATTGCCAGGACCCAACAGAAGCTAGGAGAAGCGAGGATCAGATTGCCCCTAGAGCCTCCAGAGGGAGCAAAACCTTTCTGAAAACTTGGTGTTGGTTAGTGAAGTTGATTTCAGACTTCTGACCTTCAGAACTGTGAGTAAATAAATTTTTGGTGTTTTAAGTCACCAAGTTTATGGCCATTTGTTACAGCAGCAATGGGAAATAAACACTCATGCACACACACCCAGTTTATGTATATGTGTGAGAGCAAAATTGTCTCTTGATAACAATTGGATATAAAGGATATAGAAAGGCTTAGAAAGGGAGCAGAGATTTTTAAATGTACCAATTTCCTTGTCTTGTTCAATTGAAGGATATAGTTATTAATTAGACTTAGACATTGATTGTTAGAAAAGATATACATTTAATTACATGGGTCACAAAATTAACCTTTAGAAAATAGAATGAGAATATAAAGTATTTAAATAAGTTGAGGGGGAATGGGAAAAGGGACAGGAAATGTGACAAACAAGCAAAGTAAGCTAAATGTCAAATACAAAAGAAGAAGTAAAGAATGAGTTCAATTGAATCAATGAACACATCAAAAGCAAATGTTATATTACTCCATTTAAACAGAATCTCATTTTAAAAAATCCAGGTATACATTATTTAATAATATCTAAGGTGAAAAAATTTCACTAAATGTTTTCTAATAATGTCTATGGTATCTCTGGGAGTTTGGGCGTATTGACTGGGGGGCTCGCATGAAGGAACTGTCTGAGGTGATAATAATGCTCCATAGTTTGATAGGAGTTTGAGTTACCCAGGTGCATGCATTTTTCAAAATTCAGCAAATGTACATATGAGATTTGTGTACTTTATTGCATGCAAATTTTACATAAAGAAAAAACTAAACAAGTATTGACATCTTGTTAATGATACACAAATATCAGCATTTAGTTGGAAATGCACTGATATCTGAAATTTATCTTGAAATATATCAATAAAATAAATAGATTATTGGATGGATAGATATGTGATAATAAGAATAGTTAAAAGAGTATGGGTAACAAATATCCATAGCAGTTATTTTCACAGTACGCATCTTTGCCATAATCATCTCTGCCGTAAGCATTTTTACCACAGACATTTTTGCTGCACAACTAATTGGCCATAACACAATTTCCCATAAAAGATAAAATAACTGGATGACAATCTGGTTTACACTTAGCAGACTTAATGTATTTAAGCTAGTTCTCAGTTTGGTTTCATTTCTACATTGACAAAGTTCTCATGATATGATAAAGTTCTATATGATATGAATCTTAGCCTTCATAATCATCAACATGGTGACAAGTAGATGTGGTGGTCTGAAAATAGTGGATGATAGCAACTATATCTAAGCCTGATTACAAAGCTGTAGGTAAAGCCAGACTGCATACTATGCTAGAAAATGATACATATCAGTTTGCAAATCCTTTAGGGAGCAGTCATTCCTCTCACCCATCAAAACCAAAAGCTTACCAAGCTATGGCAAATATGAAAGAGGAGCCTACTAATTCACAACAGTCCTCAAGAGCATTAGTTGCTCTTCATGAAGAAATTGTAGCAAAAAAGAAAAAGTGTAATGTTGATCATGAAAATGAATCAAGTAAAAGAAGTGTAATACTATGAACAAAAGACCTCAAAGTCAATATATCTTGATTATTTGCAATAAAGTCTTTTAATTTCATTAATTTTCATGCTTTATTATGTCCTTTTTAATATCTCTCTTTTATTTTTTGTACTTTGTCTTTTATAGCAAAATCTCCTTATGCCAATAAGGTATACTGTGAAAATGTTTGCAGGAAAAATACTTATTGCAAAGATGTTTATGGCAGAGATGCTCAGGGCCAAAACACCCAGGGCTGACTTATTCATATAGCCAAAAAGTGAAAACAAATTGCCATATACAATGTCTGTGTCTTCCCCCAAATTTGTTGAATTCTTACCTCCTGAAGTAATGGTATTAGGAGGTAGAGCCTGTGGGAAGTGATTAGGTCATGAAAGTGGAGCCCTTATAAATGGGATTAATGCACACGAAAGACACCCCAGAGAGTCCTCTCTCCTTCCTGGATGTGAAGACCAGGAAGCAGAAACCAGTTCTGCTGTGCTTTGGTCTTGAACTTACCAGACTCCAGAACTGTGAGAAATAAATGTTTGTTGTTTAAGTCACCCAGTCTCTGGTATTTTTGTTATAGCAGCAGGAGCTAAGACACAACCCTAATATCCATCAGCTGCTGAATGGACAAACAAAATGTGTTGTGTGTCTGTGTGTATAAGCTTCCAACATAAACATGAAATTCCTGGACATCAGCAGGATGTCTGAAAACTCAACTCAATTCTGATACTGTCTACCTGGAGACAGAATCAGACTCCACAGGTGAAGGACTCAGTTCCACCAGACTGCCCTCCATTACAGATACCAGTCAAAAGCCCAGGCTGTTCTCCATACTTCTGATGGACTGGCTGTACATCAGAAGTTCTCATGTACCTCTGCTTTGGTTTGATTGATTTGCTAGAACAACTCACAGAACTTAGGAAAACCCATTTACTCACTAGATTATCAACTGATTACAAAGGATATTAAAGAGTATGAATCAACAGCCAGATGAAAAGATATACAGGATGTGGTCTGGAACAAAAGAGCTTCTATTCTCCGGGAACTTTGGAGCTGGTGCAGAGGCACATGGAGCATTTTGATTCCTAATGAGAAAACTTTTCAAAACTGGGGTGGACCAGCTATCCTTCTGGGTTTTTATGGAGGCTTAATCACGCTGGACTTAGTCATTAACCATTGGTGATTGGTTCAACCTCAAACCTCTCTCCCCTCCCTGGAAATCACGGGGTGAGACTGAAAGCCCCCATCTTTAGGTGCTTTCCAAAAGTCAATTAATATAACAAAAGACACCTTGATCACTCTCAACACTTGGAAAATCCTGAGGATTTGGGGAGCTCTGTACCAGAAACAGAGATGAAGATCAAATAAATATTTATTATAAATCACAATGCCCCACCATACAATGTAATATTATTCAGCCGTAAAAAGGAATAAAGTACTAATACATTTTACAACATGATTAAACCTTGAAAACAACATTATGCTAAGTGAAAGAAGCCAAATATAAAAGGCCACATACTGTATGATTTCATTTATATAAAATGTACAAAACAGGCAAATAAACACAGAAAAATAAATTAGTGGTTGCAAGGAGCTGGAGATTGACTGCTGATGGGTATGGACTTTCCATTTTGGAGCAATAAAAATGTTCTAGGATTAGATAATAGTGACAGATGCACAGCTTTGTGGCTGCATTAAAAGTCACTTAATGGTGAATTTTAGGTTATGTGAATTATATCTTGGAAAAATGACAAAAAAGTCAATGTTAAGGTGTTAATAATAGAATCTAGGTATTGGGTATATGACTGCTAATGTTAAAATCTTGTTCATTCTTACATATAACTAAAAATCTAAAAATGTTGTTAAAAATTAGGTGCCAGAATTTCTTGACATTAATCCCTTCTCTTTCATGGCCTGGATTTTGACGGACCTTTTTGCAGAGCAGAGGTTTGAATTTGACAGCACCATGACTCTCATAACTCACTTTCTGAAGCACTCAGGCAGGCATGCGATGGAGAGATAAATATGGCGTAAAAACTGCTCTCAAAAAATACCAAGCACCTTCCACAGCCCAAAATTCAAGACCACAGGAAATGGAAACCCCATCAAGCATGGCAATCTGAACCAGAGGGTGGCAAAAAGCAAGGAGGGATGAAAGTAGCTCAGGGCCCATCAACCCTAAGAACTTTGATACTGAGCCAAACCTTGGCCTCACTCTAGGATTTTAACATTGTTCTTACGGAAATACACCTTATTTGCCAAGTGTGATTGGCCTAGCACCTGGAGAAAAGTGAGACTCTAATTGGAAAGTGAGAGCAGAGAGAGAAGGAATGCCTTGTGCCCATCAATTTTGTTCCTTTATGAAACAAAAACTTACTGCAGCAGCAGTATCCTGTGAGTCTCCAACATGATGTGAGCCTCTGAGTGGACACAGATGACTTGACATGGTTAAGGTACATTAATATAAAATTTATGTGTTTTGTTTAGACATTATATACTTACTGAGACCCTACAAGGACACTGCTAACACCATGAAGCTAACAATACCCAGAAGTGGAATATGAACTATTTCCTCAGTCAGTTTTCAGTCCCATCAATGACACAGCATTCTCTATATTTAATATTGAATGAAAACTCTTATTAGAAGCTCCCGGGGAAGAGAAAAGAGGAAAACATTAGAAAGAAGAAACATACTTGTACGCGAAGCAAGTTATTGGGGTAAGGTTTTGAGAGTCTTCACTGGAGGTGATTTTAATGGACAGAGTTGGGATCTGGTGCTACCTATAGATAATCCTCTCTCTTTCCATATTAATATGTAATTAGAATCATAGCTAGACTGATGAAGATCAAGATATCAACATATTAGAACCAAAAGCTGGAGTGGGGCATGCAGCTTAAATATGTAACAACAATGAGTTTCTTAATACTTCACTGAAGATGTGAGCTGACCCTCCCATGTATCAACCTCCCTCACAGAGTCCAAGCTGCTCCACCACCACCAGGAGTTAAGTGTGAGATGAGCCTGTCTGCAGCCAGACTGATCTAATGTGAGAGCAAACCCAGAGTTCTATTTGGTCTCACCAATTCACCACGTATACATACACCATTCCTCTTCTCATAGGAAATTGCGAGGGTGGGGTAGAGAATTATAAGTGTTTTGTACATCATGTTCCCTGTTTAATGGAGCAAAAATTTATTTTCATTTTCATAAATACAAGAATCAGAGGTTGTGTTTCTCCCCATTAGTTATCAACCTGTTCAAAATGATTTCTTATAATAGTCTGCGTGTGCACAGCATTTGGCAGTTTACAAAGGATTTTCTCATAATGATCTCATTAGGCCCTAATAAGGTTCTTCTGGAATATAGCAAGTTGGAGGCTTGAAACAGTAATTCTGTAAGTAACTATGAGCCTTGTAATACTGCAAAGATGAAAAATAAGTGGAATCAGATAGGTACAAAAGCCAAATGAGTCATCTTCATCCTCCACATTCAACTCGCCTGGTTATAACCTGTGTCGTTCCTCCTTCTTCCAAATCCCTCCTGTCTAGTGACCAAGTTCTGACAAGTACACCTCCATTTTATCACTCATACGTGACTTCCTCCTCAATGCCTACCACCACAGGTTGAGTTTCAACCTCATCCCCTCTCCTCTCACAATAGCCTGCTAACTGATTTCCCTAGCTCCAGAATTAGCCTTTCCTGGTCCATCTTTTACTTTACAGATACAATGACCTCTCAAAAATATAAATCTGATCACCACCTCTCCCGACACAAGCCAGTGCCAACTCTGAGATGGCTAATGTTATTATACTTTTATTCTGCAGGACTTCTGGGGAAGCTCTGTGGTCCAGGGTTGTGCTTCAGCCTCACTGTCAGGAACTGCCCTGCCTGGTTTCAGGAGCTGTAACGCCCCATGGCTAAGGCTGAGTGAGCCACCTTGGGACCATAAGCCACTAAGGAGACAAAGCTTATCTCCCTGGCAGGGGTGCCACCTCTGCCCCTTTTATTTCACCCTGCCTAGCCCCCAATGCTTTATCGGTTAGCCAATGATGGGTAAGATCATGGGGAGTCTCCAGGGAAGGACTTGAGGGCCTATAGCAAAAAGGCGTGATGGGCCCTCGCCCCTCAGCTTTGACATAGCCTGAGTCCTCATTCTGTCTCCAGGAAGTCTCGTAATCTCTTGGCTGCCTTACTTCCCATGCCTGATTTAGCCTGAAACAATGCTGTAAGCCTGAAACAATGCTGTAAGCCTGAAACAATGCTGGAGGTGGGTGCCACCCTGTGCTGGAAAGGGCAGGTCCCCTAGGGCACCAGGCCTAAGAAAGAAAGCATAAAATTCTATGAAACCTACTTTGCTAATACCCTCAACTTAAATAATAAGGGACGAAGCAGGGAGTGAGTTTGTTTCTCAAAGTTTTATGGCCTTTTGACTATCTGACTCTGACTCAAAATAAGCCCTCAGAGTTCTTTGAATATTATCTATTGTTTAATCATTTCTGCCTGACAATGATTGATGGGCTTTATTTCTGTGCAAATTGAACCCAATAAAGGCTTGTCAAGGCAAGGGTTGGGGTGCTCTCTTCTTGAGAGAGTGGCCAAGGTGCTCTGAGGCTTTTTCTCCCCCTGAGAAGGAAGCAGTGCTGTCCCTTTTCCTCCACAGGACTCGGTAGTCCACGTGGATTTGTCTAGTGTCTCATCCACAATGGCTCAGACCCCATGAGCCAGGGTCCGCATCGCCTCACCCGTGGGATTCTGGAATTTTCTCAATGGTGTATTATCTATGGATAGTTGATGGTTGGTCTTCTTGTGAGAGAAACTGCAGTTGGGCATAAACTATGTCACCAACTTCACAATGTCTGTTCCAGATGTCACAGTATTTGGAAGGTAAAGGAATATAAGACTATTACTGCTGCTTAGAAATGCAATCATATTTATAGTTAAACCAAATGTGGTTAGATAGGGGAAAGTTATGATTTAGCTAAAAGTACTTTTGGACATATACATTGCCAAAATTAACAGCAAGACCGTTGTGTCTTGTGTTATATCACCTTTCTTGAGCACCAGTAATTTTAAACCCAAGCCTGGTGTCACCAGGTCAGCAATATAGAAAAATTGTGTGAGATGGGAAATTTATAAAGCACTGTAATTACATTCTCCCCACCCATCATTCCCATCTCCAGACCTTAGAAATAGTTTCAATGTAGCCCTCACTTCACTTCATAGCCAATCATTTGAATAACTAAATTCAACCATTATTTTTTCTTTCAACAGCTTTTGAAAAACAAGAATTTCAAATTCCATGTCAATGTTTTAGTGAAGCCACTGTTATAAGAGTGAAAAGGAATGTGGAATAGCCATGCAATATTATTTCTTTGTTTATTTCTGTACAGTGGTAGAAGGAAAACATATCTTATTCAGAAGAAATATATCCAAAGGAGCCAAACTGATGGATAACTAGCTCTCCCCGACCTTTACTTGTATTCTCCAAGGTTGCTTCTGTTACAGGATGAGCGAACCCATTAGAGTGTAGGCTCAATCCCAATTAAAGCCTACTTGTATCCTCCTGGGACTACTGATGGTAGAATACCATCATTTTCCAGCTATGCACAGGCCTTTGCCCTCAAGCACTCTTATGTGAGCCATTTCAAGGCATTTCTTTCATTTAGACAATGTAGCTTCTTTTCACACTAGTTAGTAGACACAAAGAGGGTGTATCTTCTGTAAGCCCATCAGTTCATGACTTGTTTCTCTGTGCTTATTTGATTTTAGGAATCCAGGTAGCTTCTCAATAAAGATATGACTAAGACAAACACCTCAGCCATCTAATCCCTTTCTGAGCCAGCAACTGAGGTTTTGTTGACACACATGAGTCGCTTTAATTTCCCCTCTAAATTTCTACAGGGAGTTACAAAACTGATTTCCTTATACACAGTTGTACTTTACAGTCAGTCATCTAGGTCTTATTTGCCTGGCTATACAGTATGGCCCTTGGCTGCAGCCACAGCATTTGTAAGTATTATCCAAATGACCACCTGAAGGTAGGGCATGTACATCTCTTCCTCAGCTAAATAAACAAGCCTTGGCTCTGTCCATTGTACAAATTTGTGTTGACTTCTTCTTTTAAGGCTTATTCTCTTCTGGGTACTGTTGATCACCACCCAGCATTGTGGCCTTCCATCTGGGAGCCTCAATCAGTAAAGAAAACCAGAAAACCAGAAAACCAGGACTTGCCTCAGCCGGGAGAAAAATCACAATGTTCAGACTGTGACGGAGCTCGGAAGATCCTCAGAGGCCTGATCACTGTCTGTGTAGGCAGTAAATCAACTTGCTCCTATATGTGCCCCCAGACACTCCCCTTTGGCATACTCAAGGGCGTGCCACATCTACTTTAGGACACAGTCTGCTGGGCTAGCTCTTCCCTACGGGTCAGCCTCCCTGGCATCACTCAAGACTTGATCTGTATTTCCGGCCTCAGATTAGATGGTGCTTTTCCATGGTGAGGGCAGTTTTTGATCAAGGCCAAGTAACAAGCTAGCAATTGTTTCTCAAACAGGCAGTTTTTTTCATTTTAAAAACTTGAAGGGTATCTACTGAGTAAAGTATTTGATTTCTGTCGAAAGCTGAAACGTGCTTATCTTGTAAACACTGCTCTTCCACCTGAGCAGTTGGTTCATTAGAAAAGAATGCAACTCCCTCTGCCACTGCCCTTCGTACATTTTCCAACACTTGCTTCTGCTCAGAAACTCATTAAAATGCAGACTCCTTTTGGTGGTTTGTGAATTAGTTCCAACAAGATTTCCAGATGGAGAATATCATGTTTGCTCAAATCTGACCAGCTAGTCCTGCCTGCTCTGATATTCTTATTTATTGGCAGCACCTCTGAGAGATAATTTACTTAACACAGTTTGAGGAATATTGCTGGTTGCTCCCACCCATATAGTTTCCAAATTGGAACTGGGTCAATTATCAACTGCAGTTCACTGTCACCAGCTACTTATTACAAGGGTGGCCGCAAGCCCAGAGGGCCTTCTGCGCATCCTCAGGACATCAGGAGTGTGGTTCTCTAACCTACTCTCACTGGTTATCAAGTCAAATCTAATCTCATTAAATTATGACAATATGTTAGTAAATTCAAATATTTCTATGCCAAAACATACCAATGTTATTCCATGAGAATGCCACTATGCTCACCTAAACTCAAAAATTGAGATTGACAAGAAATTATTAATAAGGCCTAAAATGGCATACCAATCTCCTTTAGCCTTTCTGTGTGGTCTTTACCATATCAAATGTTACCAAAGCTATCAGAGAAACCAGTGTTTTTAATCCTCCACAGTTTGCTATCAACCTCCAGGACCCCAATCATCCTTATGAGTTGGAGCCAGACAGGACTGCTAAGGGAGCCTGTAGTGTTGCTGGATAGGAGCCTGGCCAGCTGTAACGCATGGGTTCTTGACTTCCTGTAGGAAAGATTTCACAACAAGAGTCCAGGTGACTATGAGCATTTAGTAAAGCTGGGGACAGTGAAACAAGGAAAAGCTTATCATAGAAGAAGCAACAGGAGATCCTAGGCTGAGCTGCATTAGCTCCCCATGAAATCAGAGAAAAGGGGGCTTTGGGGACAGGTTCACGGGACTAACCTGGGACAAGCTGCCGGCTGCCTTAGAGGTTAGGAGACATGTGCCTGTGGGGAAAGAAGTGGAGGAAAAAGAGGGGAAAGGGCTGCTCCCTAGAGGGAGAGCTTGTGCTGGGTCCCTTGTCTTAAGGCTTTTCTTTTTCTTGCAGGTGGGAACCTTAGGGGAGGTCTCAAGGGAGGCTTTCAGCAGCATATTCATCAGTTCTCTAGGTGTGTCCTTTCAGGGTCATGGTCTCCACTGATTGGTCAGTGGCAGGACAAGGGGTCTTTAGTCATTGCAATTGGTCCTGGTTTTGCTGCTTTTCTGGGCCCTGAGATGAAATACACTTGAGACCTAGATGTTATCTCCAGGGAGGAAAGGCCAGGGGAAGAGAGGTTACCCTGAGGAAAAGGTGCTTGTTTTCCCCATTTTGCCGCTGCCAGGCACTGGGACCTTCAAGCCTGGTGACCATCTATCTGCACCTGGCTGTACATTTCTCGGCCACTGTGTATACTGAGCTATCTCCGTCAGTTTCCCTATTCTATTTGCCAGGGAAATTTCCTAGCTTTTCACTACCCTGTCTCAGCAGGAATCAACACTTCTACCTCAATTATTTGCCTTATCGGAACAGTTATCTCTTGGTGCTTCCTGGAACTCTGGGTTGCTTAATGTTTGAGGAAGGGTAAGATAATTCCAAAGATTTCCCATGAGGCATGGCCAATTAAAATTAGGCACATAATGAGTGCACAAAGATGCATTCATGCATAATATCATCCCAGCTATATACTCAGATTAAGGTGACAACTATCAAATAATCTCTCAAGTCACACTTCTCAATGTGCCAGTTTCCCCCTGCCTTGGTCCAGTCCATTCACGGCGTCTTCATACCCTCCCAGTTTTCTCTTCAGGCCTTCTAGTGCCCCTTCTCTGTCTCCCATGTTTATCAGGGGAGTTGTCCATCCTCCAGTAAATGAAGAAGAATATGGGTTATAGGTCCACTGATTAATTATTTCCTACCCAAGCAGCAAACAATCATGTGCTGCTCCTTGTCCTCAGCCTGCTTCTCTATAAAACAGACAAAAACACAACCTCCAGTTATGAAATTTACCTGGGTTAGGTTAGATTTCCTGAGAATAGAGCCTAAGAAAGGGTTTTGTATGCACAAGATTTATTTAGGGAGTGTTGTTCAGAGGAACCTGTAGAATGTGAAGCAGAAGAGGGAAGTGGGAAGAGGTGGACAGGATGTTACTTCGGGTGCAGAATACCCTTGGTTGGACCCTGGGGAGGAGTGGGGGTGTTGCACTGGAGCACAAATTACACTACACAGTTTCCCCCCTAGGTTTGGGGTTAATCTATCATATCTAGTATCAGTTATTGGCAGTAGGCTATGGTGGGGGAGTTGATAATATCCCTGAAAAGTGACTGACATCATCTCAGGGCAATTTTCCCAGGAAGTGGGCAAGTAGGCAGCTGTGAGCTATTAGCAATCCACAGTTAAAACAGGTGGAGGATGTGTGTAGCTGCTGGTAAAGGCAATTTGGGTGAGGTAGTAACACCATCTAATACACATACTCTCTTCTGTCTACTTCTCAAACACATCATTGTCTTGAAAATTCTAAATATGTACTAAAGAGGAAGTGAAACAGTTTAGAACTGTCATTGGTGAAGCAACAGGTGTATAATATGAAGGAAGTTAATGGTGTGCTTTGTAAATTGAAATAGACTACATTCTGTGCAGCCCTCAGACAAAGGGATGCACACAGATCGAGGCAGAGCAGGCATACCGATAAATAGGGGAACCTCCATTTAGAGCAGAATTCTAAAAAATTCTGGTGGCAGAAAAAGTATCACAAGGAATGTGTTGAATTTTAACTTTTTAGTAGTCATTCCATTTAAATAATTATTACCAGGGCCCAATGAGAGGTACTCTTGGAATAAAACTGGAGCCAGCATTTCTTTGTTACTATATAAATATGGGAAAATTGATCTCCAGTATAACATATGTACTATTCATACTTCCATCATTACACCTCTAATATTCCTGTACCAATTTGTTGACACATCTCTTCTCTCTTGGACAGCAACCTTCTTGAAGATAGGGACATGTCTTACACATCTTTCTGTGTTATTCGAACTTGAAAGTCTGTATACTTTAAGTGCATAAATGAAGAAACAAATGGACTACTGAGGAAATATTCTAAGAATTCACAGTTCCATTGACAAAAGAGTCATCATTACTGTGGAGATCGTGTGTAGGATCCTAGATTTCTCAGGAAGTGGTCACTTCTCTTCCAGTAAATACCCATCATCATTCATGGGAGCAGTTTCAGTTTTCAGGTTTGTTTGGCTCACCCCATTTTCACCCCTTAGGATTATTAGGGCATATTGAGTCCTCATTATGGTTTGATTCTCAAACACAAAGGGGATAGGGGAAAGCCAGGAAATAAACAATCAATGAGACTTTCTAACTGGCAAAATTAAATTCTTCAGAAAAAATAAACAATACTTAGTCTCTTCTTTGACTGAAAGAATGAGAAACCTATGTATATAATTGACAGAATAGTTTTTAAGGTTATTGACACTGTATTATGGTTGTAACAGGGATTTTAATGTTTCAGCTTCAGAAATAAAGTAGCAATATTGAGTGTTTCTTTAAAAAATAAATTATGTGCTTTTTTTTTTTGCCATCTTGAATCTTGCAGTGCCTGCCAGGAACAGAACTTCTGCAACAACAAATATGTCTGGAAGGCTGTGGTCCAAGGTCATTTTTGTTGGCTATAAACAGGGTCTCTGGAACCAGAGGGAGCACACGGCTCTTCTTAAAATTGAAGGTGTTTATGCTCGAGATGAAACTGAATTCTATCTAGGGAAAAGATGTGCTTATGTGTACAAAGCAAAGAACAACATGGTGACTCCTGGTGGTAAACCAAACAAAACCAGAGTAATCTGGGGAAAGGTAACTCGTGCTCATGGAAACAGTGGTATGGTTCGTGCTAAATTCTGAAGCAAACTTCCTGCTAAGGCCATTGGACACAGAATCTGTGTAATGCTGTACCCCTCCAGGATTTAAACTTACTGATAAATGACAACCCTGACTATGTGGCTTGTTTGGGGGCCCTCTGGCAAAGCGAAGGATTCCGGGTTGGGGGACATGGTTGGGTTGCAGGTTCAGTCCCTGGTAAAGATGCAAAGGAGACAACTAATGAATGTTTCTCTCACACATCTATGGTTCTCATCTTTTTCTCCCTCTCCCCCCCTCAAATAAGTAAATAAAATCTATTTTAAAGAGTAATAAATAAATAAATAAATAAATAAAAATAAATTATGTTAAAATGTGTAAGTGATTTGTTTTTGGAAATTTGCCTGTAGTAATCAGGGTTCTCCATAGAAACAGATGCAATAAGATATATACATTTCTCTATATATGTTGCAGGGGAGAGAGAAAGAGAGTGAGAGGGGAGAGAGAGAGATCCTAAGTAACTGGCTTACTTGATTGTGGAGGCTGGCAAGTCTAAAATCTTCAAGGTGAGCTGAAAGGCTGGAGATTCAGGGAAGAGTTGATGTTGCAGTTCTAATCCAAAGGTCATCTGATAGTGGACTTCCTCTTATTCTGTGGAGGTCAGTCTTTTCCTCTTAATGCCTTCAACAGATCAGATGAGGCCCACCCTCAATTAATGGAGGGCAATCTACTTAAGTCAGAGTCTACTGATGTAGATGTTAAATTCACCTACAAAATACTTTTGAAGTATATTTAGAATAACATTTACTCAAATATATGGGTGCCATGGTCTAGAAAAATTGGCACATTTTTCTAGACCATGGCAAAGGATGGTGGAAGAGTGAGTGGAAGTTACACTAACCTCCTGCCAGGGCCAATCTGGAATTACAACTAAATTGTGGAGAAATCATCTGGGATAAACAACTGAACACTAGCAGGAGAGAAGCCTTATAACCACAGAGAGAAGAAACAGCTTCACCACAACGTGACTGTTACCGAATGCAGAGGAGACATGAGAGGGCTGGCTGGACTCCCACAGGCAGCAGCTGCAGTGCCAGAGGGATATTTCAGCGGCTGGCAGAATCCCACTGAGTGGGGTCTAAACCCCAAGCTGGGCTCACCAGCCTAGAGCACCAGAGCCTGAGAACTTCACAAACATCACCCAGCTGTGAAAAGCAAAGGGTTTTTCTCTGCCAGAGATGGATAACTAGAGACACAGAGAGGTGTTTAAAGAGCAAATGCATAAATTTTTCATATGTAGCCACATACCCTGGGCTCTGGCAAAGGGGAGGGAAGCCAAGTGGAGTGGACTAGAGATGCTTGAGCAGAGACTGGGGATGGTGGCTTTGCGGAAAGAACTGAGAGAGCAACTGCCAGGATCCAAGTTCTGAGTCATCCCCCATATTGCTGCAGCCATTCTGCTCAGACAGACCACCCCCCACAAAGTGGCATCAGCCTCAGGGGAAGGAATAGCCCCATCCCCAGGAGTTACACTGCCCCACCCTGTGGTACTTAAGCCTGACTGCTGATTACTGAGTGGCTAAATTAACAACTACTAAAGGAGTCAGGCACAGACGGTAGATCTCTGGTAGTCTCGAACAGACTGACTAAGGCCTTTTCTAACATCTGACACCATCCGACATCACCAGAGGTGGATCCAGAAAGAAAAAAGAGTGGTAAATACTAAATGCTACTGAGACAAAATCTGCCGTGGTCTTCTCCATGATTCACGATATTTTCTTTCCTGCATAGATTTTTTAACATTCATTTCTTGTTCTTCAAGTTTGTGCATATCAAGTCACTAGATTTTATATTATAGTTTATTTCAATTCTCACATTTTGTTTCTCCCTTCTCTTACCCCGTTTTACCTTCTTCTTTCTTCTTATTATTTTTGTTTTAAATTTTGTTTTCTCTGTTGCTACAATTGTTTCCATTCCACACTATTTCTCCCCCATCCAGCCTCTTGAAACCAATTTTCTTGTCAATGGTCATCTCACATTCTTTTTTCTGCTCTTATAATACCCAAGTTCTCTCTCCACCTTTAGCAATCTTTGTTTATTCGTTGTGGATAGCACAGTTGTTGCTGCATTTTTTTCAATTTTTATCTCTAGATCTTCACTATTCTTTTATTTCAAATGTCAAATGTTACCATTCCCCTCTCTTACCCCATTCTGCCTTCATCTTGCTCATTCTTTTTCTCATCTCAAATTTTAACTTTTCCCTGTGTTAGCCTGGTTTTTGTTCCTCACTCTTAATGTTCCCTCCTTGTCTATCATCTCAAAATCATTTTCCTTTCCTCTAGACATCCCTTAAGCTAGTCTTTTTTTTCATTTCCCTCTATTTCCCATCCCACTTATATTAATCTTAGCTCATTTGTTGTTGATAGTGCCGTGGTGTATCTTTTTCTCTAACTTGGTTCCTATTTATTTTTATTATATATTTAATTTTTTTTCCTTTTTCTTTCTCTGTCTCACTCTATTTTTTAAAAATTTCTCTTTAAATCTAATGCTATACATTTCCTTTCTCTTATGCCATTCTGCCATCTTCATTCCCTTTTTTATTTATGATGTAAATTACACTTTCTCTCTTTGCATTGCTATGATTCCCTACTCTTATTAATGCTCCTTCCTCTAACCTCTAAATATCATTTATCTTTTACTTAGTCATCTCATTCACTTCTCCTTTCTTATAATAGTCTTAACCTCTTTACACCCTTGTTAAGGCTGGTTCATTTGCTATTGATAGTGGGGTTGTGGGTGGGAGTTGTTGTTGTGGGTGCGGGTTTGTCTCCTGGACTATGTGGCTTTGTTCTGGCAGCACCTGCACAACAGCATACAAGACATGGCAGCCGGAGTGATCATCAGTCAGCTAGCTGTAGGGAAGGGCCCACTAAAAAAATGACCCAACAATAATCAAAACCCAAAAACATCAAGAGAGACAACATCAATGACATAATAGGCATCCCAAGAGCATCAAGTTCAGGAGATCAAGGAGACTGCACCACATTCTCCTACCATAGAAATTCACAGCACAAAGACAGGAGTGAATGCAGATCAATTTCAGAAGCAGAAAAAAAACAAGAAGAGTCTCCTCTAAAATGGGGAGACAAAGAAACAACCCCCAATCAAAAGGAAAGGAGGATTCTCCAGAAAGAATGCTGAAGGAAATAGAGGCAAGTCAACTATCAGACACTGACTTCAAAACAATGATTATAAAGAAGCTCAATGAGCTCACTGAAAATTACAAAGAACTACAGGGAAACTATAAGGAACTTACTGTGAACTATATCAGCATAAACAAGGACATAGAAACTATCAATAAGAGCCAGGAGGAAATGAAGAATACAATTTCTGAATTGAAGGACACAGTAGAAGGAACCAAAAGCAGGTTAGATGAAGCAGAGGATTGAATCAGCAAGCTGGAGGACAATGTAGAAAAAAACTCCCAGAAAGAGCAAGAAAAGGAAAAAAGACTCAGAAAGAACAAAGAGGGGTTAAGGGAACTGCAGGACAACATGAAATGTAATAATATTCATATAATAGGAATACCAGAAGGAGGAGAAGAAAAGCAAGGGATAGAAAATCTGCTTGAAAAAGTAATGATGGAAAACTTCCTTAATTTGATGAGAAAAAAAGTCACAGAAGTCCAGGAAGCACAGAGGGTCCCAATCAAGATGAACACAAAGAGGCGTATTCTAAGACATGTAATAATTGAAATGAAAAAATTGAAAGACAAAGAGAATCTTAAATGCATCAAAGGTGAGACAAGAAGTAATATACAAGGGACCCCCATAAGACTAGCAGTTGATTTCTCAATGGAAACACTCCAAGCCAGGAGGGAATGGCAAGAAATATTCCAAGTAAGGAAAACCAGGACCTGCAACCAAGACAACTCCATCCAGCAAGGCTCTCAAATAAAATGGAAAGCCAAATAAGGAGTTTCCCAGACAAAACAAGGCTGAAGGAATATACCTCCTCCAAACCAGCACAGCAAGAGATGCTAAAAGGACTGCTTTAAGATGAAGAGAGTGAGAAAGAGAGGAACACAGGTAAAAAAAAAAAGTGGGGAATGAAAATGGTAATAAATAAGTACCTATCAATAATAACATTAAATGTAAATGGATAAATGTTCCAATCAAAAGAGATAAGGTAGCTGAGTGGATGAGGAAACATGACCCTCATATATGCTGCCTACAAGAGACCCACCTCATAATGAAAGACATCCACAGTCTGAAAGTGAAGGGTTTGAAAAAAATATTCCAAGCAAATGGACAGAAAAAAAAAAAGCCAGGATAGCAATACTATATCAGACAAAATAGATTTCAAAACAAAGGCCATAAAAAGAGACAGAGAAGGACACTTTATAATACTCAAGGTAGAGTCTATCAAGAAGATATAAACATTGTAAACACATATGAACCCAACATAGGATACCCAAATATATAAGGAAAATCTTGGAGGACTTCAAGAAAAATATACACAGCAATACACTTATACTAGGAGATTTTAACACCTCATTGTCAATAATGAATACATCTTCTAAAAAAAGAAAAAACAAGGATATTGTGGCACTGAATGATATACTAGATCAAATGACCATAATTGATATATACAGAACCTTTCACCCCAAAGAAGCAAAATACAAACTCTTTTCAAATGCACATGGGAAATTTTCAAAGTAGACCACATGATAGATTACAAAAAAAGCCTCAACAAATTCAAGAAAACTGAAATCATATAGAAACCAACCTCAAGGAAAAAACTGAAAAACAGTCAGATTCATGGAGATTGAATAACATCTTATTAAATAATGAATGGATTAACAATCATATCAAGGAAGAAATCAAAAAGTTTCTGGAAACAAATGAAAATGAACACATAAGACCCCAAAACCTAGGGGACACAGTGAAGGCAGTTCTGAGAGAGAAGTTCATAGCAATATAGCCCTGCCTATAAAAGATAGAAACATTTCAAATAAGTAACCTAACCCCACATCTACAAAAACTAAGGGGACAACAGCAAACAAAGCCCAGAGCTAGTAGAAGGAAGGAAATAATCCAGATCAGAACAGAATTAAATGACATAGAGACTAAAAGAACAATTCAAAGGATCACTAAATCCAGGAGCTGGTTCTTTGAAAAGATAAACAAAATTGACAAGTCTTTAACCAGACTCATCAAGAGAAAAAGTGAAAGGACCCCCATAAATAAAATCAGGAAGAAGAGAAATTGCTACTGATACCACAGAAATTGAAAGGATTGTAAGAAATTACTACAGACAACTACATGCCAAGGAATTTTACAACTTGGGTGAAACAGACAAAAAACTAGAAACATAATCTTCCAAAACTAAATAAAAAATAAGCAGAAAGCCTGAACAGACTGATAACAGGTGAAATCAAAGCAGTAATCAAAAAAAATTCCCAGCATACAAAACACCTTGGACTACATGGTTTCACAGGAAAATTTTACAAAACATTTAAGGAAGGGCCAACTCCTATTCTTCTCAAACTATTCCAAAATATACAGGAAAAGGGGATACTCCCAAACTATTTTTAAGAGGCCACCATCATCCTAATCCTTAAACCAGATAATGACACAACAAAGAAAGAAAACTACAGACTAATATTGCTGATGAACATATATATACACTAAAATCCTCAGCAAAATGTTGGCAAACCAAATCATGCAATACTTTAAAAAGATCATACACCATGATCAAGTGGAACTCATCCCAGGGATGCAAGCACGGTACAATATTCATAAATGAGTAAATGTAATATATCACATAAACAAAAAGAAAGACAAATATCACATGATCATATTCATAGATGTGGGAAAAGCATTTCATAAGGTGTAGCACCAATTTATGATAAAACACTCAGCAAAGTGGGAGTAGACAGAGCATACCTCAACATAATAAAGGCCATATGCAAGAAATCTATAGCCAACATCATACTCAATGGACAATAACTAAAAGCTTTTCCCCTAAAATCAGGAACAAGACAAGGGTATCTGCTTTCACCACTTTTATTCAATATAGTATTGGAAGTTCTAGTCACAGTGATCAGACAAGAAAAGAAAATAAAGACATTCAAACTGGAAAGGAGGAAGTAAAACTGTCATTGTTTGCAGATGACATGATAATGTGCATAGAAAACCCTATTGTCTTCACCAAAGGAACTACTTGATGTCATAAGTGAATTTGGCAAAACAGCAGGATACAAAGTCAATATCCAGAAATTGAAAGCATTTTTGTACACAATAAAATATCAGAAACAGAAAGTGGGAAAAATCCCATTCACTATAGCAACAAGAAAAATAAAGTATGTAGGAATAAACCTAATCAAGGAGGTAAAAGACCTGTACTCAGAAAATTACACAACACTGAAGAAAGAAATTAGGGAAGACACAAAAAAATGGAAGCATATGCTGTTTTGATGGATTGGAAGAATCAATATCATCAAAATGTCCATAGTACCCAAAGCAATTTATAGACTCAACACAATCCTTATGAAAATACCAATGACATATTTTATAGATATAGAACATTTCAAAAATTTATATGGAATCATAAATGACCCTGAATGGTCTCAATAATTTTGAGAAAGAAGAACAAAGTGGGAAGAATCATGCTACTTGACATCAAACTATATTACAAGGCCAATGTAATCAAACAGTCTGGCACTGACATAAGAACAGAAACCTAGATCAATGCAATAGAGTAGAGAGAATAGAAATAAACCCATGTATCTATAGTCAACTAACATTTGACAAAGGGTGCAGAAACATAAAATGGAGTAAAAATGGCTTCTTCAGCAATGGTGTCGGGGGATCTGGACAGGTGCATGAAAAATAATAATACTAGACCACCAACTTACACTATACACAAAAATAAACTCAAGGTGGATAGAAGACTTAAATATAAGTCTCAACACCATAAAAATCCTAGAGGAGAACATAGGCAGGAAAAATTCAGGTATTCCATGCAGCAATATTTTCACTGATATGTCCCCTACAATAAGGCATATAAAAGAAAGAATAAACAAATGGGACAAAATCAAATTAAAAAGCTCTGCACAGCTAAAGAAAACATTAGCAAAATGGAAAGAGAATCAATCATGTGGGAAAACATATTTGCCAATGATACCCCAGACAAGGATTTGATCCCCAAAATATATAAAGAGCTCACATGACTCCACACCAGGTAGACAAACAATCCAATTAAAAAATGGGCAAAGGACCCAAGAAGATACTTCTCCAAAAAGGGCATACAGAGGGCCCAAAGACATAAGAAAGGATGCTCTGCATCACTAGCCATCAGATAGATGCACATTAAAACCACAATGAGATACCACTTCACACCAGTCAGAATGGCCATCATCAATAAGTCAACAAACAACAAGTGCTGACAAGGTTGTGGAGAAAAGGGAACCCTACCTAATACACTGTTGGTGGGAATGCAGACTGGTACAGCCATTGTGGAAAAAAGTATGGAATTTCCTCAGAAAACTAAAAATGGAACTGCCTTTTGACCCAACAATTCCACTGCTGGGTTTGTACCCTAAGAATCCTGAAACACCAGTTGAAAAGAACTTATGCACCCCAATGTTCATAGCAGCACAATTTACAATAAGCAAGTGCGGGAAGCAACCTAAGTGGCCATCATTAAATGAGTGGATCAAAAAAACTGTGGTACATTTACACCATGGAATACTACGCAGCAGAAAGAAAGAAGGAACTCCTACCCTTTGCCATGGCATGGATGGATCTGGAGAGCATTATGCTAAGGGAAATAAGCCAGGTAGTGAAAGACAAATACCATATAATGTCACTTATAAGTGGAACCTAATCAACAAACAAACAAGTGAGCAAAATAGAACCAGAGACATTGAAATAAAGAACAAACTGACAGTGACCAGAGGGTACAGGAGAAGAGAATAATGGTGGAAATAAGGGGGTCAAGTAAAGGAACATGTATAAAGAACCCATGGACAAGGACAACTGGGATGATGGGATTGAATGTGAAGAGAGGTGGTAGACAGGTCAGGGGAAAGCTATTGGGGAAAAATGAGGACAAGTGTAATTGAACGACATTAAAAAATAAATAAATAAACAAATAAACAAACTGAGTAGCAGCAGGACAAAAACTCTGCTTTTATGACTCAACCCCATTTTTCTTTCTACAAATATGAATGCAGAGAAAGAAAACTAAGTTGAGATTTTAAAATTCCTGTTGCCCAGTACGTGCTGGATGCTGACATCAACAATGTAGGATAGATATGTAGATATGTTATCCTGCTGTTCAGATGAGGAACCTGACCATCAGAAAGTCATGTGACTGAGCCAGCACGTGTGTCTGGTTGGAGCAGAGGCAGGTTGGAAAGCCTGGGGCTGCGGACACCAGGATCTTCCTCTCCCTACCAGGACTTGTAACATGACCTGACATCAACAAATAAACCAAAAAATAAATCTCATCCCAAAGCAAAAAAAAAGATAAAAAAATTGACACATGAAATTAATCATCATAGTGCTCTAATCCTTTACAACCAATAGGAGTATTTTACTCCTGTTTTCTCTAATATTTGTGTAATTTCTCCTATTTTGAGCTTTGTGCATTTATTCACCTTTTTATTCCTATTCTTAAATCTTCCTGTTTTTCCAGAGTATTTCACATATTAATTACATCTTGACCCTGAATTAGTTAAAAAGTAACATTTCTATATGTTTCCCCTCTCCTATAGTTGAAGCATAGCTATGTGGAGAATTTGTATCAAGAATGCAGAAGTTAAGATGATAGTAAAGAAAAAAATGATTATGAATGAGCAGTCATTTTTTTATCTGACTTGCAAGTAAATGATTCACAGGATAAAACTTACACCACAGGTTACCAAACACTACTAATCAAGGGAACTATTCAGAAATTTCTTTTGTGTATAATTTCATTGTTTTCCTTAAGTCAAGAGTTGATTTGAATGTGTTGCATTGAGTTAGGTATCCGCAAGCCTTTTTTAAAGATATAATATACAGAAAATAAAAGATGTTCAATTTCAGTCTGAGTCTGAAGACCTGCTAGACAGATGTGCCAATGGTGTAGTTGTAGTACAAAGACTGTCAGGCTCGAGACTCAGAAAAAGCCAGTTTACCAGTTTGAGTCTGAAAGTAGGAAGAAAGCCAACGTTGAGCCTGAAGACCATCAGGGAGAACTCCTTACTCAATAGAAAATCACCCTTTTAATTGTATCCTGGGCTTCCACTGATCGGATAAGGCACACTGCCAGAAAGAGGTGAATCTGCTTTACTCAATCTATCAATTTAAATGTTAATCTAATTCAAAAATACCCTCATAGAAACACCCAGACTAACACTTGACCAAATAGCTACATACTCTGTGACCCAGTGAGGTTGACACATAAAATTAACTGTGACAATATCATAACTCTATTAAACTAAAAGAATATAATCTCAATAATAGAATGATGCATATGAAATGTACAAAATATCAATATTAAATAACAGCTTCCAATCCAAATAGGATATATAGGACATCTGTTTGTCCAGAAATATCTGGCCATGTGATATGAAAAATAGAGACATTTATTGAAGAAGTTATAAGACAAAAGAAACACTGTACACAGTACAGTGACACCTCAGTCCCCTTCAAAGTAGGCACCTTGGGACCTCATACAGTTCTCCCAATCATCTTCAGTTGCCCCATCTTATTTTCCTGAATCTCATTGACTGTCTGAAATTTCTTCACTTTGAAGGTGATTTTAGTTTTCGGGAAAGCCAGAAGTCACAGGGCGCCAAATCTGGGCTGTATGGGAGCTGAGTCACCTGAGTGATTTGATGTTTTGCCAAAAAACTCTGTATGAGACATGATGTGTGAGAGGGTACATTGTCGTGATGAGGGTGCCAGTCACTAGTTGCCTATTGCTTCGGCCTTCTGAATCATCCGAAGAGTTTCTGCAGAAGACTGTTCAAGCTTAATGCAAAATTTGATACAGTTTCATTGCTCTACTTGCTCAGTCATTTTGAATGTGATAGCCACACAGTACACATGCTCACTCAACAGAGTCTACCACTCCCACCAACAGTGAAGCCATTACTGTTCATACATGCACATTCCAGTCCACTCTCCTTGGCTGCCAGTTTACATTGATGGACTTTTTCTGGACAGGCTATACACACACACACACACACACACACACGTATATATATTTCATATATGGATATAAATTTTAATTATAGTATATTATTTTAACTATGATTTAATTATCTTTAATATTTAAGGACATGTTAGAAATACTATTCTTATTGTTTATAAACCACAAAACCCAATATCTCAGAAAATGTTGAGCCATGCATACCACTGGAAATTGTGGTATGGTGCTTTCAGTATTTATAGATCAGTAGTGACATTATATAAAGCTCTGCGAGAGCAATGACAATAATTAATGTCTCTTCATTACCCATATATTGCAAACATAGTGATTGATATCTTTAGTAGCGGTGGATGTGAACAGTTAATAAAAATTTATCATATGATTCTAGTAGCCTAAAATTTACCAAGTTCTTATGTGATAAAATTTGGTTGAACCTTCATTTATTTCCTAATATGCATCCCTGCAGTACTCCAGGCATGTGGCTGAGCAGAATGTGAAGACCCACTTCAAAGAGAGCATGAGGTCAGCTCTATGTGGCCTTTTGTAAATCCAAGCATATTTTTAAAAGATGGACACTAAAAAGTTACAGCATTCTTTAAAATTTTTTTATTATTGACATTATTACAAATATTTCCCATTTCCCCCACCTTTTTCCCCTGCTCCAGCAAGCCCTGCCGCCCCACCTGCAGCCTTCGGCACATTGCTGTCTGTGTCCACGGGCTATGCAGGCATATGTATATATGTTCTTTGTCTAATTTCTCCTGATCCCCTCCACCCTCCATTCTGAGATCTGTCTATCTGTTCCATGGATGCATGCCTCTGGTATTGTTTGTCAGTTTATTCTGTCCTTTAGATTCCGTATATGAGTGAAATTATATGGTATTTGTCTTTCTGCAATGGCCTTATTTCACTTAGTATAATATTCTCCAGATCTTATAAAAGAGCCCAGACCATGCCTCTATATTTGTAGGTATAAAAAAAACCTATTCATCACCTAGCTTCATGTTAAGCTATAAATAGTCACTTTTTTAATTATGAAAATCCCTCTCATGGGCTTTCAGGGCTTTAAGCAGTATGGCAACATTGGCAGAATAAAAATTTAGTCTATATATATTTAAAAGTGTTTGGGGGTAAAAATACAATGTATTAAACTAGAAAAAACTCAATGATGAAATTTGAACACTTGCCATAGAAAAGAAGTATTATATTAAGTACTTATATATTGGGTTGGCCAAAACATTCATTTGGTTTTTTTTCTATATGATGGCTCTAGTAGCGCTTAGTTGTCTTTAACTTCATTTAAAACAATTTTCTTAGATTGTGTTGTGACAGCTGTCATAACAGCATCCATTAAGAAAACATAAAAATTGATGAGTTTTGTGCAACCATTTTAATATTGAAGATGGAAGGAGACATGCAACATTTTTAGTATATTCTGCTTTATTACTTTAAAAAGGTAAAAACAAAACTAAAAGGCAAAGAAAAAGATGTGTGCAGTGTAGGGGGAAGGTGCTGTGACTGATCGAACGTGTCAAAAGTGGTTTGTGAAGTTTCATGCTGGAGATTTCTGGCTGGATGATGCTCCATAGTTGGGCAGACCAGTTGAAACTGAGAGTGATCAGATCGAGACATTGAGAACAATCAACATTCTACCACACGGGAGACAGCTGACATCCTCAAGATATCCAAGTCAGTAAAGCTATTGAAAAAAGTGAAAAACGTGTGTTTTATATTGTGGAAAAACTAAACAGGCTTTTTGACCAACCTAATAACTTCCTGAGATTGTTAAGTGCTAGCAAGCAGTTGTCATATTTGGGATGTTAATTTTATTATTAGAGTGCCAGGAAAGTGTGTCTTATTATGCCTTTTATTTTTAATGTGAATACTCTCTTAAAGATTTGACAGGATGAAAAATATCCAGGTAAAGATAAATAAATTTTAAATATTAACATACCATAAAATATATAAATATTTCCATTTTAATTTTATACTTATTTCTTATTAAATGTGGATATATATTTATTAGCATATGTGTGTATTTTATGGGTATTTGAGTATATATGTGTTACACATATATGTAGGTATATATTCAGCAAAATCTTATATTCAAAATTGTTATTATGTATTTACATATATGTGTGTATTACATATGTACATAAATAATGGTTTGTGTGCCTGTGTATCATTAGATGAAACATAAAAATCTTGTGTCCATCAGACATTAATTAAATAACACCTTACAGTAAATATTGCTGGTAAAAAATGTTTAATTGAAGTCTGGCTATAAATGTTTAACTGTGACAATGATGGCTGATACTATCTACATTATTTTAAATGCTATATCACATGAAAGCCACTACAGTTAAGTGTGATCCTCTACTGATTGTTATTAGTTCATAGTTGTAGGGTAAGTGGAGGCAGTCTGGCTTCCTCACCCAGGTGTCTGGATAACTAAGGGGAGCAGTGTTCTCATAGCCTTGAGACTGGGTCCGATACACTGTTCCCATAACATGAAGTGGGCTCACATGCACAGATTTATGCTACGTTATATAATTTTCTGGCTGGAAGCCAGTATTGCTCACCTCTAGTACTTAAGGTAGTTAGGAGCTTCTCACTAGAGAGACACGCGGCTTGCAGCATGCATGGCTCACCCACCTGTGAACAAAGGCATGCCAAATATCCCCACGGCTCCACACATTTTCTTGCATCTCCCCAAAGCTAGACTGCACCTGCCAGGACTTGACAGGCTGCAACACAATAGTCATGTGATAGTTAAGGGGAAAAAAATTGAAAATTTTAAATGAGAAGTTTCTGAAGAAAAGGTTACTTTTTGTTATAGATTGAGGAAAAGTGTCTTATGTAAATGGGTTGCTGGCTTTGTGATGCTTGATTATTAAATAATTACATTAGAGATAATGTACAAAATGATGAGACTTTATAAGGGTATATGATATATACAATTAAAGGTTTATATCATATGTAATATTTTTAATAAAAATTTATTTTAACTACATAGAATTTAGAAACCTTAAACAAAGAATATCAGAAACAAAAATACAAAGGTTAAATAGAAAGTATAAAACTAGAAACAAAATAGTTATAAAATCTCGACTCTCCTAATTTGTGAATGTAATGCCAAACTAATAAAAATAGTAATAGGTTAACTAATAAAAATACTAATAGGTGGTGGCAATGATGTTTTCATTTTTGGCATGTTATTTTTAAAGCCAAATTTATTTAAGTACATATTATGTTACTTTTACAGATTTCTTATAATAACTCATAGCTTAGATGAGTGGTCTTTATTATTTCCAAATACCTTCACCTGGCCATGTCAGATTTTAATCATGATTTAAGTAAAAGTGAATTGTTAATGCAATCAAAATATAGTATGTATACTATGAAGTTCTAGCTGATCCATTGAAAAGAAAATGTTACTCATAAGAATTAAATTTAAATCATCTATAATCAAAAGTGCTATTTCAGGAAATATAATTCTATCTAAATTAATTAAAAGCAGCTGTAGAATCCATTAAGTAACTGCACACAAAACTCGAAAGAGATAAATCAAATTGACTGTTGAAGGGCGATAAGGCAATGTCCCGCTGTGGTTTTGGATGTTTGTAGTTTGGCTTCTTTGAAAGCTGACTGAGGCCTGCTTGTGCTCTGGATCCCTGAGACCTCACCACTTACATGAGATCTGCTCCTGTGAGACCTGATGATCCAGGGGACCCTTTGATGCTCTAGGGCATGTGGTCAGGGCTGTGTGTTCAACACTGGAGTCAAAAGGGTAATCTAAGAAAAGCTGGAATTTAAACTTTACTTCAGCCAGTTGTGCTTGTTGTGATCCTTTTCTTGGCCCATTGAGATTTTTCTCAGTCAACAGAGCTGTCAAAAAACTCTCTAAAGCTTTTTTTCCCCTCATGGAAGTCCAGTTTTAATAAAAAGACATGTATTCTTCTAATTGTTCTTAATGTCTTTTATCCCACATTATCTTTTCCAGAATCTTGGCATAGCAATAAGCCTTGGAAAATAGCAAAGGGCAGGTCTGTTTTAATACACAGTGAAAAAGATCAGGTTCCCAAAGCTGGGAGTTCCTCTGCTGTAATACAAGTCACCATTTGTGAAGGCATCCATCTGGGTTCATCTTCATCACTGTTGTGGGAGTTGAGGGCCAAGGGAAAGTGACACAACTCTGCTGATGTTCATGCTGTTCACTGTGCCATAATTAAGAAAATCCTTTGCCTCTGATCCAGGAATCTCATGTCTTCTCCCAGCATCCATGAAACTATGGCAGCTAACTTGTCAACTTGCAAGTAAAGTAATATCTCAGATCTTTTACAGTTCTCAACATTAAACTAAAGCTGTTTATAGTTCTTGACGTTAAATTAGGGAAGCTCTTGCTATGATAGTTATGTCTGTCTCTTGGTCTGAAAGGGTGCTGATTGCATAAAGATATTCAATTCAATTTCAACAATTTTTGTACTTATCATTTGTGCTTTTTTCTCTATAAATGTTTTCCTTCTATAAAATTTCTACTTAAATTTAAAAAAATCAGCAGATGTCAGAGGTAATGCTTTAGATTGCCAAATCAATAAATTAAAAAAATTATGTGGAACTAATTATTCATAACTCAGAGAAAAAGGAAAAAGAAAATATTAGCCAAAAGATAAGGGAAATGGAGGAAGACAAATTCTTATCAACAAAAGTGGCTTCTCAGGATGTCATGTAGATTGCTGTGTAAATGACTGCCATGACCACAATAAGAAGAATAGATCTATAGACAATTTTTACACCTTGATCTTAATTTTTCATCTGAAAAATTGGTACATGGAAGGGTTGACAAACCATTCACTGGCTCCCACAGTCTATGAAATATATTCCAATTCTGAGAACCTTGGAGTTAAGACCACAGTTTTCCAAGGGTTAGGGATGTAAGAGGTCTAAAAATACCTTAGTCTTTAATTATTTCAGAGTATAAGGACTTTATTTATTCTCTCAATTTTCTGCAGAGGTCATCTAAACATCTTATTTCTCTGCCAGCTAGAGGCATATCCCACACTTAATATCTTGAATCAGCTTCTTCCCAACACAGACATAGGTGGATGGGTTAACCTTGGGATAGATTTGTGGGGACACAAGTCTGGAGAGTGAAATGGGATATTAACTTAGGAGGAGACAAGACTTAGGGGGAAAGGATCCTTAGTCAAGATTAAGGTAGAATATAGTCTGGAATATCTATTTGATAAGACTAAATAAACAATCAGAAGTAATTTTATCGTCAAGCTTTGAACATTGAGATAGTGGGTATAGAAAGTAGAAATAGAAACACAGGCATAGACTACCATTGAATAAGAGTAAGAATTTCATATTCTCGGTACTAATAAATAAAGATAAATTGTATTGAGAAATGAGTTAAACCAGATTACACCTATATGTTTAAAATATCAATTTAATTAAAATTATTGATTAAATAGATTCCTATGTATAATGATTATTTAAAACAAACGTTCATTGTATTTCTAGCACATGCCAGACACTGTTTTGGGAATGAGCACATATAGATGAGGTATATAACCCACGACCTTAAGATGTGGTTGGAAGAATGCGGTCAAGATACTCTCAGAACACAAAGATATAATAACCTAAAATTCTGAGGAAATGCAGAATGGGGTATAAATAATTCTTCTGCAGTGCCTATGGAAGGACTTATGAAGAAAGTGAGAATGGGAATTATTCAGGTTCAAAATGGTGGAAAGTGACCTGGCCAAGTAGCTCAGCTTGTTAGAACATTGATCTGATACACCAAGTTTGCAAGTTTGATCCCCAGTCGGGGCACATTCAGGAATCAACCAATGAATTTATAAATAAGTAGAACAAACTGATGTTTCTAGAAAGCATGAGGTGAACAAAAGTCACTGAATGTTCAAGGCTACAGAGGCGACCACCCTTACAAGATACAGAATATTTCCATCATTTGGAATATCCCCTTGCAACCCTTCCTAGCCAATACCTTCATATACCCACCACAGGCAACAGATTATTTTTCTTCCAGGATTCATTTTCCCTGTTCTAGAACTTCATATAAATGAAAGTCCAAGCTTTTGAATCTGACATTTCACCCAATACAATGTTCTTAAGTTGCTTCCATGTTGTTGTGTATAATAACAGTCCATTCTTTTTTCTTACTGAGCAATATTCT
This sequence comes from Phyllostomus discolor, assembly GCF_004126475.2. NCBI lineage: Eukaryota > Metazoa > Chordata > Mammalia > Chiroptera > Phyllostomidae > Phyllostomus > Phyllostomus discolor. Next base: position 92,294,679 of record NC_040904.2, read on the forward strand.
ATTGTATAAAATATACCAGTTTTCTTGTTCATGCTCTTGTTGGTGGACACTGTATATTATGAATAAAGCAGCTAAAAACTTTCTCATGCAAATCCTTGTACAAGTTTTTACATCTCTTAGGTAAATACTGTCTAGAAGTGGAATCATTAAATATGGGACAGGTATATGTTTAAATTTATAAGGAAATGCCAAACTGTCCTCATTGTTCATTGCACAATCTTATCAGCAACATATGAGTTCCAATTGCTCTTCACCCTTGCCAACATTAAGTGTTATCAGTATATTTAGTTTTATCTGTTTATGCATTATACTGAATATATAGTGATATTTCATTGTGATTTTAACTTTTATTTCCTTAGTGATTCATGCTTCTCTGTACTTTTTTCACATACTTATTGATTTATATATCTTTTTTGTGAAGTGTTTGTTCAAGTATTTTACCATTTTTTAAAAAGATTTTATTTATTTATTTACTTTTAGAGAGGGAAGGAAGGGAGAAAGAGAGAGAGAAACATCAATGTGTGGTTGCTGGGGGCCAGGTCCTGCAACCCAGGCATGTGCCCTGAGTGAAAATCGAACCTGCAACACTTTGGTTCGCAGCCCATGCTCAATCCACTGAGCTACGCCAGCCAGGTTAGTATTTTACCACTTTTTTAATTGGGTTGTTCTTTAAATGGTCTAGGTACAGAATATTTATCAGATATTTATTACAAAAATGTTTTCTTTCAGTCTTTGTTTTGCCCAAGATTTTCTTAACAATATATTTCAATGGTCAGAAATTTTTAATTTTGATGAAGTCTAATTTATCTTTTCTTCTATGACTAGTGTTTTTGGTGATATCTAAGGATTCTTGGTCATAAAGAAATTATATTTTTAGAAGCTTTATAGTTTTAGCTTTTACTTCTAGGTCTTACTCCATCTTGAATTCCTTTTTATGTGTGGTGTGGGGTAGGGATTTTGGTTTATTTTTTGTATTTGCATATCCCATTTTCTGGCATCATTTATTAAAAACCTTACTCCATTCAACAGCTTTGGCATCCTTATGAAATTTTTTTTCATTAATACGTGAGTCTATTCATGGCTGTCCCTTTTTGTTCCATTCATCTATTGTCTGTTCTAGGGGTTCAAACTGTGGCCTTGTCTATTGCTCCCCTTCATGTCTCCATTTTTGTTTCATTTATTTTGAAGCTCTGTTATTAAATCAATATGTATTTAGAATTGCCACTTTTCTTGAAAGATTGATTCTTGCATTACTGTGAAATGTCCTTTAGCCCTTATAATGGACAAACTTGTCTTAAGTTCTACATTCAATGATATAATATAGCCTTTTCAGCTTTTTTGTGATTGATGTTTGTGTAATATATTTTTCTGCCTTTTTACTTTTAACCTCTCTATATTTATTTAAAGTACATGTTTTATAAACTGCATGTAGTACAGTCCTTCCGTTTTTCAATCCGACAATTTCTATTGATTAGAATCCATAGTTTATTTACATTTAATGAAATTATTTATATGGCTGGAGTTTAGTTTACTTATTTAAGATTTGGCTTATTTTCTCTATATGTCTTCTGTTCATTTTCCTTCTCTACTGGCTTCCATTGAGTAATATTCTATTTTTATCTCATTTTTTACTCTTTAGCTGTGGGAGGGCTCTGCCCACAGGGTCCCCCCCAGCTACCGCAGATGAGAATAAGTCTACCAAGACATGATCTGCTTGGGGAGGAGAGGTGGCTAATCTCTCAAAGGAAAGGGCCAAGAGCCTTTTCCTCAATGGGCTTTTATTGGGTTCATTTTGCACAAGAATACAGGTGAAGCTCATTAGTCATTATCAGGCAGTAAGGATCAAACAATAGATAACATACAAAGAACTCTGAGGGCCTATTTTGAGTCAGGGTCAGATAGCTAAAGAGCCATAAAACTTTGAGGGACAAACTCACTTCTTGCTTGGACCCTTATCATTTAATTGAGAACATTCTAAACAAAGCAGGTTTCACAGGATTTTACATATTCGTTCTTAGGCTTCATTGCCCTAGGGAACCTGCCCTTTTCAGCACAGGGCTGCACCCACCTCCAGCACTGTTTCAGGCTTAAGTCATTGTTTCAGGCTTAAGTCAGGCATGGGAAGTAAGGCAGCCAAGAGATTAGGAGGCTTCTTGCAGACAGAATGAGGACTCAGGCTACGTCAAAGCCAAAGGGTGAGAGTCCATCATCCCCTTTTGCTCTAGCCCCCCAAGTCCTTCCCTGGGGCCTCCCCATGATCATGCCTGTCTTAGATCTTTCCCCCTTGGGTAATCTTACCCGTCATTGGCTAACAGATCAAGCATTGAGGGCCAAGCAGGGTGAGGTAAAAGGAGCAGAGGTGGCGCCCCTGTCAGGGAGATAAGCTTTGTCTGTATAGTGGCTTATGGTCCCAAGGTCACTCACTCAGCCTTAGCCATGGGGGGTTACAGCTTCTGACACCAGGCAGGGCAGTTCCCAACATTTAGCTATAATTTTTTTTTAAATTAGTGATTGCCCTAGGGATTTTAGTTTGTATCCTTAATTTACTACAATCTACCATGTTGTATTATTATACTTTCATTTAGCACCCTTTCATTCTTTGGGCTATTACTGCCATATATTTTACTTCTACTATTTCTATAAAATCTATATTTCATTATTTTTTAATCAGTCAGCTATCTTTTAAATAAAAATTGGATTTCAAATGTGTTTTATATTTATGCACATATTTCCTATTTCTGACACTTTTCATTGTTTTGTGTAATCAGGTTTCCATCTAGTATCATTTTCCTTTAGCTCAAAGACTGTTCTTCAGCATTTTGCTGGTCAAAGAAAAGTCTTTCGTGGCAAATTCTTTCCACTTTTGTTTACCTGAACTTTTATTTTGGAAGAGTATGTCCTCTGGATACAGAATTCTGAGTCAACTTCTTTTTTTTTTCCAGCATTTCAAAAATTACATTCTGGTTGTTTCAGTGAGTAGTATCAAGCTGTTTTTGTTGACTCCTTGCCTGTAACATGGACTTTTTACTCTGGCTGCTTCCAAATTTTTTTTCTTAAATTTGGTTTTTAGCAATTTGACCATGATATGCATAAGTGTAGTTTTCTTTTTGTTTATCCTGCTTGGGGTTTGAAAGGTTATTAAACTTATGAGTTGTTATTTATCATCAAATTTAGAAAAAGATTGACGATCATTTTTTCAAATATGTCTTTTCTGCACCAGTCTCACTGTCTTCTGAGACTACAATTATTCATGTCTGACTACCTGGTATTGTCCCAGAGGTCCCTGAAGCTCATCTTCATGTTCAATTTTTCTATCTGTGCACTTTCTGTACATTCAGCTCAGTGATTTTCAATCTTTTTCATCGCATACCACACATAAACTAATTACTAAAATTCTTCAGCATACCAAAAAATATATATATTGTTGATTTGACAATAAACATAAGTATAATTTTGTTTCATTCACACCAGATGGCTATTGTCGTGTTGACTGTTGTCATTTTTTAATTTAATAATTTAAGGAAAAAGAGATCAGTGTGCCTGAGTAAATAATCAGGTATTGCATGTTTTAAAAATTCTTGCAGCACACTGGTTGAAAATCGCTCATTTAGCTCATAGTTTTCCAGTACTTGTCTTTGACCTGACCTGATCTAGTATAAGTTTTTTCATCATGGCTTGAGGCAGAAGTCCCTCAACAGTGTTTTTAATGTGGGGTGGGGTTTTTTTGTTTGTTTTTCTATACATTTCTTAATACATATGTACCTAGATATTTTACTTATGGGGGGACCCCAAAATTAGAATTTACTTATTAAAATTGTGTATTTATCCTTTTGTGTTTAAACTTCAGTTACCTTCAAAGTACTATCCATTTGATGCAATACACCTATTGAGATGTTTTTCCACTGCTCAGGACAGTTTTTGAACTCATTGATTTTGATGCCTTTTAGTGTTTGTGCCATTTTTTGTTTCACCTCTTTCACATTGGCAAAACATTTCCCTTTGAGGATATTTTTCATCCAGGGAAACAAACAAAAGTCTCTTGGAGCAAGGTGGGGTCAGAGAGAGTGGGGCACAGGGGTCATGCCATTTTGGTTAAAAACTGCTGACCACTCAGTGGGGTGTGGGCAGTGGGCAGGTGTACTTGTAATTCACTCATCATGAAATGGGCAAACATGTTGAAAGACAAACACCATATGATCTCACCTATAAGTGGAATCTAAAGAACAAAATAGAACCACAGGCATGGAAACATGGAACAGACTGACGGTGACCAAAGGGGGTGAGGGAAGTGGAATAATGGTGGAAAGAAGGGGAAGGAACTAGTTAAAGAGCATGTAGGAATGATCCATGGACATGGACAACAGTGTGGGAATTGACTGTGGGAGTGGGGGGGCATGGGATGAGTGAAGGAGGGCAAAGGGGGAAAAGTGAGGACAACTATAGTAGAATAACAACAACAACAAAAAAAGAGCCTTCAAAAAAAGTAATTGAAGCTGAATGCAGCCTCTCACAACAGCCAGCTGGTTCACTGATACAGCTGGATTCTTAGAACACTCACCTAGTGGGAGAAGCCCACCCTCCAGAAGATAATTTCAGGTTTACTTTGGGGGTTCCCCCTTGTATATATCCTACTAAGAAGTGGATCTGTATTAAATTTTGTTATTTGTTTATAACAGATAGAAATTGGCAAGCCATAGGGCAAATTTAGTTTGTTGCTATGTTCTAGTTGACTTTGGAAGCAACCTAAGTGCCCGCCAGTTAATGAGTGGCTCAAAAAAATGCAGTACATTTACACAAAGGAATGCTAGGCAGCAGAAAGAAAGGAGCTCCTACCCTTCCAGACAGCATGGATGGAACTGGAGGGCTTTCGCAATTTCAAAAAATATTTTTCTAAGACTTAAAAATTAGGTGATTCTACATGGGAACTGCATTTATTTCCTCTCTTGAAAACTTGGAAAAATAGACAATATAAAATGCCTATTTTTGCATCACAATAACTTAGACAAAGCAGGTATTAATTAAGTTTGCCACAGTTGTCCATCTGGTCTGCTCTACTCACTTGTGTAACCTATTGGACCCCTTGGTGTTTAAGAAGCTACTATTTAATATTCATGGTTCCCGCAATGTATAAATAAAGTTATTTTTGTATAAAGCATATAACATTATACTTTGTATAACGTTACCTTAATTTTTTTCTGGTAAATCTCCAGTTGATTACTGGGGGTTATCAGGCTAACAATGATATAATCTACAAATATTTATAATTTTGCTTATTTTAATTTGTTTTGATTTGGTAGTCAGAATTAAAAATAATTTTTAAAAGAAAAAAATCATGAGTTTATGTTTATACTTCCAATGTGAAACTTGGATTGCAGCATTCTTAACATTTTTAATTTTATAGCTGACTTAAGTTTTGTTATGCAAGAAAGTTTTATTTCTAAATGTACTAATAATTATACATTTGGTTTATCCTATACCATACACATATTATTTTAAAATAAATGGTAGTAATGTAACTATGAAAAATACCAAGTACAGATTAAAGTATCTTTATAGTTCTTTTTGTTCTTATACCACTACATGGATGCATCATTAAAACACAGATTAGAGTCACTTAATATAATTATTCTATATGTGTGGTTATTAACCTGATAGTTAAACTTGTTTTAGCTTGTTTTCAATTTGAGAGATTCCTTTTTTATAAATTATTATTTAATTATGTGAATAATTTTCACGATTCCAGTTAAAACTCTATACCAAGCTACATTCACTAAAGTTTCACTTCCATCTTGACTTTTCCACACTGTTCTTTTCTCTCACCAAGAAGTAGCTAGTCATTTGAGTTAAATTAATGAATAATAAAGTTAAATAAATTAACTTTAGATTTTATTTTTAACTAAGATGACATGTATATATAAATTTATATTTACAGGTCTGTGTATATGTATGTGTATATATATCTATTAGTAATACCATTTTTAAGGTGTCTCAGGACCACAAATTTTTTTTTAAAGATTTTATTTTTATTTATTTTTAGAGAGGGAAGGGAGTGAGAGAGAGAAACATCAATGTGCGGTTGCTGGGGACCTGGCCTGCAACCCAGGTATGTGCCCTGACTGGGAATCAAACCTGCGACACTTTTGTTCACAGCCCTCGCTCAATCCACTGAGCTACGCCAGCCAAGGTTAGGACCACAAATTCTAATAAATTAAATGTAACATGGTCCCTACAGGCAAAGACATACAGTTATGGTGTTTCCATAGCACTTTGCACCCATCTCTGTGATAAAACAAACTATCAGATTGTGATTTTTGCTTAGTTTCTACCTCTTCAACTATTCTGTAAGCAGTGATGTGCAGGGGCGGAATCTTAACCAACCATATTACCTCATACCTTAGCAAAGTAGTAGGTGCCTAGTGTGTGGTCTTAGATTGTTTGCAGACAAAGTGATTCCCATGGAAAGTTTCCCCTGACTAACTTCAAACCCAGTTTAAAGATCAATGCCCAGAACTTGCTTTTGAGCCTGTATCTTGATTTCTAGCATGGGATTTTCAGTCCTGTTTTCTCAGGTTCAGTAACAACATTTTGTGAACTAGTTATGTTTTCTTTCTTACTATTTTTACTTTCTGTGCTGGGTTGTGAAACCCTTCCTGTTACTGCTTAAAATAGAACTTTCCAAATGAGTGATTTGGCTTCCTGCCACTCCTAACTTCCCCTGGGGAGGGGTATGTTCATACAGAGTAAGTGGATCACGGCTCACAAATCATGTAGGAGATTTTGTGAAAATGCAGATCTTTATTTAGTAAATAATGCCTGAGATTCTACCTTTCTAAAAACTGCCAGGGGATGCCAGTGCTACTGATTTGAGGGCCATCCTTTGAGTAGCACTGGAGTAGACAATGAGAAGACAAGCCATAGACTGAGAGAAAATATATGCAAAAGACTTATTTGATAAAGGATTGGTATTCAAACTGTACAAAGAACTCTTGAAACTCAACTATTCAAAAGCAAACAACCATATTAAAAATTAGGCCAAAGACCTTAACAGATACCTCGCCAAGTATATATACAGATGTCTAATAAATATGAAAAGATGTCAACATCATATATCACTAGGAAATTTCAAATTAAGAAAATGAGAAACCACTACACCTGTTAGAATGGACAAAACCCGAAACACTGACATTAAATGCTGGTTAGGATGTGGAGCAACGGGAAACCTTCGTGTATTGCTGATGGGAAAGTAGAAGGATGCAGTCACTTTGGAAGGCAGTTTATCAGTTTCTTACAAAGTTAAACATACTCTTATCAGACAACCCAACAATCAGCTTTCTTCATATTTCTCAAATGAGTTGAAACCTATGTCTATAGAAAAACCTGCACACAGGTGATTGTAGCGGCTTTATTCACAATTGCCCACATTTGGAATGACCACGATGTGATTCAGTAGATGACTGGACACATAAACTGTAGCACATCCAGACAATGGAATATTTTTCAGCACTAAAAATAATGTCAAAAACTATATACAGCATGGTTTGCCAGCTACTTGACATTCTGGAAATGGCAAAACTATGGAGACAGTAAAAGGATCAGTGGTTGCCAAGTGTTTGGAGGGAGGAAAGGATAAATAGGTGGAGCACAGAAGATTTTCCCAACAGTGAAACTTTCTGTACGTTATTATAATAAAGGGTACATGCCACTATACACTTGTCAAAACCCATAGAATACAGCAAGAGGACATTTTAATGTAAACCATGGACTGGGGATCATAATGATGTGTCAACACGGTTCACTGATTGCGACAAAGGTGCCACAGTGACCCAGAATGTTGACGATGGGGGAAGCTGTGCATGTGTGGGGTCAGGGGGTATATGGAAATTCCATGCATTTTCTGTTTAGCTTTGCTGAACCTAAAACTGCTTTTTTAAAAAGTATGTATATACAGATGGATTAATATGATCAGGCCAGAGGATCAATTCTGGGACCTAGAAAGTATTTATTGCTGGACAAAACAGATTTTATACACACACACACACACACACACACACACATAATATATGCTTTAAAAAAAAGTGTTTGGGTGTAAGGACAAGCAGTTGCCTGGGTGACCAGTCCAACTCTGGAAGAAAATGCACTGGTGACACCCCCCTTCTCTAGAGGTCAGGACCCTCCCCCACAATCAGTAAGTGCTAGTGGGAGACAATGAGCAGTAGTGAGCAACAGGAGCCCCCTTCTGAGGCTCTCCATACTCTTCCCTCCAAAAAGTCTTTTATTGGAGCCACTCTCTCAGTAGGGTTCTGCATCAGCAGCATCTTGCTCTTGTCTCATGTCCATACTAAATGAGCCTCTGCACTAGGAAACCTATACTCAAATTATCTGGGGTGACTTTTAATGGTGAGGATTATAGAGCCATATGCTGAATCTCCTGACTCACAATTTCAGAGTGTTGGAATTGGTAATCTGCAATTTATCAAGTTTTTCAAGTTATTTTTATGCGCCATAAGGTTTGAGAATCATTCTTCTATTTCATTCTCTTGTACTTTTTTGGTGCAAAAGTCAACATCAAATTGATTTCAAATAAGTTTTAATAACTTTATCTTCTTACTGGAACCAACAAGCTGAAAATTCATGGAAAACTGTTAAATTATGAAATCTTTTTCTCATATTTTATTAATGAAATAAGCCATGTAAATAATACAGAAATAGATTTATTTGTGAAATACATATATAAGTGTGATAACTTTTAAGAGGAAATAAAAACATAAATGATTTGTGATTTTGGAAGCATCACACAAATAGAAGTATAAATCATTAACAGAGATAAAATCATTATCAACATTACAGCAATACATGCTAAAAATATTGTCAAGAGTAAACAAAATATATATATATATATATATTTTAATTTACTTTAAAGGAACTGTTCAACTTTGTATATTTATCTGATAAGGACAGCTACATATATCCTCCCATACTTCCTGTTTCTATTTTTAAGAATACCACGGGCAGTTCATTAATCTCTTTATGTAAGTTTTCCGTAAATTCAGCATGTCTGAAAATACCTACCTAAAACTGGTTGCCTGAAATTCTAGGAGTAGGGATTTCATACTGGGTAGATAACAGTGACTCTGAAACAATACCCACCACCCCCATCCAGGGGTCAAAATCTTATTGTCAATGTTACATAAGAAATGTTCAGCCACAAAATCTGTTTTGTCTTTTTGGGACAAAAACTTTTATGGGATATCATACTCCTACTCCCATAATTTCATATATTATTTTAATAAATTTTCTTTAATGATTCACTTGCTCTGGTATTTTGAACTTCTGTAGCAAACTGAAATGGTATGTTCATTTTGTCAGTTTCTTTTACTGTAAGAAACTGTAAGTCCCCACCCTTCCTCCCAAATGCTGACACACACACATGCATTCACACACACCCCCCTTCACATTCATTTGTACAGCAGCTCATGTATTTGTTAAAATGGATTCTAACCTCTGCTATCCACGTCGTATAAGATCTATTGCATTACTTAGTAGCAGCACCTGACAACCCTAATAGCCTCAAACTGTTGAATAAAGTTGCAGGCTATTTTTGAAATAACTAGACTCAAGTACTCTGGAAAACTGAAACCATATTCTTGCTATACTTTCAAGTGGTTGCAACCTCAATATTTTAAAACAAATGGTTATCAAATTGTACTACTTTACTATGTATGATTTTCCCCGATTCCTTAGTAAAGAGCACAGCAATATATAGATGCTGCGAATGAAAAAACATTGACTGCCCAACTACATATTCTGGACTTTTCTCCATTCCATCAGTTGTGCTTTTAATTTGACATCAGGTCAACCAAGAAGCAGTTTGAGCCACCAACATGCACGCACCTGATGATGACTATTCTCACTGACTTTTGTGTTTATTCAGACACCCACCAAGTATATTACTTCAGCAGCATTATGTCAATCCATTTACATTAGTCTATGTAACCCAAACACTGAGTCACCACGTTGTTTATAAACACATCATACATTAATTGCTCCATTACCACAGATACTTGCTTTGTGATCTAACCGGTAGATATAAATATTTGTTTCTCAGGTATGGGGAACATCCACCCCCATCTAGTTGGTACATTCCACATCTTTATTGCACAATTTATTCTTTCCATTCTTTTCCTTTGTTCTCAAGTCTAAAATTATTCCTCTTTACATTTAAGAAACCCCAACATTACATTGTTAGAGGGAATTTTTTATTACCAAAGACTAACTGGAAATAAACATATTATTATTACCATATTTATGGTTAGTTGGTTAAAGTAGTTCATTCTTTTTCAAGAATATAGTGAACTCATCCAGATAGCACACATCGCTCTTCCCTACATGCCTTTCTGATAGTTCCAAAGAATGTATTGACTTCATATGTTGGGTAAAATGTAGCTAAGTTTAAATGTTCTACCACACTGCTATTCATGATACCATTCAGTTTTGGAGAGGAGATTTTGTTGTTCATGGCAATAACATAAAATGCTCCAAAAGAATTTTCTGGGAGAAATTTTAGTCATTTGTCCTAAGGATCCTTAAGACCCAAGCACCAACATGAATGTCCTTGAAGTAAAACTTCTCAGGTCCAGGAATATAATCTGACGTTCTGTGGGTCTCAGAGCATGGTACTGACACATCGATTGTCCAGAGATCGCTGGTGGGAGGCCAGGACTAGGTTTAACTCCTCACACATATGGCTGCATATTCTGTAGGTGCTTCTTCCATATTTTTCGCCTGTCTTGGGTTCATTTTAATGATGGAGTGGTTCAGTGAAGCATACACGATGCTCTGTTTGTTTTCCTCCAGACATAGGTTAGAATAAACCTTGGGTTCCTCCTGGACCCCAAACCAGGGATCATTATCATAAACTTCAGTCTCTAATGTCAGGTTTTGGGAATTTTGCCTGGTGCACACTTCAGTTTGTTCACTCCTAGAGGGCTGAGGAACATCAGCCTGTAAGAGAAAAAAAAATTGGTTTAATTATCATTTAAAGATGTGATGGTGCATACTTATTAGCAAACTATGAGTACAGGCTAAATTGAGTCCTATACATGGAGAGAATTAATCGACTTTTCCTCACATATGCTGTTGATATGTGAGGAAAATCTGCTATTTTTTTCATAGCAGATTTTCATTTATTAAAGGATAAAAGGCTTAAGGACCACTATGTTCCTCCAAAAATAGTTATTTGGTGCTTTATTATTAATCACTTTTGAGGTCATAGAACACTTTTAAATCCCTCTTCAAGATGAAAAGCACAGCCCAAATTTATGAGGAATGCACAAATATTCCACAAGAACTCCAGGCAGCCTGCAACATAGTGAATAGTGTTAACATAGTTTAGAGTGAAACCATTAAAGATAAAGCAGAACAGATACCCTCTAAGGGGACAGAAAGAATAAATATTATTAGTTATTAAAGATATATTATTTTGATTTGAGACCTGGAATTAGAAAATTGCTGTTGTGTTGGGGGGGGGGGACTTAGAAAATGTTTAAAAATATTTCAACAGTTATTTCCATCAGAAGAAAATTGTTACACTTCCAAATAGAGTCAAATATTGTCAAGCATTGTCAAGCTTCTGTAAAGGAGATGAGATTATGGAAACTGAAAGTAAAACGGTCCTGAAGTTTTTTGCTCTTTTCAGTTATTTGTTTGTCATTCCTAGTTATTCAGGGGACTCAACTGGTAAAAACGAAGATGTGGTGTTACTTCAAGTTTTTAAATTGCAATTTTTCCAAATTACGCTCTTGAAGTTTGGCTTAACTGCTTTTAGATACCAGGTGCACAGCCTTGGGTAGCCCACCTGCCTCATCGGGCTCCTGGCTGTTCTCGCTATGGTGTGAGCAGCGGGGCGTCCACGCCTCCTGAGCAGGTTCTACCACACAGGCATACCTGGGCCTTTCCCGAGAAGCTAGGTATTAACTGCCGAGTGCACTTCTTCCTTCTGAGGAGGTGTTTTCCCTGGAAGTAACGCCAAGGCTAGATGACTGAGGGAGCTGGAGATTGCTTTAAACGTCCCCCTCTCGGCTCAGATTGAAAGTGTTCCAGCCACCACTCAGACGAGCCTGAATAAAGCCTCAGGAGGAGCAACGAAGAAGACTATCGTGTGACCTAATAAATAGTCATAAATCCCTGATATGTTGACAAAGTCTGTTGTATTTTTTAATCTGTGTCTGTCAACCCACTTAGCCTGGCTTCTTCCCAAAAGATGGCTCACTTCCACGGAAAACTGTTACAATGAATGGGGTGAAACTAACATGGTGCTCTGTGGCTGCACTTGTCCTGTGGGCGCCTCATCAAAGTGGGTGGGTGGGCGACACGGGTGCGCCGCCTGTGGCAGGTGAAGGTGCCAAACGCTGAAAGCTGCCCTTGGCTGGCACCTTTCAGTTTACAGCGCACTTTTAAAAACGTGTTGAGATGTCATTCGTGTACAGTGTACAGCTCAGTGGTTTTTAGTATACAAGCATGTTTAAACCTTCAAAGGACATTGTGGAATAAAATGAGGACTTTGGCTTTTACATGTAGCTGCCATGTTTTTACCAGTTCTCTTTTCTATTTTGGGTTTCCAGTTCTTGGTTCCCATACAAGTTCCTTCAGACAAAATTTTTACTCACTCTCAAAGATCTATATTTTTTGAACTGTTTGACAAGTCAAATGGGACAAAACTGTGAATTCCTGGGACAGACATGAACACCTTAAAGCAAAATTCCCAATAATTACACACACAGAAAAAACCCTCTTAAATTCAAGTTCACGGCATAAATAATTTGTCCAGCTTATGCAGGAAGAAATATGACTACATTTTGACCAACCTGGGCTTTACCTCTAGGATAAATTATTTAGATGATTTTTTTAAAAGTTTCATAGTTCTCAAGACTGACTATAACAGAATGTGGTTTGTTGCTGCTGTTGTCCACTATCGAAAGAAAGGGGATAATATTTAAGAAAATTTCCCTACTTGAGGAAACAAAACCTTAGCACCCATGACAATGATGTCCACTGATGCCTACTAAAAACTTAATACGAGTTTTTAAAGCTAACTGTATTTGGTTTGATTTAAAATTAGGTAACTCATGGGGGATGCTGAGTGCTATTTAATACTGTATGTAAAATTTTTGGATACATCTGCCTCTGACATTTCTGGAACTTCCAAGAAGGCCGCTGCATTGTTCTCTCTACTCTGGTTTACTAAAATGCCCACGAACACATGCATGCGCACGCGCACGCACACACACACACACACCAAGCTCCTTTGCAGTACCTCACTCGTGACTGTAGTATTTGTTTATAACTAAGGAACTCCATAAGTTTTTTCAGGAATATATTACCTCATCTTGCATTCTTTTTTGAGTTTCAATATTTATACAAGGCCGAACCCAAAAGAAAGGCCTGAGCTTATATTCCAAGAACTTGCAGAAAAATTTGGCACTGCCTCCAACACATCCTTTCCTTTGTCTGGAAGGTCTCTTCTTTGATGAGCCCACACACATTATGAGAGACTTTTGCATGGTAGCTCGGTCTGTGGTCACACTTCTTTATCTGCTGGTGTGATTTATGAAGAAATCATAACTCATTTAATACGGCTATTAATGGTTTATTCTTTCATTAACTTATGAGTTAATTTTGTGGGAATAAATGAATAGCCTGAGGTCATGTAACAAGGCCTGTAAACAGGCCAAAAAGGGCCAGTGTTTACAGCTCAGTCTCAGACTTTTCTGCTCTGAGTCAACACTGCCACCCATGCTCTCCCAAAAACCTGCTTATTTTGAGACTCGTTAATCCTGAAGAATCTCTGGTGCAAATGATGGTGAATGTAAAACAAACACATTTTTACAGTTTGGGTTTCTTCGCCCATTACATGATGGTCCTCATTTACTATGAACAGGTTCACTTTAGGTGGTTACCTTTTACAGATTGGGTTAAACAAACACATTTTTAAAGTAAGTCAACATATATAGCACTCAGAACAGTGACTGGCACATAAGTATTACAGAGCCTCAAATGTAAAAATATACATATATAGTAACATGATATAACATAGATTGCATTCATTTTAACAGATACAGTGAACATACCACATTAATTCCCCTTTCTGCTGTTTCAGAAGCCTTCTTTTGTTCCCCTGGAATTCAAAACAAAAAATAAGAAACCAAAAGGAATAAAGGACAACACAATTCTTCCCCAAGTCCCTGTAAATTAGGGTTGTGGTAAGAATATGGATTGGAACCACATTGCTAAATTGAAACTCAGTCCCTAGAGCAAAGGTGGAATGCCCCCCACCACTACACCAATGCCCACCCACTTGCATACCAGGGAGAGTGTTATTATTAGTTTGGCTTGTTCAGTTGTTGTGACTAGCATGGTACATACAACTCAGATTTTGTGCATTCGTGCTGCCCTGTTTTCTTCACTGGTTCTTCACTTCTTACCCCAGAGATCCCTCCAGCATATTTGGGCCAGTGGGGGTTGGGGGGCGGTTCTCATACATCACTTTTAAAAGGCTGGAAATCTTTGTTTCAGGACATTCTGTACTCAGTGCCAGATGTACTGCTCTCCTGTCATCAGCATGGCCAGGACCTCCTACTGCCTAGTTCCCTTTGGATGTGGTCAGTAAAAGGATTTATCCTTGACTTTCTCCCTGAAGTTCTGAGAGAAGTTCCAGCAGCCCCAGAGTAGGTGGTAAAACTTCAAGAAGGACCCCAGAAAGATCCTTGGAGTTTCGGATGCAGAGGTAGGGTTACAGAAGATTCCCTCAGGTTCTGAGGGGCTTCTGGGCCACAGAAGTCCTCACCACAAAGCACCAGAGGCACTTAGGACCAGACAGAGATTTCTCATAGCAGAAATAAGGGTTTCTTTGTCTAGCTTAGTTTCTATAGCTACACTGTGGTTGTTGTGGGAAAACGGATGGGAGGAGATGGCAGAGAGGAAAAAAGAAGGAGAGTGGGAACGGAAGTGGCTCAGACCAGGGCTAGATCAGAATTCCCCATATATCCATCTCTTAAGTGTTTGTATGTTCCCTCATGCCAATAAGGGAATTCTTTACAAAGCAGAACAGAACTGTTTTTTAAAATATCATCTCCTCTTTCATGCACAACCCACAGTTTTTATTGTTGTTGTTGGGTGAGGGTGCGGTTCAAGCATGTGTTTGTAATGGCAACAAAAAGTGCAAATGTGTGAATTTCCACTGAGGAAGTGGGTCTTCATTCAGACAAGTGCACTTGTGACTGGAATGCTGTGGTGTGGCCGTGAAAAGAGAGCGAGACAAACCAACTCAAATCAGACCCATTGAGAGATTATTTCAACCTCCCTTTCAACCTCCTGAAAATTTAAAAGAGCTTTTCACACAAGCCAAAGACTGATGCAAGTAGAATGAGTAAATTCCCGCAATGTTCCCTCCTTACCACCACCCTTGGCTAGAGCACCGTGCTGTGGAGAGTGTGCCTCACCGAGACTAGAGAGAACCTGAACTAATCCCTTTTGTTTTTTTGGTGGAAGTTGTCCCCCAGGAAATCATTATCCATGGTTTATTACAAAATATTAGAAAAGAAAACAACAAAATGATGAAGCAAGGAAAACATAACCAGAGGCATTGAAATTAAGAACAAATGGACAGTAACCAGAGGGGAGGTGGGAGGGGATAACAGGGGTAAAGGGGGAAGGGTTTTCAGGAACATCTATAAAGGACACATGGGCAAAACCAAAGTGGGGTAGGATCGAGGGTGGGAAGTGGGGATGGCTGGGGTGGGGGGAGGGGTGGGGATAGAATGGAGACAACTGTACTTGAACAACAATAAAAGAAGAGAGAGAAAACAGAAACCAACAGGAACCAACTAAAAACATGTGAATCCTGGTAACAGCACACATTTGTGGGAAGATGGAACCCACCTCGGTGCCTTCTCCGGCAGCAGAACAGGCAGAAACCGGTAATGAGCAGAGGCAATCCTCCCAAAGGAGCCAAACTATAAAGGATCAATTGTCTGTCCTCTGTCTTGTTTTTGGAGGGTGGTCCTGAAGCACTGGTTGTATCTGAAATGTTAGTCAATGCTAAAGACAGTCAGGAAATCTGAAATATGTTAACATTGGCAACACCCTCTGCACTGACAGAACTTGAATGAAGAAGACGCCTCCCTTGCCTTCCATAAGCCTTCCCCAAGAACCCCAGGCCTCAGCACTCTCACCCACTTCTTGCTTTATTGCAACAATTGTTTTTTCTGCCAGGGTTAATCACTGTAAAACAATACCCATATAGTTCTCAGAAAACACTTCACCACGGCCTGTCGTTTACAGTGTCTTATTTAACTTTGATTTGTCACTCCAGAGAAGTAAGGAAGCCATTATTTTTATCAAGTCCCATGACTTGAGAAGAGTATTATTGCTTTAAGACTTGCTGAAGGTCAGCCAGCTACTGAGTGTCACTTGGGACTCAAACCAACATCTTTCTAAACTAAATTCAAGTTCCTTTAACACAGTGTCTTGTCATTGTCTCATAACTCTTAGGTATCTCCAAATACCAAACACTTTTGGTATCTCCATTATCTTGGATATTTTTGAATATGGTTTGCTGGGCACACAGTTGGTGCTTGTTACTTTTGATCAATGTTAACATGCATTAAGGCCCTGTTTGTCCACGATAGACTGCAACTTATTTGTGGGTCATGAAATAACTTAATAGATTACAAATTACATTAAAAAATAAAACACCCCTAGCTGGTGTGGCTCAGTGGTTGGGTACCCTGAATCAAAGGGTCGCTGGTCTGATTCCCAGTCTAGGGCACATGCCTGATTTGCAGGCTAGGTCGCCAGTGGGGGACATGCAAGAGGCAGCCATATATGAATGTTTCTCTCCCTCTCTTTCTTTCTCCCTTCTCCTCTCTAAAAAGTAAACAAAATCTTTTAAAAATATAAAATATTAAAAAAACACAATGAATAGAAAATATCAGAATGCATCACACATCTTTAATTTTTTGTGTTTTTTTTAATGCAAGAAAGCTTTCTTTCTAAATGTATTAATGTAATTATACATTAACTTCCCCACATGCTTGGTTTTGGGGTATAGGTTGTTGGGAGCTACTAGAACTGGGTATATGTGATTTGGAAATTCAGAGTAACAAATGTTACATTATTCATGCAGCAGCTGCTGTTTAGGTTGGGCAAACAGCTAAGTCACTGCCAAGGGTGACAGACACAGTTGTCTGGGGGAGGAGTGTGGGTAGGAATAAAACTAAGGTTCTCACAAACATATCCATTCAATTAAGATCCAAATTTTATTACTTCTCCAACCATTAAACAATCTAGTGTCCTTAACTTTATTTAACTAGATTGATACTTACTGATTAGAAGATATTCTGAATTATTTTGAGTTTGTTCTGAAAGAAAAAACAAAACGAAACAGGGTAAGTATTGAATTTGGTTGTGAAAACAATGCAGGTGTATATCAGGGATGCCCAAAGTCAGAACTAGTGTGTGAGATGACACCTGTGTGTGCACACTGCAAATCCAGTAATCCAACAAAGGGCAGTTTACGTAAGTTTTAGATCACTTTAAGATTGTGGACACAAATTAATTTCTGGGTTTATTTTGAGGCTCAAAGACAGACTGAATAAATACAACACAAGCTTCCTCTGTCTGCTTTGATTCTCTCTTCCCCTTTCCTTAAGCATAATGACACCATACAACCATGAAGGTTTAGGGCATCTTCTGGTACCAACAATAACGATACACACATTCTGTAGGTATTCCAGGTGAGTGTGAAAGGCCACAAGGAAAGAATGCTTTTGATGACATGCTGGACACTCATCCTGAGACAAAGATTGTGTCTCACTTCCTGCTTACTCGTATCACCCTCTCATTCCTGCTAAGACAATGACCACTTGTCTGCAAAATTCCTAATCAGGAGCTGACTAAGGGCAGATTGGGGAGGGTGGAGTTGCAGGCTATTGTATGTTCCAGTGACTGTTCCCCAGCTTTGTCAGCTTTTCCTCTGAGACTTTGCTCTTCAAAGTGCATTTGTTCATTCTGGAAGAGCATTGCTTTCCCGAAAGTGTGCAAGCCTTTACTTTATCACATCCCTGTTCTTACATAAACCAGTTCTTAATTTAAGCTTTTGCCAATGAGAATCAATAAATCAACAAACAAGTGTTGGCAAGATTGCGGAGAAAAGGGAACCCTCGTGCACTGTTAGTTGAAAGTCAGACTGGGGCAGCCACTATGGAAAGCAGTATGGGATTACCTCAAAAAGTTAAAATGGATCTGCCTTATGAATTGGTGACTTCACTTCTGGAGCTATATCTGAAAACACCTGAAAGACCAATTCAAAACAATAGATGCACCCCTATGTTCACTCCAGCATTATTTATGATAGCCAAGATTTGGAACCCAGTGTTCATCCATAGATGAGTAGATACAAAGCTGCGGCAAATTTACAAAAGAGAACACTACCTTACTGTAAAAAGGAAAGAAATATTACATTTTACAACTGTATGGACAGAACTGGAAAGTATTATGCTAAGTGAGATAAGCCAGTCAGAGAAAGACAAACACCATGTGACTTCACTTATATGTGGAATCTAATGAACAAAATAAAGAAAATATGAACAGACTCATAGATACAAAGAACAGACTGACAGCTCTCAGAGGAGGGGGGCTTGCTGGATGGACAAGATGAAGGGATTAAGCAAAAACAACAACACTGGTAGACACAGACAACAGTATGGAGATTACCAGAGGGAAAAGAGTGTGGGGAGGTACAGGAGGGTAAAGGGGGATAAATGGCAATGGAAGGAGGCTTGGCTTGGGGTGGTGATCTCACAATACCATATACAGAAGATGGATTATAGAATTGTACACTGAAACCTATATAACTTTATTAACCAGTGTCACTCCAATAAATATAAGTTTTTTTTAAAAAAAAAAAAGCAAATGTAAGTCAAATAGAAAAACAGGAAAATTCCCAAATACTCCCTGAGAAAGATATTTCAAGGGGAGACAATGAAATATTTTTATCATACCTCTGAAATGTGTTTACAAACAGCGTGATTCTTAAACATAATTTTGGAATACATTTTTCTCTTCACCTTATACTTAGTTCACTGAATGCTTCCAAGTAGAGAAGAAAAGGAATTTTTCTTGGACCTTTTCTCTGTTGTTTATTTTTATCACTTCATGGAAGGAAAAGTCTACCCAGTTAAAGCCAATTATTAAATAATTTATTTGACTTTTCAAAGAAGCAGAGGTGACCCAGAGAACTATGACACAATTCCTGCTTCTCAGGACAGTATAATCCTCGAGGGGATGAAAGACATATCCCCACTTTATTTCAGTACAAGGAAATGTGTGATAATTGAGAGGCACAGACCTTTTTTTTATAAGTTCTATGTTTTAGAATTTTTTTAATATTTTAAGTTTATTTTTAGAGAGAGGAGGGAGGGAGAAAGAGAGGGAGTGAAACATCAATATGTGTTTGCCTCTTGCACGCTCCCTACTGGAGACCTGGTCTGCAACCCAGGCATGTGCCCTGACTGGGAATTGAACCAGCAACAGGCTAGTTCAAAGGCTGGCACTCAATCCAATGAGCCACACCAGCCAGGGTACAGATGTTTAATAGCATAAAAATGGCTAGAAAGGAAAAATCACTTCTCCAAGGGTGAACATGAAAGTCTTCCTCAAGAGTTTGGGAAATGAGCTGGGCTTGACAGGGAAGGCAGCATAGGACAGATGAACGGGTGGTCCACGTGTGGTAACACCAGCACAGGAAGGATCACAATGAAGACGTGGCAATGGAATTGAGAGTTTTTATGTGGAACTTAGAAACAATCCAGAAAGGGAGGTGGGGATGGACTGTGGAAGGCCTTGAATGCTGGTTAACAAATGAACCCAGTATTGTGGGTGCTGGGGATGCTCTGCAGGGGACTCAATAAAAGAATGTCATTATGAAAGAAGTTTACTAGAAAAACTAGGTGTATCAGGAAGATTTTTGGCTTAACTGGACAAAAATGGGGAAACACTAAAGACAAGGAGCCCATACAATGAACTGAAATCATTGAGAAGAAAGATAATGAAGGTCTGAGATGATCAAAGAAGCTGTAGGAGGGATGCACAGCAGGGTGGGAGATTGTTGACAGACAAAAGTAGAAAGCCAAAGACACATCCTGGGGAACCCCAGTGGGAGCCAGGAGCATTAACTGACAGAATGATAAGAAAGGAAGGAGAAAAGGAAATTAGGAAAGTAGAAATCTAAGAGAGAATTAAAAGGCCCTCAATGTTTTTAACTTAGCTCTTAGACTTTCCTTCAGACCTCTTCATCTTTTATATTCTTTGTCCCAGTATGGGCCTAATAAGCGCATCCTCTCAGGGCACAGGGTTTTAGAGGGACTGGCACCCCCCATCTCCACAAGGGAGACACATTATTAACCCTAATTTTAGCCTCAACTTGACTCAGTAGAACAGACATTTTACCAACTGTACAAACATCTGGAGTGGTCAAGGGATGACTCAAATGCGGGATAGACACTTAGCTAAATTCCTCTCTTCTATAGAATTGACTTGGTCCCCACAGTGTAAGGCTAAATGACACAAGAAGGCTTTCTTCCAAGGAAGGTGGACTCAGTGTCACTACATTTAATTTTGTAACACATTATATTAATATATGTTATATAAATTACCTGGTAGTAGTTAATTATTTTATATTTAATAGTATAATTCATATTGGCCTGGAAGTAACATTTTTGCAAATTTTGCTTATTTTTAACATTTATTTTGCTGGTTAAAAATGCATTACTGCTTTAAAATTTCAGTATTTTATATCTCATTAAGTGAATTAATAGCACAATTTTTCCTGGAAGGATTCTTTCCAAACATCCTCAAAATAGGCTTCTCCAAGTAGTTAAAGGCAATTTTTTCACTTAGCATATATTAAGTTATTTAATTCATTTACAAATAAATCTTTATTGAGCACCCATTATGTATCAGACACTATGCTCTCTTTTTGTGGAGAAGCAAAGATATTTGAGATACAGGAGTCGTTCTAAAGAGGTTTGTAAACCAGTGCATGGATGGTCACAGGTAACTAGCATTGGGTTTGACCCAAAATCTAATTCTGCCATAAATATATTCTACAATTCTGTGCTTCATAGCAGAGAGTTGCAGCTAGCACACAAATACTGTGCATTCCCTCACTGGCCTGCTTTAAAAAATTTAAAAGTAATTTGAAATTTTTAATGTCATTTATGTGGATTCCTTCATTGGGCTGCTTTAAGGGAGTTTAAAGACTATCTCCAAAGTGTGCATCTAAAGTAAGAGATTAATTAAAAACACACACACAAAATGTAAACAGTTAAGTGAATGGCATCCATACAAGTAACTGTATGAGACTATATGTAGATTTCAGACATGCTACCACTGTACCATACCTTTATAAAATTTCTCTTTTGCAATAACCTTCAGCATCATTTTCTGCTCACAAAAGAAACTCCATCTCATTTCTTATAATGAAAGGGTGATCTTCTTTGATCCTAATATATGTTATGCAGTAATATAAAAATTACCATTTTAATCATTTAAAGTGTATAATTCAGTGGCATTTGAAATAGTCAGGGTTGTGCAATCACCACCACTATCAAGCCTTTAGAACATTTTCATCATCCCAAAGAGAAGCCCCAGCCCCATTAAATTATCACTGCCCATTCTCCCTTTCTCCCAGTCCCTGGAAACTTCATTATGATTTACCCATTCTGGATAGTTTATGTGAACAGAATCATACAGTATGTAATCTTTTGTGTCTGATTTCTTTTACTTAGTGTAATGTTTTTGAGGCTCATCTATGTTGTAGAATGTGTTAGTACATCATTCTTTTATGGTTGAATAATATTTCATTATATGATTTACCACATTTCCTTTATCTGTTTATCAGTTGACAGACATGTAGGTTGTTTCCATTTTTTTGGTTGTTGCCAATAGTGCTGCTATAAACATTCATGTATAAGTTTTTTTGTGGACACACATTTCCCTTTCTCTTGCGTATTTACCTAAGAATGGAATTGTTGGGTCTATGGCAACCATGTGTCCTCTTTTAAAGAACTGCTGAACTACTGTTAAAGCAGCTGCACCATTTTACATTCCCACTGGCAATGTATAAGGGTTTTGATTTGTCCACATCCTTGCCAGCACCTACTTTTCTTTCTTTTTTTAAATTCTAGTCACCCTGGTAGCTATAGAGTGATATCATTATATTTTTTATTTGTAATTCCCTGATGACTATTGATGTTGAGCATTTTTTCATGTGCTTATTAGCTATTTACAAATCTTCTGTGAATAAAATTTATTCAAATTCTTTGCCCATCTTTTTTCATTGACTGCTTTTTTACTTGTGAAGTTTTAAGAATTCTGTATATATTCTGGGCACTAGTCCCTTATTGGGTGTATGATTTGCATGCAAATATTTAATCATATTCTGTATGTTGTCTTTTCTCTCTTGATAGTGTCATTTGAAGCAGAAAAGTTTTTAATTTTGATGAAGTACACATTATCTATTTTTCCTTTTGTTGTTTATGTTTTTGATATCTTATCCAAGAAACTATTGACAAATTCAAGATTATGAAAATTAGTTTCTATGTGGTTTTCTAAAAAAAACAGTTTTATAGTTTTATGTAAATATAGATTTCATAGTTTTAGATCTTATATTTAAATATCAGATCAATTCTTACTTAATTCTTACTTTTTTTGCATATTGTATGAGGTAGAGATCCAAATTATCTTTTGCATTTGAATATTTAAAAAAGTATTCTTTTCCCATTGAATGACCTTGGCACTCTTGTCAAAAATCAAGTGACCAAGAACGTATGGATTATTCTGGATTCTCAATTCTATCCCATGATCTACATATTTATCCTTATGCTAGAACCAGAATTTTAATTACTGTCATTTTGTAATAAGTTTTGAAATAAGGAAGTATTGAGTGCTCCAACATGGTTCCTCTTTCTCAATTTTTTTTTGACCATTCTGGGCTCATTGTAATTCTCTACAGCTTTTAAAATCAGCTTTTCCATTTCTGCAAATAAAGATTGTTGGGATTTTGATGGGGATCACATTGAATCCATAGATCACTTTGGGAATTATTGCCATTTTAACAATATTGAACATTCCAGCCCATGAGCATAGGGCATCTTTCCATTTATTTACATCTTTAATTTCTTTCAGTTACATTTTATTGTGTATAAGTCTTGCACCTTCTAGGTTAAATTCATTCCTAAATCCTCTATTATTTTGATGTTATTCTAAATGGAGTTTTACTACAAACATAACATCAAGGAATTATTATTAGTAAAAGTCAAGGACACAAAAATGGAAGAAAAAATAAAAGAAAAATAAAACAAGAATAGAGAACAAAAAGTTGTCTACTGCTATTGGTATTCAGTTTGAAATTTTTCAGTGATCTATTTTTGGACTTATCAAATAAATTATATTCTCTCAAAGCAAAACAATATTTTTTTAAATCTGTGTATTGATTTTAGAGAGAGAGGAAGGGGGAGAGAGAAAGACAGAGAGAGAGAAAAAAACATCTATGTGAATGAGAAACATCTTAGTTGTCTCCCATATGCATCCCCCAAATAGGAATTGAACCCTTAAACTTTTGGTTTGTGGAACGAGGCTACAACCAACTGAGCTACATCGTCCAGGGCAAAAACAATACATTTTATTATGTTTTCTACTCTTCTCTAATTCACTCACCCTAAAACACACATACATGTAAACATACACATACATATGTGCACTTTACAGTGTGTGAGGGGTGGCAGTGTTCTAATGGCTTGTATTCTTTGAGAACCTGGGTTCCTCCTTGAAACACAATGAGGAAAATCATTAGGTAGTCAGTGTATAAGAACTCACCTGTCACATAAAGAGTTATTGAATAGCTTTCAAGGAGTCCAGATGAAACATTCGCAGAACAGCGGTATGATCCATTGTCACTAGCCTGTGCTTGATCAAAATACAGAAGATAAACCCTAGTATTTTCCCTTTCATCCCACTTCATTTTTATATGAGATGTTTGCCCAAGAGGTGGACAGTTTTCTCCTTCAATCTTGCACCATGTTGCATTTTGTATGTTAGCACAAATATCCACAGGACATTCCAGGTGAAATGATTTCCCTGTAAGGGCTGTATGCACAGAATCTCTCTGAATATAAATTTGTGGATCACATGATTTTTCTCCTGAAAGATGAAAACAAAATTAAAATAAAATCTATTCTGGAAGGACCAGATATTTACCATTTAAACAGTTTTTGCCAAAGATTCATCCAACATGATTCTATAATTTTTTGAAATAATATTTTCTAGTACTTAAGCCTCACTATCAGAGTATATGACACATGGCAAGCACATAATAACAATTTGTTGAAAAAAACAAATAAATCATTTCCTTTGTTCAATAATATCATAAATTTCCAAACTATTATAGAATTCCAAAATACATTTTTGTTATGTAATTATATTTTAGTTTATTTTTATTTATTTTATGATTTTATAGCTACTTTAACAGGTAAATAATAACAGCATCTTTTGTCAGTTACTTATTAAATTCCAAGGGCTGTTTGAAATGCACAAGTGCTTTCATTCATTTAATCCTCATAACAGAAATAATATATGACCATGATTTTCAACTGGTGTGCCATAAGAGGCATACTGGTGTGCAGTAATAATTTTAAACACATAATACCTGACTGTTTAATAAGGGGCACTGACTTCTTCTACCTTAGGTTGTCAAATTTAAAAAATGAAAACATCCAATATTCAATAGCTATTGATGTGAATGAATCAAAATTATACCTATTTTTCATCAGATCAGCAAAAAAATATATATTGTGGTGTGCTGTGGAATTTCAGTAATTAGTTTATGTGTGCCATGAGGTGAAACAGGTTGAAATTGCTGATATATGTTTTTTATTTGTATTTTATTCATTATGCTATTGTAGTTGTCCTGATTTTCCCCCTTGGTGCCCTTCCACCTTGCATCTCCCTCAGACAATCCACACACCTTTATTCAGGTCCATGGGTGATACATTAATAAGGTTTTTGGCTACTCTATTTCCTACACTGTACTTAAAATCCCCATGGCTATTCTGTAACTACCAACTTATACTTCTTAATCCCCTCACCTCTTCACCCATTCCTTCCGATTCCTCTCCCAATGGGCAGCCATCAAAATACTCTCCATATCCACGATTCTGTCTCTTTTCTTATGGCTTGCTCAGTTTGTTTTTAGATTCAATTGTTGATAGATACGTATTTATTGCCATTTTATTGTTCACAGTTTTCATCTTGTTTTTTTTTTTAAATAAGTCCCTTTAACATTTCCTGTAATAATGGTTTGGCAATGATGAACTCCTTTAGGGTTTTCTTGTCTGGGAGGCTCTTTATCTGCCCTTTGATTCTAAATGATAGCTTTTCTGGGTAGAGCAATCTTGGCTGTAGGTCCCTGCTTTTCATGACTTTGAATATTTCTTGACAAACCCTTCTCACCTGCAGTTTCTTTTCAGAAATCAGTGGACAGTCTTATGGGAACTCCCCTGGAAGTAACTAACTGCTTTTGTCTTGCTGCTTTTAAGACTCTCTCTTTATCCTTTGGCATTTTAATTATAATATGTGTGGGAGAGGGCCTCTTTGCATCCATCTAGTTTGGGACTCTCTATGCTACTTGGACTTGTACATCTATTTCCTTCACCAAATTAAGAAAGTTTTATTTTATTATTTGTTTCAAATAAGTTTCCAAATTCTTCTCTTTCTTTTCTCCTTCTAGAACCCCTATGATGCCAATGTTGGGATGCTTGAAGTTGTCCCAGAGGCTGCTTACCCTATCCTAATTTTTTTGGATTCTTTTTCCTTCTTGTTGTTCTGCATAGTTGTTTTTTGTTTTTGTTTTTTGTTTTTGCTTCCTCATGTCCCAAATCACTGATTTGAATCTCAGCTTCATCCACTCTACTGTTGTTTCCCTGAAAATTGTTCTTTATTGCAATTAGTGTATCCTTCATTTCTGACTGTATCTCTTTTATGCTGCTGAGACCCTAAGTTCCTTAACCATCCTTATAGGCAGTGTTTTGAACTCTGTATCTGATAGATTTCTTTTCTCCATTTTGTTTTGTTCTTTTTTCTGGAGTTTTGTTGTGTTCTTTCATTTGGATCATGATTCTTTGTCTCTTCATTTTGTCAGCCTCTTTGTGTTTGTTTCTAAGTATTATATACAGCTGCTTTGACTCCATATCTTGGTAGTGTGGCCTAGTGTAGTCAGTGTCCTGTAGGGTCCAGTGGCACAGCTTCCCCTTTCATCCAAGCTGGGTAGTTGCGGTGTACCCTCATGTGGGATGAGTATACCATCCTCTTGTAGTTGAGCCTTGATTGCTCTTGGCAGATCAATGGGAAAGATTTACACAGGCCAGTCAGCTTCAAGGACTGGCTGTGAACACTGACCACCAACCTCTGCCATTCATGGAGGATCAGCTGTTCAGGGACAGGGTGGTAGTATTATGATGTGGTCTGTAGCTGCCCACCACCAGACGTGCATGCTCTAGGGTTTACCTAGTGGTGCAGGCCAAGGACAGCCCTCACCTGTGTTCTGCCTGGAGCCACCCTGCATGAGCTATAAAGCAATCTGAGATGGCTGCTACTTGTGCTGGGCTTGGAGGTTCCCAGGCAAAGCCAATGTGATCCAAAGCTGGCTGCTGCTAGTGCCAGGTATGGGGCCACTTAGCAAGAGCTACAAGTCTGAGGGCTCACTGAGGCCAGCTGTTGCTTGTTTGAGAGGATTTAGGAAGTTTTGAAGCATGGGCCCAGACCAACCACTCATATGGAAAAGTCATGGTTAAAAGTGTGGGCCTATAAGTTGGGTGGGACTGAGTCTCAGGGAATCTCCAGGACAGGGTAAACAATGTTAGCCAGGTTGATGGAGTCTCAGGTATGGCATCTGCCTGTGGGCTCTGTGGTTCTCTGCAGGGGTGGGGTGGGGCTAGAAGAGGGACAATGGCTTCTGTCCACCTTTCTGCCTGGAAGAAAGCTGTCCTGAGCTCTTGACCTGATACCAGACACCTCAGTTCCTCCCTATACACCACTGGTGCCTCGTAAGCTGCTACCCCAGTGCTGGAGGTCAGAGGTAGTGAGTCTGAATAAGTCTGTGTAAGAGTTATTTAAGAGAAACTCTAGAACTTTCTCCCACTGACTCAATCCTCGTTGGTATTTTGCAGCCAGATGTTATGGGGATTTATCTTCCTGGCACTGGAACCCTGGGCTGGGGGGTCTGGTGTGGGTCTGAGACTCCTTGCTCCCAAGATATCCTTCCCAAATTTTTATCCAACACACATGGATATGGAGCCAGCCTGTTCCATGTCTCTGCCCCTCTTACCAGTCTAGATGGATCTGGTTTCTTTAATTCTGTAGTTGTTGGACTTCCATTCAACTCAGTTTCTGATGGCTCTGAGTAATGATTGTTCTTTATTATAGTTGTAATTGTGTATAGTTGTGTGAAGAGGTGCACCATGTTTACCCACACCTCCATCTTGACTGGAAGTCCCCAGTAATATATGTTATTATGGCCCTGCACTCTCCATACTGCTTCACCTAGCATAATGTTCCACCTCCTTTCTATCTCCTTGCTGGCATGAATATGCTCATTTTTAGCTATTTTCTAACACCCAATAAACCTCTCATAATTTCTGCTCACATATCAACAATCCTTGCTTATAATAAGTATCACCTGATTGAGTTTTCAGGAATCAGACTGAGACAAGAGACCTACAAAGAACTTTCAGGACCTCTGAATATTTATATATTTATCACTACTCTGAGATCTTAAATAAGTTCACTTAAAAGCTTCCTAATTCAGTTGCTTCCAAAAATTCAGAATAAAAATGAAAGCAAATTGAAAGTCAAGTCACGAGAATGAGGTTTTCAAAAAATTGAAGAGAAAGGGTAAGATAATTTACCAAAAGGAAGTGCCAAACAATATAACACCTGGATGTGGTTAGACTTATGACAAAAAAGCAAGGAAGCAGAGGCAGAAAGACCAAGTGAAACCTTGTTTCCAGAAGTCCAATGCTCTCCCTAAGGTTAAAAGGCTATCTCAGGCTCCTAACTTCCCATTTTATTTACTTGGATAAGTTAATGATAGCTTATGCACACTATAGCCCTGTGAAAATGGCACTATAGTTACAAAGACCTTCTTCTCTCAAGGAACTTACCATTTAATTGGTGAGACAAAATTAACTAACAACAAGGTCTCTCTTCTGAAATAAATTTTGCCTACCACTCTTTTTACTTCAACCTTACCTGGGCTAAAAGCAAGGCTCAGAGGGATACTGCAGGAATAAACAAGATACGGTTCCTGTCAACATGGGACTTGCCTTCCAGTGGAAAAGAAAAGCACTAGACCAATGGGAGAACAAAATAACATGGTAAAGAGGTGCAAACTTTGCATGACTGTGCAGAAGATTCACTTCAGCTAGGACTATTGGGGCAAGGCTTAACAGAAAGGCTGTACTTGAGCTGAACCTTAATGAATGAGTAGATCTTTGATAATTAGAGCAGTGACTGAACACAAGAGATATTTTAAAACTGAGAAAATGGAAGGGCAAACACAGCAAGGCCAGGAATCTCATGGCAGTTTCATGAATTAAAACACACTTGGATTGTGGTTTACTGAAACAGTGACATAGACACCACTAGTTGTTTCAGAATAAATGAAATAAGCATTAGGTGGGGGAAGATTAAATTTTGTTTAATTTACCAACCATGAGAAAATACAGAGCATGATTCTTTTGGGATATTTATAAAGGTCATGGAGGTTGCTAAAATTTAGAATATTCATTTGAATGTGATTGGTCAAATGCTAACTCATTGTGTGATATTGAGATAGCCACCCAGACTCACTGGCACTCCATTTCTTTAAAATAAAATAAAAGGATTAGACAGCAAATAGAAGAAAACTATTACGCACCACCTTGTCCTACACAGAAATACATATACAACTTCACCTCCCTCCGTGTGTGGCCCATACTACAAAATTGCTTCTAAGTCTTACTTTCGGTTATAATATGTTAACTTCCCACTGGGTGACATCAAGCTGTCACCCAATGCTAGTAGCACAGTTGAACACCTCTTGTAGTTTCAGCATTCTTGGACTATATGCTAGGGAGGAGCACACAAAGTAGAAGAAAGTTAGCTGTTCAGCCTAACCACATCACTGATTTGCAATGAGATTATGGAAACATCCCTGCAGTTCCTGCATATTCTTATCAGCAGGATGGGGATCACTGACTGTCACGTTACCAGGCATAGAAATTTTTGTTGAATGGAGGAATGAATAGATAAATGCAAGTTTGTCAATAGGCACTAACAGTCATCAAGGATACTCGCTATTTGTGCAGAGAAGATATTATATTCCCTATGTCTGAAACAAACACTAATGTTTATAGTGGAGGAAAGATAGATACACTGAGCTAAACAGCATGACTCTACCTTTTTAAAATGCTAAATGGTTTATCGCATACTATTTTTTATGTTACCATAACTTTTTTGTCTATACCTTGACTCCTGGACTCAACTAAACTCAATTCTAATTTTCCACCTGATAAGATTGTTGACACTTCTTTGCTGCTTGTCCTGAATTGTGCATATCTCATGATACCCAGGACATCCAAAGCTGTCCCTAAGGGGTTTATATTGTCAAAACAAAACACTTTCTAAAAAGAGGTGAAGATCACATTTGCTTTTGGCTGGGGTTTACGGACCAATGTTAGTTGTGGCTGTTCTTGCTATTATTTCTCCTGCTTTTTAAAAAACATTCATATTTAATGGCAGGAAATCCCCAAATGCTAAAAATAATTTAAGTGCATGCAGTAAAAAGATGAAACCCTTATCATCCCCAGGCCATCAAATGATGCAATATCCTTTTTCAAATCACTATAGATTTAGGAAGCTTCTCATTTTAAAAATTCTCATGAACACTCTATGATACAATTAATATGTATCAATATATCCCATTACTAGGCTATACCTGGCATATCTGATGCCCAGAGTACATTTTTTTTTATTTATTTTTTTTTAGAGAGGGAAGGGAAGGAGATAGAGAGAGAGAGAGAGAGAGAGAGAGAGAGAGAGAGAGAGAGAGAAACATCAATGTGCAGTTGCTGGGGGTTATGGCCTGCAACCCAGGAATGTACCCTGGCTGGGGATCGAACCTGGGACACTTTGGTTCCCAGCCCGTGCTCAATCCACTGAGCTATGCCAGCCAGGGCCAGAGTACATTTTTAACAACCTCCTCTTCTACATAGAAACATAGTTTCAGAAATAATCATGAAATGAAACAAATAATAAAATGGACAAAAAGACACAATGGACAAATAGCCAGTGAATATTTTTCACTGAACTTTGTATAGAAAATCACGTAAGTTAAAAGATATTGAAAATAATATTAGAATTTAGCCCTGGCTGGCGTAGCTCAGTGGATTGAGCACGGGCTGGGAACCAAAGTGTCCCAGGTTCGATTCCCAGCTAGGGTACATTCCTGGGTTGCAGGCCATAACCCCCAGCAACCGCACATTGATGTTTCTCTCTCTCTCTCTCTCTCTCTCTCCCCTCTTCCCTCCCTAAAAATAAATAAATAAAATGTTAAAAAAAAAGAAAATAATATTAGAATTCAAAGAAGTAAAAGTACACAACTATTTGCTTAATAGTTTTTATATCTCCCTAAATAGTGTAAACTTTTTCTTTTAATCTTTATCCAAGGATATGTTTATTTTTAGAGAGAGAGGAAGGGGGAAAGAGAGAGAGAGAAACAGTGTGAACTTTGATCTCTTAGTTATAGCCTGATTTATTAATTTATATAAATAAGTTTCCAGTAACTAATAAGTGAATTTTATTAAAAATGAAATTTCACAAAAGATAAAATTTAGGCAATTAATTATAGCACTAATGTAATATTTTTTATCTTGATTTGTCTTTAATTTCAAAACAGTTAACACTTTAGACTTCTGGTCAAGATGGAGGCATAAGTAGATACACTTTGCCTCCTTGCACAACCAAAGGAAGGTCAACAACAAATTTAAAAACAAAAAATAAGCAGAACTTCCAGAAAATCAAACTGTATGGAAGTCCAACAACCAAGGAAGGAACATTCATCCAGACCAGTAGGAGGGGTGGAGATGGGCAGCCAGGGTGGAGAGGATGAGCACCAAGGTGGCAGCTGGAGTATCGGGGCAGGCAAGGTGGCTGCTGGTGGTCCAATATTTGCATGTAGATAAACCAGGAGGAACAACTCAGGAGCGAGACAGACCGTGCAACCCAGGGTTCCAACACAGGGAAATAAAGCCTCAAACCTCTGGCTGTAAAAATTTGTGGGAGTTGCAGCAATGGGAGAAAGTCCCAGCCTCACAGGAAAGTACACTGGAGAGACCCACAGGGTCCTAGAAAGCAATACACCCAGGAACTAGCACCAGAAGGGCCCCATTCACTTGTGGGTAGCAGGGGAAGTGACTGAAAGCCAGTTGAGAGCTGAGCAAGTGGCATTTTTCTCTCTCAGGCTTCTCCCCGACATACAGTGCCACAATGCAGTGACTTGGGTTGCCCCATCCTGGTGAATACCTAAGGTTCCACCTCTCACTACATAACAGGCAAACCGAGACAAAAAATATATAGCCCAAATGAAAGAACAGATCAAAGCTCCAAAAATAAAACTAAGCAATGAAGAGATCTGAATAGAATTCAGACACACAGTTCAAAACACTGGTAATCAGGATGTTCACAGAAATGGTTGAGTATGGTTGCAAAACAGAGGAAGAAGTAAAGGTTATACAAAGTGAAATAAAGGAAAATGTACAGGGAACCAACAGTGACGGAAAGGAAACCAGGACTCAAATCAATGGTTTGGACCAGAAGGAAGAAATAAACATTCAAGCAGAACAGAATAAAGACTAAAGAATTCCAAAAAATGAGGAAAGGCTTAGCAACCTCTGGGAGAAATTTGGATGTTTCAACATCCAAATCATAGGAGTGCCAGAAGAAGAAGATGGAGATCAAGAAATTGAAAACATATTTGAAAAAATAATGAAGATTGTTCCCCAATCTAGCAAAGAAAATAGACTTCCAGGAAGCTCAGAGAGAATCCCAAAGAAGTTGGACCCAAGGATACAACACCAAGGCACATCATAAATACATTACCCAAGATTAAAGATAAAGAGAGAATCTTAAAAGAAGCAAGAGAAAAAAGGCAGTTATCTACAAAGGAGTTCCCATAAGAATGTAAGGTGATTTCTCAAAAGAAAACTTGCAGGCACAAAATGGCTGGAAAGAAGTATTCCAAGTCCTGAAAGGCAAGAACCTACATCCAAGATTACTCTATCCAGCAAAACTATCATATAGAATGGAGGGGCAGGCAGATAAAGTGCTTCCCAGATAAGGTCAAGTCAAAGGAGTTCATCATCACCAAGCCCTTATTATATGAAATGGTAAAGGGACTTATCTAAGAAAAAGAAGATGATCAAAAATATGAACAATAAAATGACAACAAACTCATGACTATCAACAATGGACCCTAAAAAAAAACACAAAAAAACAAAAGCAAACAACTATAACAGGAACAGAATGACAGAAATGGAGATCACGTGGAGGGTTATCAGTGGGGAGTGGGTCGGGGGAGAACGAGGAAAAATGTACAGGGAATAAGAAGCATAAATGGTGGGTACAAAATAGACAGGGGGAGGTTAAGAATAGGATGGGAAATGGAGAAGCCAAAGAACTTATGTGTACAACCCATGGACATGAACTAAGGTGAGGAATGCTGGTGGGAAGAGGGGTACAGAGCAGAGGGGAATAAAGAGAAAAATATGGGACAACTGTAATAGCATAATCAACAAAATATATCTAAAAAATAAAAAATAAAACAGTTAACACTTTGAAGAGAATACATTTCAATTGTAAAAATATTAATCATTAAAACATTTCATGAATGAACTTTTTAGTTCACACATGAAATTATACCTCACAGTATGTACAATTTTACTGTTTCAAATTTAAACAAATAAATATTCAAAATGGCTGCATAGAATAAAAGAAATGAAACCTCTTAAGGAGAGGAATATTTTATCACTGATTATTATTATTTAGAATTATTATTATTTAGAATTATTACAATATTATTTAGAATTGCTTGTACATGGTGACAATTAAAAGTAGACCAACTTTTATTTGTTTTTAAATTCTATGCTAAGTAAAATAGGCCAGGCAGTGAAAGACAAATACCATATGATCTCACCTCTAGTGGAACCTAATCAACAAAACAAACTAGCAAGCAAAATAGAACCAGACACACTGAAATAAAGAACAAACTGCCAGTGATCAGAGGCGAGGAGAGAAGGGAGAGGGGGATAACGAGGCAAAGAAGGGGAGGGGTCATCAAAGGACATGTATAAAGGACCCATGGACAAACACAAGTGGGGGTGAGGATTGAATGTGGGAGGTGTGGGTGGGTAGGGCAAGGGAGGGTAATAGGGGGAAATGGAGACAACTGTAATAGAACAACAATAAAAAAACCATCTTAAACTATAAATTAGTTAATTAATACTGTAAAGACAATGTGACGATTTCTAGTGAAAAGAGCATGCAGAAAAAGATTTGCATGACTTCTTAATTTTCCCATTAAATTTTTTAAATTATCTTGATTATATAGTCTTTCAGAGCTTTCAAATCTCCATGAGGGAGAGAGCCTGTGCCACATCAAGGAGGAGGTTGAACCCCCAGCCCCATACCCTGACCTAGGACAACCTGGTCCTCCTCCCATGATCCACTAGGCAGCATGGGAGCATGCATGCAGCATGCATGTCCCTTTTTCCTTTACTGCTCCACTTTATCAGTCACCAAGTTAACTTGATTCAGCATCCAAATTTGTCTTCATGCCACTGCTTTAATTTCAGCCTTGTTCTGTTTCATGTGGATTATTGTCACAGCCTACCAACAAGTCTTCTACATTCCAAACTTGGCCTTCATTCCCTCTCTCTAATTCAACCCATTCTCCACATTACTGTCACAGTTTGTATTCTAAAAATGAAAATTCAGTCACAAGACTTTTTGTCTAATGCCCTCCAGAGAATCTCTGATGCTTGCAGGAACATGTTCAGATTTCACCAAATGGCATTTTACCCCCTGTCTCCCACCCCACCCCCATTCTCCAGCAACCCAAGTCTACTTGCTGTCCACCCAATGAATGTCCAATATTATTTTGTGTGACATGCATCACTCTTTTATAATTAAATATGTGTTCATGCATCTGTCTTCCTATCTGCTCTATAGCCTTTTTTGGTGCAAGGGTACCTGTCTCTGCAGGAGGAGGTAGCCTTAGAAAAGATATAAACGTGAGATGGTATGAGGTGCCCTGAGATGAAACAGAGGCAGTTTCACAGAGAGAAACATCCTCTGTCCACAGCTCTGACTCATGCTCTCTGTGTGCTGAGGTCACAGAGCAGACACAGCTGAGCCCTTAGAGAGGTCGGCCAAAGGCATCTCAACATACCCTGCAGTGGTTACGTATAACCATTAAAAAGAAAGTAGACCTCATAAATATGCAGCATGAAAAGGCCTGATTTATGTTCACTCAGGGGTGATATTAAAAATATTTAAAAAGTGAAATTCTGTGGTTGTCCAGACACCCAGATCAACCAATCGGAAAGACATGCCAGCCACAAACAACTGCCTGGTCTGGTACCTTCCAGCTGAACAAGTGCAGCTGCAAGTACATATGTCGTCAGGAGTCAAAGAGGGTAAATCACATGTGAAATGTATTAGCTCTTAAAAAGGAAAGGTTTGTAATTTGAATCTGATGTGAAATATAATTTTTTATTTCAAAAAACCATATGCCTGCATTACAACAATTATTATGAGGAAAATTCCAGCCAAGCTTGCCATTGAAAAATTCTTCCCATTGAAAATTCTGACATATTTGTGAGAAGTTCAAAATTATTATCTTCACTGAAAGAAATGATTACTTGTAATAAATACAGAATGTCTTACCAGAGCTAAGTCAGCATTAGAGTTAAACATAAAAATGTAACCAAATATTTTTTGAAACACTGAAATGATTATAAAAGGTATAATATGCTAATATTTTTCTGTGACATCAACTAGGATCTTATCTTCTATCAGAAGATACTATGATAGACAACCAACCAACTAACAGATAAGAACTTCAGACACATGGTGGGGAGGCTATGGGAAGAGAGAATTCTTCAGACTCAGAAGGAAAACAGACCTTCAGAGGATGCAGGTGGTCTGATCTGCCTAACTGTAGAGAGCTGGAGTAGTGGAGAGGAGAGGAGATATGATGACCACCAAGGAAGAGAAGCCAGTGCCTTTTACTTTACAAAATGATGCAGGTTTAGTGATCCCTTGAGGCAGTGGCTTGAGCATAGTCAAGGCCAAATCGTGTACAGCAACAGCAGCCATGTAATCATAGAACAATGATTTTGGAAGAGCATCCACCTGGACGGTCTCAGAGAATGACATGTATAGCAACAGAAAGCCCTCACAATGTTCTCATCATAAGCTAGCTGCCATCAACTCACAAAATCAGAATTGTGGGTCTGCAATGGCAGAGGTGGGGGAGACACTGAAGTGACTTCAGAGACAGAAGGGAGTGTGGGGAATCATCGGGGTGAACCCAGAAGTCATTCCCATTAAGAGCACCATGGACAATTCTACCCCCACACAGTACACCAGCCTCACGCTAGACTTCATCTTGAAGGTCCCGAGCACCGTGCATGAAACTGACCCCCAGAATGACCTCACCTTCCTTCAAATTCACTCCAAGAAAAATGAAATTATGGTTGCATCAGATAAAGGCTATTTCCTGATTGTGATTCAGAATCTAACTGAATAAGCCACTCTCTTGGTTGCACATGTCATTCCTTCATTTAATGTGCCCCAAGAATAACAGTGTTAATTATGTCCACTTACTGACAGGTGAAAATCACCTTAGAGACCATGCAAACAAATCAAGTGACCAAGGTGAGCTGCAGCTCCATCCAACCCACCAAAATGATCCCCCTGCTGGCCAATCACCCCTGAGTTCCCAGAAGGGCCCTCTTTCCTCAAGTCCAGGTTTTGAAGTAAGAGTTTGTAAGTGGCCCACACCCTGCTTCCTTCTGACTTTCAGTTCACTTTGCTGTCCTTGGACAGGCTGTTTTTCTTTAACTAAAAATAACTGAAATTTGAAAAAAGAATGAGGCATACAAACATATGTTAAAATCAGAACTTCTATTATAAAGGGTGATCATTGTTAGTTTAAGAAACCCTATAAATTTATCTTAAGGGGTATAATAAAAACTTACTGAGTCTCAGTTCCTACTGTCAGTGGAAGATATCCACCTGCCCCTACCTGAGAAACAACACATAATGTAACAGAGACAACAGATATGGAACTAGTGTGCAATAATAGTTTAAGTTTTCTTCTCTGAGCATACTATCTGATATGGGTCTTTTGAGAGAAATAGGCATCTCTTTCCAGTCTAAACACACACAATAAGTGGGAGGGGGAGAAGGGAGAGAGGGAGAGAGAGAGAGAGAGAGAGAGAGAGAGAGGCAGGCACTTACATAATATAAAGTTCCTTTGGCAAAAATGGAACTGAAAATAACTTCACACCAAGAATATACATGTTATAATCCATATTTATTCCACTTGCTTTTTAAAAAGACCATGAAACAGGAAAATTGAGAGAACTATTAAAATCATTTTCTATTATTATTTCCTCTTTAAAATCTCCTTATAGTCATATGTGAAACCTTCCTTTAAGTTTGCTTTATAAGATATTTATTTAACATACTTTCAAGCAATTTCTTCTAGGGCAAAATTTCTCATCTTGTGATATGACTACTTGGGGGGAATTTAAAGACTATCTTTTCAATTTAGTTGCATTGTACAATTTAAGACTAAGCCATATATCTATTGGTTTTATCTAGTTTGGAATTATTCCGAAGTAGTTCTGTTTTGAAACAGTCATTCTAGTATTTGCCATAGCTTTGTCTAAAAGTTAGCAAAGTTTACAAAGTACCAAGTGCCTTGAGATATTAAAGAACACGACAAGTAGAGGACTTTAGCAATCATTAGATTAGATAGCACGTGGGTAGTCTGAGTCACATTTGGAAACTCGCCTCCAGAGTCACTGCTTTACATTAATTGCCCCCCGACCACAAGCACATTGCACCCGCATTATCCAAGCACTGTAGACCCACCCCAGAGCCTCCAGATAGGAGAAACACAGAGAAACACAGAGATGTCATTAATATTTTTGAGTTCTTATTATGTCCTACTCACTTTTAGGTCGTGTGTGTGTGTGTGTGTGTGTGTGTGTGTGCATGGTTTCATTTGATCCTCCCAACAATTGTTTATGAGATAGTTACTATTATTACCTTTAGGTTTGGTAAAACCAATTGTTAGAGAAACTAAGTCACTTGGTCAGGATAACTACCAGGTGGGAGACAGAGCCAGGATGCAGACTGGAAGCCAGGCCTGCTGACCTCAAAGCACACGCTCTTCTCTTGCAGGGGATAGTTGTACATGTACATGAGAGCACATAGGAAGAGTTCCTAGGACTATGCTTGCTCATAATAAACAATGAATGCCAGGTATTATATTTTTTGAATAAAATGAATTTAGAGAGGTGACACAGAAGTTGAATTATTGTCGAGGGTCACAAGGCGTATAGGTGGCAGAGACAAGAAGGAAACCCAGAAGATCTGGATCAAGTGCCACTGCTCAGAACAATGATTCTAAACTGCTTTTACTGGCATCAGCGGTGAAGTGTAAACACTGATATGCTCACTAGGCAAACAAATGTAGTATAGAAAGGCAGTATATCCCAGAGAAAAGTGTCCTTTTATCTGAGAGATGAAATTGTACAGAAATATACTAACCAGCAAAGCCAGTGTTGGTTGAGTAAAAAACTCTTTGTCACCTTGGCCGTGCTGCTCAGCCATTGGGAGCACTGTTCCATGCACCAAAAGGTTGCCAGTTCAATTCTTGGTCAGGGCACATTCCTAGGCTCTGGGTTTGATTCCCAGTTGGGATGCATATGGGAGACAACCAATTAATGTCTCTCTCTCTCTCTCTCTCTCTAATCAATGAAAACATGTCCTTAGATAAGAATTTTTTTAAAAAATTGTCTTTGGGTATTTTTCCACATACATCTCTACCAAGTGACAAATATCCCCTTGTGATTCTACCCTATTGGTCACTGTCTTTGTCTCTGCATGACAGAAATTCAGAGTCCTGCCCACCCTATGTGACAAGGATGAGTCACCTTTGTTAGCTGATGTGTAATTATCTCTCTAGCATAGCAACAAGTTTTAGCCAATTTAATGAGCTCTAAAAAACAATGGTTCATGCTGACAATTTAGAGAGTAGTTCTGTCTGGGGAAGACACTGACTACTTGAAACAGGGGGCCTGTCTTTCAGAGATGATTGGCCCTCCACCTTGGTTACAGTGACATAAGGAAGAAAAGCAGAGCAGCAAGAGCTGAGAGCGTGTCACAGCAGCTGTAGGAAACAGCATCCAAGAGAGACTTCAGAAACCAATGTGAGTATTTCTAAATATTGCTTTGTGATAGCAAGGTCAGTTGTGATGATCAGAGTAAGTGTGATTATGTGTTGGTGGAAAGACAGGATTGGTAAGTTCAACTTCACTTCTTTCCCAGACAGTTCCTGGCCTTCCTAATATTTACATTCTGCTACAGAGACTACACTGAGATTCACTGGCATTTTCAAAGCCCTGAAAGATACTTAACAATATCTATGTGGGCAGAAACTGCCAATAACCCCCCTTCCCCATGTTAATTCTCCTCTTCTAATACCATAGAAGAAAATGAAATGGGACCATGGCCACCCAACTAGAACATAAACACCCCCACCTTTCTTACAGCCACTTCTGGACAATGGACTTTTTGCAATGTATTCAAGTTCCAGGTTGTGCTCATAAGATAAATGTGGCTGTCAGGAAGGAGGAGAGAAGTTAGAGAGCCCTACCAGCTAAGTTTGAAGTTGCCTGCGACTGGCCTAGATGGCCCCATCAACACTCTCCTGGACTGTGTTCAAAGTGAACCTCCAAATGTACATGTTTATATTCTGAGCATATTAAAATGATACCCCTGCTTGTGTACACACAGACACATACACATAAATAATTTCTTCTACAGGATAAGCACAGAAATCAGAGTCCATGAGAGGACACCAAAACGGTGTACAATACCGAGCTTATTTTGAGGTGAGAGAATGGAGAATGTTAGAAATGTGAAGCCAATTGCTGTGATACAATTCAATAACACGATGTAAGTCAAGTCTCATGACTCCCAAACTCTATTATCGTTTCTTGGTGACTGGAGATGATAGTAGCTAATGATGTCAAGAGTTATTTACAGATGACTTTTGTTAACGCAAATAAGAGATGGTTTTCTAATACTACTTTAGTGAACTCTCAAGATAATTCAATTTTGGACTAAAAGAAAAAAATATTATTAATGAAAGTTGCACAGTACTTACAATTCATCAGGCACTGTTCTAAGTGTTTTACAGAATTCATTCACTTAATACTCAGAACAACCCGATAAGGTCAGTGTCCTTATTGTCCCTATTGTTTACATGAGGAAAGAGTACCAGAGAGTCACAGAACCAGTAAATGGCAGAGATGGGATAGTAATCCAGGCAATCTAGCTCTAGAGTCCTGTCACTGCCTCTCCACAGAACAAAGCAAAAGGTTGATTTCATTTTTGGACCTGATCACAAATGCCTGTGAACATTTTCTTTCAACAATTCTGAACTCTAGGCAAAGGTGAAACTCACAAGTACTAGAAATCATTTAGGACAGTCCCAGTGAAGTGAAATAGCATTTAAGTTCAAATTACATTTGACTTCAAAATTATAATAGAGGAAATTCTAATAGTGGGACAGAGGAAGCAACAGTTAATTAAAAGGCTTTTCGGTACTTGAAAAGTCTCTTCAAGGCTGTTTTCAGCACAGAGATTAACATGTTCATACCACAATCCAGGAAATCCTGTAATGCAGAATGTATTCCTAGACGTTCATATCAAACAAAGGCAGTCATGTTTTGTGGCAGGCATTCTTAGAGTGATAATACCCAGGCATTTGGCAGAAGGCACAGCTCCATCTTCTGTGCCCATTTCAATAGGAACAAATAGCAATCACTGAAGAAATAAGCCTGATAATGACCCTGAAACTTCAAAAGAATGAGAGACAGATGCAGAGCACCTTCCGAGCTAATGTTTGTGCTCTGACCCGGTCCCACAATATGGGCAGTTGACGGCAAAGCAAGGCAGTCTGTGTGAGGTGTGGAGTAGGGATCTGTGGTCCATACTGAACTACCACAGTAGAGACTAAAAAGAACACGGAGAGGCTCAGGTGGACACTTGGCCACAGCCGCTGTGTTCTCAAAAGAGCCAAACCATGGGTGTCCACTGGTACTACACCAGATTCAGATATTTTTTCCCCTCACAATAAGCAGTGATTAATAAAAGATTTTCAACAGCCTTAATTCAGGATCATACACAGTGCCGAGTGATTTCAGACATTAACTGAAGTGCTCCTTCCTGCTTGAAGGTAGAATCTCAGGCTGACCCTGGACTGAACAAGTAGCCCAGGGCTTCACAGCTGGAGCTGCTCACCGACTGTATTCGCTCAGCGACTGTATTAGTACAACGAGACAGGTGGCTGACAGGGGCTTCTCCACCTGCAGCCTAGTTCTTGCCAGCATGATCTGCCCACCTGTACCTGAAGGGAAGGTGCTGACACTTTGACACTTACATACTTTCCTCAGGACAGAATTTCTATGCCAGATACTGAGGGGCACAGTGCCCCCATGAATTTTTGTTGAGAAACACAAAAAGTAAGTAACCATAATTTCATTATAAAGAAGGAGATCTGCAGAGAACATTCCATTGTTTCCAAACTTATTCTCAATTTAGCCTGATTCCTGGGAAGAGGCACACAGATCTCACATTGCTTCGAAGTGAAGGGAAAAAAAAATTTAAGATTATTTTTAGAAACTTTGAAACTGTGCCAGTATAAAGAATTCAGTGATTAAAAATTAACTGAATTACAGGAGCTCCCCAAAACATAAAGGGTCAAAGTAATACACTTTTTAAGAAATAGTCATCAGCTCTTTCTGGGAGAACAAATCTCACCAAACATTCCTTATCTCAACCCGTGTCCTAAATTCAATGCAAATAATGCTATAATTCGTCATCTGCTCTGTAAGACAGCTGGCTAGAACTTTGCCCAAGGCTTTTCATTTCAGTTTCCAAGTAATTTGATTCACTATGTTTTGGACTAAATACATCACCTAATATCTTTCATTCATTCATTTTATTTTAGCTTTAAAAACTCAACTATTTTAAATAATAATGTTAAAACTTACTTCCATTTAATTGAATGGGGGGTTGCTTGGTGATAAGAATATTAGCAAAAATACCACTAACATTTTATTGTGTGCATTTATTGTGCCAGGTACTTTATCCATATTACTGCATTTACAGTGTCCACAATAGGCCCGTAATTTGGGTACAATTACCTCTAGTTTACAAAGAAGGAAACTAAGGTAAATAAGGAAAAGAAACTTAACCAAAGTCACACAGTAAGTGGCAGAACCAGTAAATTAACCCAATTCTAACACTCCAGTTCTTTTTTTGTAAGCACGTTGGGAGGGGGAATAGAAGTTGTACCCCAATCTCAGTGTAATACAGCACTAAAAAATTCATTTATTTTATTTTACAGGGAATAGTTTATACATTCTTCAAGTTGGTATAAATTTTGTTTGATAAAACTTGACTCCAGTTTTTGCTCTGTGATTGTAGGCATCTGATGGGAAGTGAAAAATCCAACCAACCATCTAAACCCCTCGTCAACATAATAAAAGATAGACACATGTAAAAACATACAAACACAAAAATACTTAGACGACTGAAGGGAAGACATATTTTGCCCCTGGTGATGTGCTGTCCTGGCACTGTGGGGACAAATGTCAAAGCACCCAGCTCCAGAACTGAAGACGACATTCGCTCGGGTTTCAGGGGCCACATTTTCCAACTTAAAACCACAGCACACAAACCGGTGAGAGTGTGTGTGCTTGAGGGAACCATGCAGTAAGATATTGGAAACCAGACCTTAGAAAATCCAAAACATCTACTAGCTATTTATAGCCCTTCCCCCTTCACAACATGCAGGCTCCTGTGTCCATGGAAGGGAGCAAGTGAACTCACCAGATGGAAGAAACTGGTTGTTTGCTTACACAAAGCTTTGAAGAAGTGGCCAAACATCATCTATGCAGAACCCTAGCTGTTTTCTATGTGAACTGACACCCAGCTCAGAACCATTTTCGTAGCCGCAATGACAGAAAACTCCAATCCTGTATTTCCCAGCATTTTCTCAATCAGTATTCTCCAGGCACACATGTCACTGAAGCAAATCATGTGATTTTAATTAACGACATTATTCAAGAGTAACCATGAAGTCAGGTATTCAATACTTATCCTACCCCAGTGAACAAAATAACACTCACTCTGTCAAGCTTCAGTTTGCAACACTCACTCTGTCACGCTACTTGCCATCAGTGTGACATCCAGAGCAGTTTGGCTAGTTATGGTGATAAATTTGTACCTAACTACTTAGAACATCTGCCTAGTTCCTTTTTCTTACTGTCAGAACATGTTTTAAGAAAATCGGCCAAAGCGAGGAACACCATGTTCTAATTTGGTTTGTGTCCTACAATGTCTTCAGTGAGCATATCTAACCACTTGGTTTTGTCTACCATTGTCCTTCACATAAATGTCGCATCCTACACGATTGGAAAGGAGAAACATTACCTCCAACACCTCCTGGAAAATGAAACAAAACCCAATCTAAGTAGTTGCTTTACCGTCAATACTCCAGATGCCCAGATGTGGGAT
The DNA here is from genome assembly GCF_004126475.2 of Phyllostomus discolor. Lineage (NCBI taxonomy): Eukaryota > Metazoa > Chordata > Mammalia > Chiroptera > Phyllostomidae > Phyllostomus > Phyllostomus discolor. The sequence goes on from NC_040904.2 coordinate 92,337,711, forward strand.
TAAGAAGAGGACCCAAAATGACTTCCCAATTCCAAGCATGGCAGGCGACGTCTTCATTTCTTCTGCATGTCAGGATGGGAACGCTTCTCAGGCAGAAGGCTCCCCTTCCTCCCCTGAGTTCTTCAGGGTTGGATCAGGTTAACTACCCCAGCGACATCTGTGAAATAAAGAGAGAGGATGTAGGAGCACACAATAGGAAGATTCTGAATAGTTTGAGAAACAAAGTGAACTGCAAGAGTACGTGGTATCCTGTGGTTTTGCTTCTTGTCACATTGAGTGCTCACTTTCAAATGCTCTGATCTGCAGAGTAGCTCAGTCCTTAACTTCTCCTTCCGCTTACCACCCTTTGTGCCCCACGTTGAGGTTTTTCTCATTCAAAGTTCAATGAAATGAACAATTAAACTGTAAAAAAATCTATATTGCTGCAATCTTTAGCCTGAGAATTTAATCAAATCAAGGTCAGGAAATTCATGGTAAAAAGTACCTACGGTTAAGTATACATTTTCCCCTTTTTCATATCTTATGATTATGAAACTTCTTTTATGATCATTATGAAAGATTTTAGATTTTTCTTCCCAAACATCATGTCATGGTAAAATCAAAATGCTTATTGTCATTGAACCAGTGAAGATTTACTTGAGGTTATGGAGAAAATGAGTGGCAGGAAGCACTTCCTCAACAGGTGAGGGAAAGGCAACTGTCTTTAATCTGCAGATAAATATCAATGGAACAAGATCATTGTGAGTATTAGCTACATGTTCTCTCTAAATAATAAAGTTCTGAGCTAAATGGCATCTTGAATATCAATGAAAGGAAACTTCCATTTTCAAAATTCTTCATGTGGTTATGCCTGGATAGAAAAGAAACAATAAAGGAAGAAATGGAAAAGTTCAAGATCAGATAGTGCAGGGGCAATGTGGGACTGTTTTCTCCAAGGCCACTTCTAATAATTAGCTTCTAATTGTAGCAGCTAATTAAATTCACCCACTTGAGATTCCAAGTGAGAAATCTAGATTCGTGACATCTGTGGTCATTGGCAGTAGCTGGGTTTGTCAGTCTTTTTCTCATAGGCTGGTGATTTCTTTCAAGGCCAAACTTCAATGGTTTTAAGTGCATGAGGTTAAAAAACAGTTTTTGTGTACTCACTGGTTCAAACAGACACTTTGCCCAAGTTGGAAGCCCAAATATGAATGAATCACTGTTCCTGATTTTAAAGAGCTCAGCCAGTCCTATAATTTTCTCATTTAAACCTTTTTAGTGTTGAAACTCAAGTATTCATGCATTGCGACCACCACAGTGTAACATAAAGCAACTATACACAGCTTCTTAGAACTTCCATGACCCAGTTAACATCCTGCAAAGTACTCATAAAGCATTTACACAGCCCTCCTTCTGTGCTCAAGGTGAAGTGCAAACTGCCTATGGCAACTGAGGCAAGGCTCATGGTTCCTTTTAAATGGTCTCAGAGGTCAAAAGCCATAAGCCATAAGCCAAAAATCTCAGGATACTGTCATAAACCAGAGAGAAGTCGTATAAACTTTGTTTATCTCAGCACACAACCTTTATGATTCACTATTTTAAAGATTTTCTCATATTAAAAAAGTCTATGCTAATTAGGTAAAATTTGGAAAAAAAACTTTATGCAACAACTAATGCATTTTTTAAAGATATCTGTTTTGTTACATTTATCAGCATGACTGGTCCTTTATCCTTCCATAGCTGGGGGCTTGAAAGTCCCACTGTAGATAGACCCTCCCTCAGGATCTGACTTCTTGTCTTCATTTTAGTAAAGGAGAACTGAAAGAAATCTGTCTGAGAAGTTCGTTAGCTTGGAAGCAAGTCTATTTTGTTCTATATTTACATCTTGCCTAGTAATAAAGCTTCTATTTTAACTCTTGTCTCATTATAATCATGTACTATTTGATCAGAAAAGTGTACATTTATTTAAAAGTGCAAATTTAAAAAATTTACTACATCCTTAAAAGTGATTGCATTGTATATTATAAACAATTTAAAACATGAATTTATCTCTAATTTTGTGGTGAAAGACAAAAGGCAAAGTATAATTTGGCATCTTCAAATTCATTTTGCAGACATTGTAGAACTAATTAGAGGGCAAATTCTTCAATTCACTTACAGAGTCACTTGCTTTCATGAATAGTAACAGCTTCACTTTCTTTAGTATGTTTACTCCAGGGTGATCAGAGAAACAGCAATCACAAAATAAGAAACTGAGTCCAGGAGAGGTCTTGCCACTGACATTAGACATCAGCCCATAGGGACGAATCCTGGTTCTGAATTTTTAACACCCCAAAACACTGTATAGCTTTTACCATAAATGGAATCCAGCATTTAAAACCTTTCCCATTGTTTGGTGTCAATGGTTTCTGTATTTCAGAATGAGCCTGGACACTTTCATAAACTGGGTATGATTCCTATATCTCATCCACATACATTGGATGTGAATCTTATAGGATTGAGGCCAAATATCCCTATTTTAAAGTAAATCTCCTAAGGTGATTCTGCTTCAGTTGGTCAAAATGGATATTTGGACACTAATTATGAATTGATGAGGTGCATAGACTTCTCAGTCATAAAAGACTTGGTATCATATCTTTGTTGCTTATTAGCTATAGAATCTTATAGATTTCCTAGATTCTTGGAGTCTCAGTAAATACAGAAATGCACCACTCAGATCCCTCTTCAAGGACAGATTTGCTCTTAACTGTGGAAAATGTAGTCAGCAGACAGCTTTCAGGTGTAAACTTCTTCAGTGTCTACTCAATTGAGACTCACCTTGTCCAAGGTCATGCTTTCCCATGAGAGCCTGCCTCCAGTAATGGAGCAAAGAAAGTGTGTAAAGAGCTGGCCATCTCAGTCTCACATGGCTTGCTGATGGGTAACACTTGACCCAGAACTCCCCAGTTGAGTGAACCAAGGTTATGGTAGGCCTACATCAGACTTTGATTTCTTTCTCTGCCCAATCTCATTTCTACCCCCTTACTTTCACAGGTGTTGATCCCTAATCTATCTCAGTGTCTGCTCTCAGAGCACCAAATCTGCTCCATATCTCAATGTCCTATTCTCCCCATCTCAATTTTCCTGGATACAGATGGTAATAATATCCATCTGTTATGTTGGTTAACTGGGGTATGAAAGTGATTAGTAAATTGCATCTATAATTATTCCTGAATAAAAGATGGGCTTCCATTTGTGCAAGATGGATACCACGAAGCCCTATATTAATAGGCCCAAAAAGGATGATAGTGGAACATGTTGAAGTTGAAGTGTTTATTTGCTAATGAGAGGCATTGTCGCATAGAAGCTCGGAAGTAAGTGTCACAACAAAGCTTTGATCTGCAGAGAAATCAAAGCAGAGAAATGTAGCAGATTATAGATGATCTGAATTTCACAAAATCTCACAAGGATGAATCAGCCAGGCAGGAAGGCCTGAGAGGTAAAGGGCAGAAAGACTAAGAGGCCCAAAGACAAGAGGTCTTAAAAAGCACACAGCCATTGGTTCTGTCCCCCAGGGAAAGAGCTTTATCTAACCCTCTGAAAGACTGGAAGGGGTCAGAATAGTCATGCCGTCAGAGCAAGACTAGAGGAATTAACAATTAGTCAAGGCAGGGACCATTTACTGAATCTGGAGTACAGAAAAGGACCACAGTCATTGGCACCACACCTTAGTTAGGCAATGGTGCTGATTTGATATTGAGATCCCTCTTGACTCCTCTCCCCTTGACTCCTAAATTGTCCCTTTGGTGAGAGTATTGATCTCATACTATAGAGTGATAGAGTTGATCCAAAAAGATGGTATAAAATATCCTTCATTGCAAAAGTTAGAAGAATGAAGATGCTTTGGAGAAAAAAATCACTTGCAATAAAAAATGTACGTACAGAGAACACTCAAGAATGCCCTTCTCCCCTTATTTCCCTGTTGGCAGATTTGAGATGTATTCTGGTTCTATCGTTTACTAGATGTGCAAACTTAGACAAGTTCCTTAAATTTTTTCCCCAGTGATAAAGCAGATTTCTTTTTACCTATGGATTTCAGTCAAAAATCACATACTAATTTATGAGAGTTTTTTTTTAATCCAAAAGAATGAAAAAGATTACGTAATGGCTGTGGAAGCCCACCAAATACCACTGTGAATACTTTCAAGTTCCAAATATTTTATTTTTTAAGATTTTATTTATTTATTTTTAGAGAGGGGAAAGGAGGGAGAGAGGGAGAGAAACATCAGTGTGTGGTTGCCTCTCATGCGCCCCCTACTGGGGGACTTGGCCTGCAACCCAGGCATGTGCCCCTGGCTGGGAATCCAACCAGCAACCTTTTGGTTCAGAGGCCCGCACTCAATCCACTGAGCCACACCAGCCCAAGACAAATATTTTATTTTCTTATTCATAACTTTTCATATATGACCTCTTTGAATCTCATTACTTCATTTGTAAAGCAGAAATAAAATACCTACCAGAAGGCTGTTACAAGTATTCAATAAAGGACAGAAGTAGTACAATACATTTTAAGTTAACTACATGAAACCACCTACCACAGTGCCTGGCACAAAACTAATTTCCTGATAAATGCATTTTCCTTTCTCTCCTCCCACTCAGAAAAGTATAGACTTCCTATGTCTTGTTTATTTGTATCTTTGAAGCATGAACAAAAAGATAGTTGGCTTCTTTTACATCTTATACACCTGTGTGTACTATTTTTTGTGTGCTTATATTTTTGTGTCATTGTATATGTTTATCTCAATGCTTTTCTTATGAAGTCAACTTATAGATGCATCATTGCTTTGCAAATTGTTTTATCTTTTACTTTTGTGAATGTATACATGCTTTGATGTGCTTGCAGCTTCAGACTTCAGCAAAATGTTAGAGTTTAAAACCATCAGTTTATTCTTCCAGGAGGGACCAGGGGAGGGGGTTACATGAAAAACAAAGGGTGACATACCTTAGAGATTTCTTACTATAAAGGGTGTAATCGACCAAGATCCTTAAGCCCTGCATTCCAAAATTCATCATCCCATGAGGCCACACTTCCCACCCAGTGCCTGAGCACAACAGAAACACCAGGCAGGTCAGTTTCTAGGAGACCCAGGACTCTTCCAGTGGCCACTTCAGCTTCAGGACTCCCTGCAGTCTTGCTAAGCCTTCCTTGGAGTACAGCAGCAGTCTGGGATGCTTCGAGCCAAATCACTTCCTGCTCTCCTCGCTCAGCGCCAAGCTTGTTTAGTGGTTTGGTAGCTCTTTCAGCTCTCCTGCATATTTTAAGCTAATGTACAAGAAATATGCCATTTTTTTCTCACAGGCATTTTCTCTAATCTAATCCTTGCATATTTTATCCTATTTTGGAGTCTGTTTTTTGGAGAACATAGTCTAACACATTAATTTTGCATAGTTATGACTAATTAAATATACAACTTTTATTTTTGCTTTCCCTTTATCCTTGTTCAGTGGATAATAGTGTCTCATTGGAGAATCTATTTTTGGAAAGTAGGAAGGCACAAAAGCACATTGGTAGAAATAGCAGGGATACATCAGTCAATTTGGGAGAAAAATATGAAAACCAGCCAAATCAATGGGAAAAATGGTTCAAAAATGGCATTATAAAACTGGCAGGAACATGCAAAATTCATATTTTTAATTGTAAAAGTGAAAGTAGCCAAGCATATAGGAGAAATCAGATCAAATAAAGTGAAAGGTGTTTTCAGAGCTGCACACTGCATACCCCACTTACATTTCTCTCAGCAGTAAGAGCCTCTCCTTATTTGTATGGCTGTATGAGAGAAAAAAATCAATAGAATGAAGTAAATAATACATTCCAATCGAAACTAAATGGAGTTGGCTTTATTTTGGAGGAAGGTCAAAGAAAGAATTTGGGAGAAGCATGCCCTGAAATGGAAAGAAGACAGATAGGTGGATGTAGACATCAGGGTAGAACCTGTCAGGTCACACACTTGCCACAGAGCTGGTGCAGCTTCCTGGAGGCCCCAGATGCGCCATTTCAGTTGATCAACAATGAGAAGATCCAAAATGAGGGGTACCAAGGAAGCGGCCCAGGAGGCCAGAGAAGCAGGGAGTACCTGAGGGCTCAGGGCAGCAATCAGCTGCCATTCACCAATTAGTTCAGAAATTCAGTATTCCACATTTCAGTATCTGATAGAGCCATGCCAATGTAACTGGCTGAACTTTCGTCCTATTTATCCTGTAATGCTGACTGGAGTCCATGTTAATAACCCAAATAATTATATATCTAAATTGCCAAACCTAATGGATTGAAAGGAAACTCAGAAAGCCCAGGCCTGGGGAAGGCATGTTCTTCTGACCTTTGCACAGATTTTTAGCTGTCTGCTCAGCCACCTTATAGAATTGCTCTACCTGCCCTTCTAGGCATTTCTCCAAGTCATTTAGAAAGAATACTCTCCAGTGACATATATTTAAATAGCTGAATAATATATTCCAGCTTATAATTATAGCACTATTTATTTAGCCATTTTCCTACTGTAGGACTTCTAGGTTTTTCCAATTTTTCACATAAAGATGAAAATTTCTGCTCTTCTGCATGTTGGATGATTTTCCAAAAGTGGAATTACTGGGTTGAAAATATGAACATTTTTTTGAATTCTTGATAATCAGTGCTAAATGACTTCCAAGCAAGGCCAATGTGTATTGCTAGAGGTGAGTTACAGGAGTGTCCAGTCATGGCTAACTGCACCCTCAGCACTGGTGACATCTTTTCATGATCGTCATAATTTAAAAGTAAAACATTCAATTTGTTCTGGATTTTTATGCTTAATAAAGTTGAATAGATTTTAGGATGTTTATCATTCATGAATTGTTATTCATGCACAATTAATTGCCTATCAAGAAATTAAAGCCTTAGTTGTTTTCTTTCTATTTAAAAAATTAAATATTGTATATTTGAATATATATTAAATTCTTGTCACCATGCCTGTTATATTTTCAGGAAATAGTGGGAGGGGTTACCTTTCAACGTTTTGATAGTAGTTTTTAATTTATAGAAGTTGCCTTGTTTAAAGTAACCATATTAACCAATTCTGTTACTTTTAAATTAGAAAAAAGCTCTCCCGGATAATTTCTAATCAGGATGTCTAGGTGAGTGAAGTCTCCCAAAATTGTTTACATTCCAAATCCTGCCAGCCCTGGTACCTTATATGGCAAGAGATACTTTGACAATTTGGTTAAATTAAGGATCTTGAAACGGAGAGATTATCCTGGATTAGTTGGGGCGGGGGCAGGGGGCAGGGCGTGGGGCAGTGGGCAGGGGGGATTGATGCAATGCAATGATCCTTGTGAGAGGGACATAGAAGGAGTTACAGAAAGCAATGTGACAACAGGAGCAGCCATTGAAGTGATGTGGCCACAAGTCCAGAATGCCACGAACCTGTAGAAGCTGAGAGAGAGGAGGAACAGACTGTCCCCCGGGAGCCACTAGAGGGGACCAGCTCTGCCGACATCTTGACCTCAGCCTTGTAAAATTCATTTTGGATGTCCGATCTTTAGAACTGTATGAGGATAAATTTGTGTTGTTTAAAGCCACTGAGACTGGTGATTTGTTGCAGTGGCAGTAGAAAACTAGTGAGTGGTATTATTTTGCCCTCTGTCACACAAATTCCCAATAAATGTCAAAATGTTTAATGTCCAGTAAATATGCTATACTAATACAAGAGAAAAGTTGCATTGCTATAGAACTTCCATGGAATTTCATTTAGAAATAGTGCAGATAAGGCTGGACCATAAGTTGCTATAAAGTTCTCAGGCCTCGTTAATCTCCTGTGAAGCTTGGTGTGCCTGAAAACTATGGAGCACACCAGCAGCCATCCCCATCCTGCCTCTGGGGCAGTGACAGCAGGTCAAGGGGGTATTTTAGAATTACATCACTTGAATTCTGTGTCAGTTTGGATTAAGTTCAACTGTGTATACTGGAAAAATCCCAAATAGTGATGGATTAAATAAAATTTAGCATTGTTTCCTTCACATTCAAAAGAGCTTTAGAAGTAGACAGGACAGGGAGAATATTGTGACTCCTCATTCACAAGCAACCTTGTCTCCTTCTGTGTTTTTGCTTCACTATCTTAACTGACATCCCTCCTCCGGATCTGAAGTGTAAGGTGGATGACCTCAGCTCCAGTCACAATACCCGCGTTGCAGGCTCTCAGAGAGGCAGAGGGCAAAAGGGATAGGCCTGGGGCATGAGTGAGACCCTTTAGGGAGACTTTGGGAATCCAGTACCAAACATGCATTTACAGCATATTGACCATGACTTAATCATATACCTTCCTACAAGGAAGGCTTGGAAATAAAATCTTCTATCCAGGCAGAAAAATGCCCATCTAAATTTCTAGGTTCTATTGTTAAGAGAGAAGGGCCAAAGCCATCTCTAGCACATCCAACACTTTGGCCACCTAAATATTCATGAGGAACATGCTCCCCTCTCCAAAAGGGTTAATGGCAATATCTCACCTTGCTAGCTTATCCAAAGTCAAAATATTTGAAGGACACACATATCTTTTCCATCAGATTTGTATGTATCTTCCCATGGTTCCATGGCCTATAAACTAAAAAGCAAGTTACATGCTCCTGAAATTTCCGTGATAGTGCTTTTAAAAATTTCATAAGCAAGTTTTGACTATTGAATAAAGTGTTACTTGCTATATTAAAGCACAACTTAAATAAGTCCCACTTTTAGAAATACTTGCCCCCCAAATGAGGAAATAATATATATATTCATAGTTCAAATTATTATATAACAGTACTCAATTCTAACTGGATAATATTTTGTCTATATTGACCAAGATAACATAAATTTATGCATATCGTTTCTAGGTTGTGGAGCATCAATGTTCCCTATTACACAGAACTCACCTTAAGCCAAGAGCAAAGATGTTGGTATGATTGCAGTTTTCAGGAAAAAGACACACACACACACACACACACACACACACACTTCTATTCAGAAGGGGGTATAATGAAAATGTAGGGGACGACTGGTCAACAACAAGAGTCTACTACAACAGTGGACAAGTTCCTTAGTGCATCCAACTGCCCTAGCCTTTGCCTTCTGTACTTTTTCCCTCATTTATGAAGGTTAAGTTCCTTGGGAAGCAGACACTGAGATAGAAAATAACATGCATGGAATTTATTAAAGTGATCCAGATAGACATCAAGTGTAGGAGCAGAGAAGAGAGCAGGATAAAACAGAGGGAGTCATTAGACTGTGATGAAATCTCAGCCAAAGCTTCAACCTACCACAGGGAGGTCTAAAACTGTTTGGCCTCATACAGTGGTTTCTGGTTTGGTTAAGAAGCCTGGGACTTTATGTGCTCACATTGACCAGTCACCAAATGTAGGCTCTCTCAAAAAAAGGTGAAGTACTTTCCTTCAGCAAATTCCTAGGCAATACTGACAGACAGTAACACTCCCAGGAGCTGCAGAAATAAGTTCTTCAGTCCTTAAGGGAAACTGGGTGGTGCATGATAGCCTCCACTACACTGGTCATTTTTTCTATATGGCCAGAGCTGACGAGGGAATCAGAGAGGATAACTTTGGGGATATACAGCTTTGTTATTTTACTTTCTGCTTGTGCAAGTTGGAGTCCAGGTTCGGCATTTGGTGTTTAATAGTCACAGGTTATTTTAACCTAGTCTTGAGGTTCCCTCAACAATCTAGTAAGATGCATTTCTATTATTTTTAGTAAGTTTCATACACAAATAACCATAGTTAAGGAACTTGTATAGTTGTGGATTTTTAAGCCAAAAGACTTTCTCACTGGCCACTATGCTCTGCCTATCCTCCAGCTATCCTGAGACTAGTTGAAAGATGATTGGATAGGAAGATAATTCTTAATTTGATCTTTATCAATGAGCTAGCTCTGATCATCAGGCAAAGAACTCTTAAGGAACTCTTCTGAAATAAATCTTGAGGCAGAAACGTCTCCTTCTGGTCATCACCACACTGTTGTCTGTGTCTATCAGGAGGTTTTTTTTGTTGTTGTTGTGTTTGTTTGTTTGTTTTTTGCTTAATCCCTTCACATTTTTCACCCCAGTCCCCCTCCCAACAGCTATCAGTCTGTTCTCTGTATCTATGAGTGTTTCTGTTTTGTTTGTTTATTTTGTTCATTAGATTCAATATGTAAGTAAAATCATATGGTATTTGTCTTTCTCGGACTGGCTTATTTTGCTTAGCATAATACCCTCCAGTTTCATCAATTCTATTGTAAAAAGTAAGATTTCCTTCTTTATTACTGCTGAGTAGTGTTCCATTGCGTAAAAATGTATCACAGCTTTTTTATCCACTCCCTTACTAATGGGCACTTAGGCTGCTACCAAATCTTGGCTATTGTAAATAACACTGCTATGAACATAGGGGTGCCTATATTCATGGTGATTGCCAGAAGGAATGGGGAGGTGAAGATAAGTAAAAAAGGGTAAAGGAGGGATAAATGGAGACCAAAGGAGGCTTGATTTTGAGTGGTGAATACACAATACAATATACAGATGATATATTATAGAATTGTATACCTAAAACCTATATAATTTTATTGACCAATGTCACTCCCATAAATTCAATAAAAAAATTTTAAAAACTTCTTCTAAGGTGATAGTTTTAAAGTCATCACTATTGAGATAAGAAGCAGCTGGGTTTTTAAAATAGACTTTATTTTTTAGAGTAGTTTTAGGCTTCACAACAAAATTGAGCAGGAAATACACAGTTCCCAGGTATTCCCTTTCCCTACACAAGCCCCTCCCATCATCAAAATCCTGCACTGGAGCAGTACTTTTGTTAAAATAGATGAACCAGCACTGACACATCATCATCACACAAAGTCCATAATCTGCACTGGGCTTCATTGTTAGTGTCTGTACCTTCTCTGGGTTTTGAAAAAGGTATGATGACATTTATTCACCATTACAGTATCATACAGAGCAGTTTTACTGCCCTAAACATCACTGTGCTCTGCTTTCCCAACCTTCCCTCGCTCTCCTACGACCCCTGGCAAGCACTGTTGTCAAAATGTCATGTAGCTGGAGCCATACAATATATTGCCTTTTCAGATCGGCTTCTTTCACTTAGTAGGATATGCATTTAAGATTTATTTATCCACTCACCTACTGAAGGACATCTTGGCTACTTGCCAGGTTTCAGCAATTGCAAATAAAGCTGCTATTAAACATCTATGTGCAGGCTTTTGTGAGGACATAAGTTTTTAACTCATTTGAGTGAATACCAAAGTTGACTTTTAAAAAACTTTTCAAGGTTCCAAATTACTGTGGGCTCCGTCTACTCTGAGATTGCAGATCACAGGCCCCTGGCCGCTCTCAGCCAAGTGCTGTTTTCTTCTGCCTCTAGTTTGAGTTGATCTATCTCTTGCAGGACTTTGCTGAAAGCAGTAAGGATCAGCACACACACACACTAATATTAGGAATTATTCCTAGCATTTTGGTTAATGTTACAGACTTCGCCAGCATGGGGTTCTACCATACAAGGATAGTCTGACTTTATACAACTGGATTTATGAACTTTCCAGTCTACAAAATCTAAATCCTTAGTATCTTTTTTCCTGTCTTTTTCATGAAGACAAAGCCATAATTTAGATTGTGATGCTCTCTGTACACAGTCCTGGTAAAAATGACTCTATTTCAGATAAAAGAATTGTCTATAGCTAGTTTGATCAGAAAAGGATTCATTTCAAATTTCCCAATATACCAGGAAACCAATTTAGGCGCTACATACTGAGGAGAAACACAGCAAAGAGAACTATCTTGTTATTGAGTAGGGTTGTTATAACAAAATCACATTGCTGCTGCTGCACTCAGTACCGATGAAGGCAGAGAATACACTCCCACCAGGACCATTGTAGAACCAAAACACAACAAACGCCTCCATGGCAGTGCTTGTCGGAGTAGGTATTCGGTGGGTGCCGCATGACGTTTATTTACTTCCGTGTTCCACACCTCACACGCAGAATCTTAAGTGTAAGGGAGTCTGGGGAATGTGGTCTTTAGCTTGCCTGCCTCCAATGCACCAGAAGGCAGGATAAAAAAGGAGCTGGAGCTCTACAGAGGAGTGGCTCTTATTGAAGGCTGTTTGTCCCTTAGAGATATTTGACAATGTCTGGGGACATTTTTGGTTGTCACAACTGGGGTGGGGGTGATAACAGTATCTAGTGGGTAGTGTCCTGGGATGCTACTAAATATCCTACAATGTACAGAACAGATCTCACAACAACAACAAAAATATTCGGCCTCAAATGTCAATGGTGCCAACATCGAGAAACCTGGTATAAAGTCTGCTGATCTGCAGTATCTGCTCAAATTTCATCCTAAAATTCATAGTCCCTGGTGGCCATGGAGGCCCTATGAACTGCAGTCTTATTCTAAGTATTGAAGAATCACACAATAAACATACCCTTCTTTCCCCCAGAGGGCTCTGTAACCGAGATAGGGAGAATGTTTTGCGACCAATCTGACTTTCAGGTTTCCACTTGCTTCTCAAGGCCCCTGCACCACTGCATCTTTGAACTGAAAAAAAAAATTATAAAAATTATAATTCTCTCTTCTCCTCCAACACAAATTTGAAGAATTAGAACAAGTGCTTACATCAATCTCTTTCCAAAGCCATCTCAAGTTCTGTTTTAGATTGGCTTCCCCTTGAAGCAAATCCTGATTCAAAGACTAAGTGCAAGCAATTTATTTGCAAGTGTTCCCAACACAGTAGGGGAATAAAAAAGTTAGAAAGGAAAGGGAAGGAAGCTAATACATGGTTTGTTTTCTAGCAAGTTACCATTGTGTTTAAGACACTTAACCCCCACTTCTGGGAACTCTGAGAGGCATTCCACTGAAGAACTGAAGGGGCTGGGGCACTTAGCCATTTTATTAGTTTTCTATTGCTCGTATAACAAATTTCCAAAAAATATGGTGCCTTAAAATAATAGTTATCTTACCGTTCTGGAGGTCAAAAATGCAAACTGTGTCAGACAAAGCTAAAATCAAGGTGATCAAGGAGGTAGCATGGCTGCATCTGGACACTCTAGGGGAGAATTCATTTTCTTCCTTTCTCAGTTGCTGGGGGCCACCTGTATGGCTTGGCTGGTGTCCCCTTCCTCTATCTCCAAATCCAGCAGCACAGCACATTCAAATTTCTCTCTGACTGTGACTTCCTTCTTCATTCATAAGGACTCATGTGATAGATTGGACCCACCTGTATAATCCAGGACACTCGCCCATTTCAAGATCATTAACTTAGTCACATCTGCAGAATTACTTTTGCCACATCAGGTAACATGTTCATAAATTTGGGGGGATTAGGATGTGGGCATCTTTCAGTGTGCTGATTTTCTGTCTATCATATAAGTCATCAGTCATTAGTTAAGCATTACTCCCAAGGGGGGCAATAGCACCTCCTGCCTGCTGCTCAGGTAGACCAAGTAGGCACTGGTGGCTAAGGCAAGCTTGTAAACAAAGCAGGGAAGGGGCAGAAACTGGAAGGGGGGCAGTGTGCACTGAAGTGTGAGGGTGACGGATACAGCTGGGGCCTGAACACCATCTGCTGTAATTCCTCGTGACTACAAGTCAGTAACTGAAAGCACAGATAACGCATTTATTTATCTTTGTTTTGGCTTAAGAGAGGAAGGACAAAAGGAGGGAGTGAGGGAGGATAAAAATGGTAGGATGTCTGTGTAAACATATGGCATACATGAAAGGGAGCTTTCATAGGAAGGTGGAGGAGGGACACAGAGTTGAAAAAACAAGTCACCATATTTTGAATATGCTTTGCAGCCTGTCAAGGCTGGGCAGGTTCACTCGGGATTCAGGACAACAGAAGAAAATGCGTGGAGCCATAGGAATGCCAGACATGCCTTTATTCATGGTGGGCGCTCCATGCTTGCTGCAAGCTCCATGTCACACCGGCCGTTGTGCAGGCAGGGAGTCCCAACTCCCCTATATACTAAATGCATGGCATGGTGCCAAAATACTCCATAACACAGTGAGACTCTTCATGCAGGCTGACTCAAGGCTATAGGAATGCTGTTTACTGGGCCCAGTCTCAAGGCTAGGGGGACACTGCTCATCTTAGTTGCCCAGACATCTGGGTGAGGGAGCCTGACTGACTCCGTTTACCCCACAGAACACTATTTAAAAAGAGAAAACAACTCTGAAGAATCAAAGGAACCTCCTCTCTTTGAAAGATTTATTAAGAGAAATAGAATGAATTTTAGAAAATTTTATGTTCTTAACATGATTCAAGAGGTCATTGTTTGTTTGGGGTGACTGGGGTAGCAGCAGCACAATTTTTGAATCTTTCTAGCTCTCCACATCAAAACAGAGCAACTATATAGCCAAATATTTACAGAAGAACAAAAATCCAAACAAATAAAAGAACCCTGGTAACAAACTGCCCCACAGACTAGAGATGAGGACAAACTACAACAGCCAAAAGCCTGCACAGTATCAGCTCAGTGCAGGAGGAAGTGAAGGGGTGCAACCAGGCATCTGACAGACCTTAGAATAGCAGAGCCCCCAAATACCCAAGGGAGCTAGCTCACTGGAGTGCACAGAGGGCCTAGTGGAAAATAGCAGCAGAAACTGGGAGGGTTGCATCCACTCCTTAGCAGGTTGTGCCCCGGAGACTACTGTAAGAGTGCTGGAGAAATCTAGTCCCCATGAACTTTCAAATATGAGCCACTGTGGCCGTGCCCAGAGCCAGGGACCTGCATGAGTAGTAGTATAGGACAGGGATGATCTAGATGGAGAGACGAACATTTTATAATGAAGGTAAAGGAGAGAAACAAAGTTCAAGAAGCAAACCATAATAGTTTTGAACTCTATAAAAAAAACCCAGAAAATAGAACTCTTTAAAGTTAGAAAATCTACCCTGAATTATCCCTCCTTCTAAAAATTAGGAAACACTACTTAAGAAACAGGAAGGTGCTAAGGTCAGATCCCATACAAAGCTATATATAAGAGAACAATGAACAGAATAACTTCCCTACAAACAATGAAAGCGTGCCAGAAAGACATGTTCACAGAGCAGACATAAGAAGAACTAAAAGATTAAATAACACGAGAAATGAAAGAACAGCATAATTTAGATCAGAAAAACAAAATGAAGTGACAATTGGAAAAAATTAGAAATAAAATAAAGAAACTCATTTCAGATGCAAAGACTAAACAAGAAAGAACACAAGGGTGGGTTAACACAACAGATAATGAATGCCTTAATAAAATGGAAAGTGAGCCCTGGTTGGTATGGCTCAGTGGACTGAGCGCCAGCCTGCAAACCAGTCACTGGTCAATTCCTAGTCAAAGCACATGCCTGGGTCTTGGGCCAGGTCCCCAGTAGGGGGCGCATGAGAGGCAACCTCATAGCAATGTTTCCCTCTCTTTCTCCTTCCCTTCCTCCCTCTCTAAAAATAAATAAACAAAATTAAAAATAAATAAATAAAATGGAAGGTGAAAATGAAACAAGTTTTTAAATTCAAAAGAAATAAATAGGCAGAAAGTATTTGAGAAAAGAAGGCACAGAAGATCAAATATATGGTTACTATAAGTTCCTGATTAAGAAAATCAAAGCAAAAAAATACTAAAACATCTAGTTAAAAATTTTTCCTGAAACCAAACATATTGTCATTCTAAGACTATTATGTGTGAAATGTGGGATAACATAAATAAGTAATTATAGGGTAATGTAATTGTACCAATCCCTATGTCTCTGAACACCACGGGCCTCTCTGAATAAAGGAGGTATGGATGTAATGTAGAGGTCTATGTAGACTAATATAGACTCTGTAGTCTTCTCAAATTTTAACTGGAGGAGTTATTTTATCCTAAAATATGTACATATGACAGGTCCCAGTGCTCAGGCTGCCTCATCCTTATAGATCAAATCAACAAAACCAGTTCTGCCAGGTACTATTTGAGACGCTCACTATATAGCAGCCTAATTATGGTAAAAACACCAGTTTATTTTTCTTTTCCAATCTGTTTGGAGCAATACCTTTGTAAAGTCCGTGAAAGTGAATTACTGGAAATATGATCAATTGCTTGGATGTTGTGGTAATGTCAAACTGCTGTAAAATTTTCTGCAAACTTACTTTCAATTTCTGTACCTACATTTGTGATAAATGCAAAATAAACGCCAACACCCCTGAGAAGCACTAAGAGGAATAGATACCAAAACAGATACTATGCCTGGTTCTGTCATCAGTGTTCTGTGTGACCACTCACAGCCTTTTACCTTCTCTGGGCTCATATTCTCTTGTCTGTAAAGTAAGGGAATTAAATGGGCCCTATAGCTTTAGATTATGTGATACTTAAATATCAGCTGCCACTGAAAGGGCCTTGGCTAAATTACCATTCTGCCCGTACTCACTGCCTTACCTAAGTGAAAACTGTTTTCTTCTCCTAATAGTTTTTTTCTTTTTGCCATTTCTAATATTTTGAGGTGTGTTGCTATGTTCTAAGGCTAGTAAGGGAAAAAAGCAGGCCTTCAGGAAGCCAGACTTTCTACAAAACTATTCTGAGTTAGTTTCTAATTATCTCTAATCACAGCACATAAAAACCACAGGAAATCTACAACAAAACATTAACTCTGCACCACAGACCCAGCTTACATAACAGGATCCATGACTCACCAGCTCACAATTCCAGACTACCCACACCTTACACAGAGTTGAATGTGTGCCTGGTTTTAGGTGACCAATGGCATTTGTCATATCCTGTTCATTTCATATGCCCTAGTGCCGAACATAATGCTAGCCATACAATAAATGCCCAAGATCCCTTTCTCAAATAAACAAATGAATGAAAAGGACATTTCTTCAAAGCCTTCTGCACCCCAATCTGACACAAAGTTTTTCTTTAGTCAGTGTCCTCCTAGTACTTATTCTGTGAAGAAATTGCCTGTTTCCTGTCATTTGCTACAGGAATTGTGATGTATATCTCTAGAAAATACCTGTTTGAACTGAACTGTGCACAACCCCCCCCAACTCCCCACCCCACCACAAATTCATTTGTTAAAGTCCTACCCCAAATATGATTGTATTTGGAGATAGGACCTATTAGGAGCCAATAAAGGTTAAGTGAAGTCATCAGGATGAAGTTTCAATCCAACAGGGCCTCTCTCCTTATAGGAAAAGGAGGAGGTTTCTCTCTTTTTTGCTCTCCTTGCACACCACAGAGGAAAGGCCATTTGAGGATAATATGAGAGGGCAGCTGTCTGCAAGCCAAGGAGAAAGTTGTCACCAGAAACAGAATTTGCCAGTATCTGGATCATGGACTCTGAGATAATTTCTCTTATTTAAATCACCCAGTCTGTGTTGTTAGGGCAACACAAGCAGATGAATACAATGCTCTCACCTCATTTCTCTCATGCATACCTCAGAAAAAAGTGACTGAGGGTCCCGCAAGTAGAAAGTCTCTAACTGCTAAGTGATCAATGGATTATACTTCAGGTCCCTGTATTTCATACCTCAGCCCCACCATGATCATCTTTAACAGCCATAGCCCACCTCTTAGGGACAAAGCTCTTTTCATACATTGTGAAGCAACCACCCATACTACTTCAACAGTTTTGAACAGTGCTGTAGTCACAGACTCTCAGAAAACTGGTGAGAACTTCCAGCCAAGATGGAGGCGTAGATAGACACACTGCGCCTCCTTGCACAGCCAAAGGACGGACCACAATTTAGAAACAAAATAATAAACAGAACTGATGGAAAATTGAACTATATGGAAGTCAGACAACCAAGGAGTTAAAATAAACACATTCATCCGGACCAGTAGGAAGGGCAGAGTCTGGCAGCTGGGTGGAGAGGGGTTGTGGCACAAAAAGTGGTGGCACCAAGTGCATAAGGCATCCTGGGCACTCAAGATTGCAGCGGACGGACCCTGGGCATGGGGTGGCAATGGGCAGACCCAGTGAGGCGGCGATTGTAAAGCGAGGCACTGCACACAAGGTGGCTGGCTGACCTGGTGGTCCCACATTAACATGCAGATAAACCAGGAAAAATTGGGGAGCGAGACAGACCATGCAACCCAGTGTCTCAGCTCTGGGAAATAGAGCCTTGGGGCACTGATTGAAAACACCTGTGGGAGTTGAGGTGCCAGGAAAGATTCCTAGCCTCACAGGAGAATGCATTGGGGTCCTAGAATGTGCATAAGCCCACCTACCTGGGAATTAGCACCAGAAAGGCCCAGGTTGCTTGGGGGAAGTGGGGAAAGGGACTGAAGTCCAACAGAGAGAGGAACAAATGCCATTGTTCCCTCTCAGACCCCTCCCCCACATACAACATCACAACCCAGTGACTGGGTTGCCCCGCTCTGGTGAACACCTAAGGCTCCACCCCCTCATATGTAACAGGCATAACAAGAAAAAAAAATGGCCCAAACAAAAGAACAGATCAAAGCTCCACAGCAAATACAACTAAGCGACCAACAGATAGCCAACCTATCAGATGCACAGTTCAAAGCACTGGTGATCAGGATGCTCACAGAATTGGTTGAGTTTGGTCACAAATTAGATGAAAAAATGAAGACTCTGATAAGTGAAATGAAGGAAAATGCACAGGGAACCAATAGTGATGGGAAGAAAACCGGGACTCAAATCAATGGAGTGGACCAGAAGGAAGAAAGGAACAACCAAACAGAAAAGAATGGAGAAATAAGAATTCAAAAAAATGAGGAGAGGCTTAGGAACCTCCAGGACATCTTTAAACATTCCAACATCCAAATTATAGGAGTACCAGAAGAAGAGGAAGAGCAACAAGTAGAAAAGTTATTTGAACAAATAATAAAGGACAACTTCCCCAATCTGGCAAAACAAACAGACTTCCAGGAAGTCCAGGAAGCTCAGAGAGTCCCAAAGAAGTTTGACTCAAGGAGGAACACCCCAAGGCACAACATAATTACATTAGCCAAGATAAAAATGGAGAGAATCCTAGAAGCAGCAAGAGATAAGGAGACATTACCTACAAAGGAGTTCCCATCAGACTGTCAGCTGATTTCTCAAGAGACATTTCAGGCAAGAAGGGGCTGGAAAGAAGTCTTCCAAGTCATGAAAGGCAAGGACCTACATCCAAGATTACTCTATCCAGCAAAGCTTTCATTTAGAATGGAAGGGCAGACAAAGTGCTTCTCAGATAAGGTCAAGTTAAAGGAGTTCATCATCACCAAGACCTTATTTTATGAAATGTCAAAGGGACTTATCTAAGAAAAAGAATATAAAAAACATGTATAGTAAAATGACAGCAAATTCATAGTTAGTAACAACCACACCTAAAACAAAAGCAAAAAGGAACTGGGTGGACAACTAGAACAGGAACAGAACCACAGAAATGGTGATCACATGGAGGGTTGGCAACAGGGGAGTAGGAGGAGGAGAGAGGGGGGAAAGGTACAGAAAATAAGTAGCATAGATGGTAGGTAGAAAATACACAGGGGGAGGGCAAGAATAGTATGGGAAATGTAGAAGCTAAAGAACTTACAACACATAGACATGAACTGGAGGTAGGGGGATGTGGGTGGGAGAGGGTGTGCAGGGTAGAGGGGAGTGAAGGGGGGGAATAGGACAATTGTAATAGCATAATCAGTAAAATATATTTTAAAAAATAAAATGAACTTAAGCCGAAACAAAGAAAAAAAGAAAAAAAAAACTGGTGACAGCTCCATAGCAGCACCAGCCAACGGAACTTCCTGAGATGATGGAAATGCCCACAATATGCATTATCCCATATGGTAGCTGCTAGCCTAAGTAGACTATTAACCTTTGAAATTTACTGAGGAACTGAATTTTAATTTGCTTAACTTTAATTAGTTTAAATAGTCATGTGTGGCTAGTGGCTACCATATGGTAACCATAGCTCTATGGTTTCTGGGCTACTAAAAATGCATAATGCCCTTACACTCAAAATTTTGCAAACCAGGGGTGGGAGAGGCAGTCAGGTAACAGCAATTAACAGAAATATGTACTTGGGATCAGGTGACCAACATTAAGAACAAATACCTGTGCAAGAATGGATTTTTTTTTTCAGTGCACAGTTGATGTGTGGTTGGTAATTAAAAGTACACAGTGCAGATAAACAGCCTAATTTTGTGTAATCTCAAAAATAGCCAACACTCACTGGGTTTTTAATATAAATATCCAGCCCAACCACTTTGGCTAACGAAAGATGGCTCTACACTCTTTTCCTATCCATCCCGACTCCTGTGTGGTGGAGGAGACAGAAGTGGGAATACAAAATCCCCAGCTTTCAGTGTTTAACAGATCTGAATTCAAATTTCAGTTCCTCCTGTTTTAATCAGAATTGTTCAGGCTTTCATACAATAATAAATAACTTCCAAATCTCAGTGGTTTAACAAGAGTTTATTCCTTCCTTTTCCAGTGTCTGCTTGAAGTCCGGGGAACTACAGGGCAACAGTCTCTCAGCAGTGACCCAACCTCGGGCCTTTCCTGCAGGCAGTCCCGGCATCTTGGCAGGAGGAGAGAGAGCGCCTGAGGCTGGTGCAGGGTCTGTTCACCGCTTCACCTCATACCTCATTGACTAGAACTATCTCACGGCTTCACTCAACTGTCAGGGAGATGGGAAGTAAGCTTTTCACATCCAGGAAGAAAAATCACCAAACGAAAAGTCGATGAACACAAAGCATCATCCCCGCCATGCTCTCTAATTTTGCACATCTGACAATTACCATTTTTTAGTTTCCTCATTTGGAAAAATGGGAGGGGGTTGCAGGACTGAGTGCTAAGGTGAAGAGATTGAGAAATACAAAATGGCAGTTGTAAATAATTACAGCATGTAAAGTACAGCACAGGGAATGTGGTCGATAATATTGTAATAACCATGACGGTGTTCGGAGGGGTCTAGATTTATCAGGGGGATCATTTCAAAGTGGTATAATTGTCTAACCACTATGTTGAAATCTAAAACTCATGTAATATTAAATGTCAACTGTAATTTAAAAATTAAAACAATTTTAATTTAAAAATGGAGGTAATTTTATCCACCTAATAGGGTTTCTTAAGGAATGAAAATGAACCTTCATGTGTAAAGTTCATTACTCAATGCTTTGCACATAATGAAGCTCAGTGATGGTGGATTTTTTTTCTTCCCTAGAAAAGGGATGCCCAGCAAACCGGCCATAATGCAGCAGACTCACTGAACAGCAGCAGGTCAAACCATGTCTCGAACTCCCATAGATATGATAAAAATTCCTCCTGCTTTGAACTATTTTCCCTCCCACTAATTAGGTCACCAGCAACCCCTTACCTTTATGCCAAATACCCTTACACTCAAAATTGTGTTATTTCTATTAGCAGATATGGATAATTAACTCTAAGTATCCCAACCATTAGGTCTAATAATTAGTGACTATATAAATGTTTATGTAAAATTATAATAAAATCAGAGTTCTAAGTATCAAACTCACTGACAAAAGGTAGTATTTTCCCTCTTTTCCCTCCTTTCCATATATAATACATAGTCTGAAGTGAATGACATATTTAGGTACTTGCAGTTGTTACTAACAACAGATCGGAAGAACACTACCAACCACTTCAACCTCAGTGATTTTATAGAAGAGTATATTGGAAACTGCAGAATATATCTTCCTTCCGTAACAAGTCTCAATCAATTTAAGATGACTGAAATCATACACAGTACTTGGACTACAATTGAATTAGAAGTCAATAAAATATTTAGAATACCCCCTAAGTTGGAAATTAAACAGACTTCTCAATAGCTTATAGGTCAAAAAAGAAAAAAATGAAATTAAAAACTATTTTGAATAGAATGATAATGAAATATAACATCAAAATTTGTGGATGCAGCTACACCAGTACACAGAGGGAAATTTATAGTTTTAAATGTTTGAGAAAAGAAGAGGTAAAAATTAATGGCCCAAGTTTACAGCTCAAAAACTAACAAAAGAAGAAGAGCAAAGTAAACCCAAAGTAGAAGAAAGAAAAAAACAGAACTACATGAAATAAAACAAGCAAACACCAGGGAAACTTAGCAAACACAAAAGTTAGTTCTTTAAAAAGATGAACAAAATTGATTACGTTCTCGCTAGAAAAAACATAAATTTCCATTGTAAGAAATGGAAGTTATCCCCACAGATCTCATATACATTCAAAAGATAATAAAGAAAATATAATGAATAACTTTATACAAACCAATTTGACATCTTAGGTGAACGAATTCCTTATAACACAAAATGCAACAACAAATTTGAATGGGCCTATATGTTAAAGAAGTTATATCTGTTATCAAAATCTTTCTAGAAAAGAGGTTACAGACACCGATGCTTGCACTAGTAGATACTATCTATCATACACTTAAGGAAACAAAAATAAGGCCAATCTTAACATAAAAAAAATTCAGAACATAGCAGAGAAAAGTAGTTTTCCAACTAATTTCATGAGTTTCTCTGTGTGGCAAAAATATCAAAACCGGACAAAAATATTATGAAACAGAAAAAAGAGAGAGAAAAAAGAGAAAAGTCAGACCCACCCCTCTTGGCAATAAGCTGCGCAGACTGGGGGGCAAGGTGACTGACACGGAATGTTTCCTGTGCTTCTCTGCACACCTGTGCCTGGCTGCTGGGTTCCACAAGGCTTCTGCAGCTACACATGGTGCTCTGGAGCTCCCCAGAGCTGTTTTCATCAGTATGCAATTGTTCAGTTTTTGTTGTTTTTTGTGGGGAAGACAAGCATTGGCTCCTCCTTCTCTGCCATCCTACTGACATGCAGTCTTTATGTATTTTGGGAATATACTTAGAGGGTAGGACTCTCCTCACAACAGAAGAATACATTCCTCTCAGTTGCACATGAAACACATTCCCCCAGGTGAGATCTCATGTTAGGTCACAAAACAAGTCAACAAATGTAATTAGATCAAAACCATTCCAAGTATCTTTTACAACCACATGGAAGGAAACTAGATCAGTAACAGCAGGAAAAGTGGAAAAATCACAGATACATGGGAATTGAACAACACACTCTTTAACAGCTTTTGGGTCACAGAAGAAATCAGAATAAAATTTAAAAATTACCTTGAGACAAACAGAAATGAAAACACAACATAACAAAACCGACAAGATGCAGAAAAAGCAGTAATAAAAGTTTAAATAAGAGATCTTAAATTTTCTCACCAAAAAAGGGGGCACTTTAAAAATGCGAGGTGAGGATATGTGAACTTGAGTTTAAGAACCCTTTCACAACGTGTTCGCCTATGAAATCATCATGTGGTACACTATAAATGCATTATAATTTGATTAATAAAGCAATGAAAAAAATTAGTCCATCCTCTCGTTTTAGAAAAGTCAGTATGAAGGACAGATACGATGTTAGAAGGCTGAAACTGCAAATAACTACAAGCAAACACTGACTGGGTAAACGGGATGCATCACTGTCCTTCAGTAAGTGGAAGAATGAGAATCTCAAATATTATACGAAGGAGGTTTCCCAGGATCATCTGTCTTCTTTCTCCATTGAAATAAAAGTAGCAGGAGAAAGGAGATGTAATTTTTGCTAAATGGCATCTCCAGCCTGCTGAAGTACTCAAATCTCATGCCATTCCACTGCCCTCTGCTGGATGTATGTGATAATTGCGACCTCAAAGCTAGTTCAAAGTGGTAGCACAGTATAGCCACTGTCTTCCCCGTTTTAGCAGCAGCATAAAAGTCAGACTCTGTGCTGAGTGCTCTTTGTGCAAGCCTCCTATCAACTCTAGGGCTAGAAAATGCCATCCTCACTTTGTAGGTGAGGAACCTGGAGGTTCAGAGGCAAGTAAACCAACCAAGATCACACAGCCTAAGTAAGGGACCTGGGAATTAAATATTGGCTCTAGAGCCTGCTCTTTAGCTATCCCATTTGATTTCATGCTATAAGCTGTACTGGAGATAAATCTGGAAAGTTATTACGATTTGAGACCCACCAATGCCCTATTAACAATGGTATCACAAAAATGACTTTTATTCTGAAAAGCCCAAAATAAATATCTTCCTCTAATTTTTTCCCCTTGAAAAGTCCCAAAACTTTTCAGAAAGATAAGTTTACTCCTCAACCAAGAG
Organism: Phyllostomus discolor; assembly: GCF_004126475.2. Classification (NCBI taxonomy): domain Eukaryota; kingdom Metazoa; phylum Chordata; class Mammalia; order Chiroptera; family Phyllostomidae; genus Phyllostomus; species Phyllostomus discolor. The sequence goes on from NC_040904.2 coordinate 92,361,809, forward strand.
CAGGAGAGTTTCTTAGTGTTTCTCAAAATATGATAGATGAAATCTCCTGTATCAGAATCACCTGAGTCACTGGTTCAGTACACAGAATCCCAGGCATCAGGATGTATCATGGAGGACAGGACTTGTTGCTGAGAAAGAGAATGTATTTGGGGGTTAGGGTGGAGAGAATGAGGAATTAAAGATGGCTCCTAGGGTCTGGGCCTCAACTGGGTGTGCAGTAGTGACGTTAAATGAGATGGGGAAGATCGGAAGAATGCGTTTTTATTGTTAGCAGTTTGGTTATGGTAGTTGCTAGGTGGCTGTAGTCATAAGTTGGGAGTTTTGGTTTAGACATGTTATTTTTCTGATGTCAAACAGATAACCAAATAAAAACAGAAAATGAAGGAAACAAAAAAGGGAATAGCTTCTTTTTAAAGATTTTATTTTTTTATATTTAGAGAGGGGAAGGGAGGAAGAGAGAGAGAAACATCAGTGTGTGGTTGCCTCTCATGCACCCTCTGTGGAGGACCTGGCCACCCAGGCATGTGCCCTGACTGGGAATCAAACCGGTGGTGACCCTCTGGTTCACAGGCCAGCACTCAGTCCACTGAGCCACATCAGCCAGGGCTGAGACTTTTTGGTTCAGAACTATGTTAAAGATCTATCCATGTTTCGTGTGTCTTGTTTCTAACTACTGTATAGTACCTTGTAACCAATGATAAATGCATCCTCCAGCATGTCCCCAGTGAAATTGTGATAAATACATGTACTGGTCCGTGGCCCTGGTTCCTGACACAAGGCTCCTAAAACCCTTTGTAAATTACTAAGTGATAAGAGCAGTACGAGTATCTCTTGTACTCCTGAGGCAACTCAGTGGGCTCTTGGATGGAGGCTGGTGATTAGAAAAATCAAGCTATGACTAGAACTTTAAATTGTGTCCCACCACTCATCCTCAGGAGAGGGAAGAGGGGCTAGAAACAAAGTTAATTGATCATGACTATGTGAGGAAATCTCCATAAAATCCAAACAGTAGGGGCTCAAGCAACTTCTGGGCTGGTGAATGCATCCACATCAGGAAGGTGAACGCACCCCAACTCCAATGCAGACAGACGCTCCTGTGCTCCAGATGCCCCCTGCCCCCGGCCCCTGAACTGTATGTATCTCTTCTTCTGGCTGTTTATCCACATACTTCATTTTATCCTTTAATAAACTGGTGAACACATGTTCCTGAGTTCTGTGACCTCCAATTTGAGGAGGCAGGTCATGGGAACCTCTCATCTCCAGACAAATTGGACAGAAGTTGTGGGTAACGTGGGGACATAACATGGGGACCTGCTCCCTGCTGGTGATTAGCATCTGAACTAGGGTGGGAGTGGTAATGACTGTGCAAATCTGTACCCCACCAGCAGTGCAGAGTTCCTCTGTTTTCACATCTCTTTGAATACTTATCATCCAACTAAAAGTTTGCCACCTAAATGGGTGTAAAGAAGCATCTTGTTGTTTTAAGTAACACGTCCCTGGTAGCCTTTTGCATTTCTTCTAAAAATTGCTCATTCATGTCATCTTCTTTAAAAAATCAGGATTCTGGGCTGTGGTAGTGAGCCTACGAGATGGCCGACACTGATCCTTGCCTCCTGGCATTCACACTTTTCTGTAGTTCCCTCCTGCATGGGGCAGGACTGATCTGTGAAAAAATTAGTGTACAAATTCTGAGATGATGTCATAAGATACCTTGGCTTCTGCCTTACTCTTACATGACCTGCTCTTAGAGAAGGGCATGTCTCGAAGACACTCAAGGAGCCTTATCAGGAGATCCACAAGGAGAAACAGCCACCAGCAGCACCAATTAGCCATCTGGCAAGTGCAGGCTTGGATCCTCCAGCTCCAGTCAAGCCTTCCAATACTCTGCAATCACAGCCAGTATGCCGACTGCGACATCATGATGCCATGACACAGGAGCACACAGCTAAGCCACCCCAAATTCCTCACCTATAGAAACTGAGAGAGATAAGGAGTGTTTATTATTGTTTTAAGCCACTACATTTTGAGGTGATTTGTTATGCAGCAACAGATCAACTAATACCCTGATGTTCTTTGTTGCTGATTTATAGAACCTCTTGTATAGTCAAAAAAGATGAGTTCTGTTGGTTTTAGACTTTACAAGTATCCACTTCTGAACTACTATTTGTCTATTAAATTTGATTATAGGGTATTTTTGAAAATAAATTCATAATTTGGTATAACAAAATTAAATTTTTTCTGCATTATGATCTATGCTGGGTGGAGATTATATTTTAAAAGCCCTTCTATATCCTAGATGACAAAATATTTTCCTACATTTTCTCCTAGAAAGTTTATAATTGTATCATTTGCAAGAATTTTTGGTTTACTTCTATATGCTAATCAAAGCAGATTTACCTCATTGCAGGCATGTATCATTTTTCATTACAAGAATATGCGCGCCTTTAAAGATGTGGAAGTAGAAAAAGTAAAAGGTATACATACAAAGTAGTCTCCATTCTGTAGCTTAACAAGTAATACGCTTTACCTATGAATTAGCTTATGAGAGCTCATGTGCTTTTTACAGAATTCCTTCTACTAGCCTGCTACTCTTACCTAACATTTTTAAGAGAATCTATCGAATAGATTCTCAATGAGATACCACCTCACACTGGTCAGAATGGCCATCATAAACAAATCAACAAACAACAAGTGCTGGTGAGGTTGTGGAGAAAAGGGAACCCTAGTGCTCTGTTGGTAGAAATGCAGACTGATGCAGCCACTGTGGAAAACAGTATGGGATTTCCTCAAGAAACTAAAAATGGATCTGCCTTTTCAGCCAGCAATCCCACTGTTGGGATTGTACCCTAAGAATCCTGAAACACCAATCCAAAAGAACTTATGCACCCCCATGTTCATAGCAGCACAATTCACAATAGCCAAGTGCTGGGAGCAACCTAAGTGCCCACCAGTGAATGAGTGGATCAAAAAACTGTGGTACATTTATACAATGGAATACTACGCAGCAGAAAGAAAGAAGGAGCTCCTACCCTTTGCAACAGCATGGATGGAACTGGAAAGCATTATGCTAAGTGAAACAATCCAGGCGATCAAAGAGAAATACCATATGATCTCACCTCTAAGTGGAACCTCATCAACAAAACAAACAAGCAAGCAAAATACAACCAGAGACATTGCAATAAAGAACAATCTGACAGTAAGCAGAAAGGAGCAGGGAGAGGGATAATAAGGGGTGCCATCAAGGAACATGTATGAAGGACACATGGACAAAGCCAAAGGGAGTGAGTTTGAGGGTGGGAGGTGGGGATGAGTCAGGCGGGGGGGACATGATAGGGTGAAAATGGAGACAGTTGTACTTGAACAACAATAAAAAAAGAAAATAAATAGAACATATCATCAACTGAAAAAATAAATACTAACTACTAGCAGATAGGAGTCTTGGGGAGAGCGTAAGACAGGAGGAACAAAGAGGAAGAAAAAGAAGGGAAGATAAGGCTAGCATGCAGTATTTTCTAGGCCTTGTTCCCGCATTATCACACATTTAAATACCTTCTTCATAAATGTGAACCAAAAATATTTTTATCATCCTTCTGTATGAGATTTCTTCACTTAAAGAGTTGATAGTTAAGAGAAATACTGTATCACTTTTTGATAAGAAGCCAGAAAAATGATCTCTTTATACTCATTTTTATTAAACAAATAAGGCTGGTAGTGGAACTTTTTTTATTTAATGCATAAACATATAAGTCCCTTTATTAGAGAAATTGTACATATTGGTGAATATGGTCAATGGTCACATCTATGGATTAATTCTTTACGAATCAGAACCAGTAATTAGGATAGATTGCTCTCCTCGTTACATCGTGAAGTGTCTTGTGTAGTCATATTCTATTGTTGGAATGACAGCTTGTACAAATTTCAAGAAAATTAGAAGATACCTAAAGGGCTTTGGCTAAGGAAAATAGGTTGGTAAATAGCTCTATGGTTTAAGCTAGCGTTGGAATTATTTATTTTATTAAGCAATAATTTCTCAGAAGAAACACTTAAGGTAAAATCTTAAATCAAGTATGTTTTAAAATTTCACTCATGCAAGTTTGTGTCTATTCCACATGAGGCTCTCTCTGATTTCCCATTCCCATTTAATACTTGAATGTAAAAATTCCTGACAAGAGTTCACACAAGCCCAATTATTTTGATATAAAAATAAAGACAAGGTGTCCATGTTTAAATGACTAGATAATGGCTCTTTTACTGCCTATAAATTTGCTTGAGTATGTAAGAAAATGAGACAGGGTAAAGAATATAAAAGCACTGACGCAGAAAAGAAAAAAAAACAATTAAGTGGAAACTCTCCCTAAGAACTGATTCTAGATTAGTGTATTTGTACTTACATAGAATCTGCTTAATGAGACTATGTTTAATAAAATACTGAAATTTTTCCTATGTTCCATTATTACTTGGAAACATTTAGAGCTTAATTTTTACTGGGGGAACTCATGGCTCAAGTTTAAATTATATGAGAGTCTTCAAAGTTGCTACCTAGCCTCTAACATAGAGATGAATGCTCACATTATGCACACTAATATTTCAGGAATAAATCTGGTTGGGACAAAAAACTCTTGGTTTGTTTCAATATCAAATCAGTTCAATGTACCTCTGAGGGACACACTGTATTTGCAATGTTTAGGTGATCTGTAATTCCAAGACAGGAAGGAACACTTAGTCGACATCTAATGCTGAGGGGCATGAACCAGCACATCTAATATCAATCTAGCACCAAACTAATTCAAGCTATTTTGCATCTAGATCATTGACTTTGGTTAATTTTGATGAATCCAGGCTATGGATACACACATTTCAGGACTCAGCAGTTTAACTGATTCATCTTGATAACTCCAGAGAACTGAGTTAACCCCAAAAGACAAACATAATAAGATACAGGGAGGTTGCTCTTCCTATAGAAAAATGAAAATGGGGGGAAAATGGAAATACTGTATTTTAAGAATATCTAAAATATGTTAAGAATATCTAGTATCAAACAAATATGTGCTTTACTTTTTAACCTATTTAAGTTGAATTCTTTGCTTCAGGAAGACCTCAGATTACCACAACTCTACTTTTACCTGAAGGGAAAGCACATTTTTGGTAACATGTTAAATTGGAAATATACTTAGTGAAAAAGACACTTTGTTATCCTCTAAATTAAGATTACTCATTTTTCATCAATAAATTAAGCCCACTGGGTTTCTTTTTCATCAAGAGCAATGGTTTTACATTCACATATGCTTGGCCATTGTCTCTTTAATGAACAAAAGCATTTGACAAACTTGTTTCAGTTCCTGTAACAAGGCACAGAGCTCACTAATACACACAGGGACTGTGCTAATCAACTGAACAAAGCAGAACGAACACAATGTATTCCAAATAATTAAAGAGTCCTACTAAGACTTCCTGATATGAGAGGCTAAAACAAATTATAGGTACTGTGCCATTAAGGTTACACTAACTGCCCCTCCACCCCCCAAAGTAGCAGCCAATTTGCTGCTAATCACATAACAGGTAAGGATACATATGAACACCAAGTTCTCCTCCTCCTTCTGCAACAGTCTCAATGATTTTCTTCATCACCTCAGCATGCCTAAAAGCGAAAGTACAAATCTTATTAATACAGATTAATCAGAACACCAAGTAAGAGACATTTTTATAAAGAAATCTACCTTATTGTCAGTGAATTAGTTTTAATATATAATAGTTGCGTTGTAAGATATTTTCTCTACCTCCAAACAAGTCAGACTATTGAGTCATGCAGACAGATTTCTTGGAGAAGGGGATAATTTTAAAAGGCTCTGGTGGTTACAAACACACACAATGGCACCAATTAGCTTTACTCTAATGGAAGTGGAAAAGTTGGGGGTGGAAAGTGGGGCCTTGGGGAGGGCAGGGGTAAGAAACCCAGAGAAAGGGAAATCATGCCAGGGAAGAATTGCAAAACAAGGGGCTGTCTGCTGAAAAACAAAAAAGAATCAGACCAGGCAAATTCAAAAAAGCTATATGGTAACAGTTAAGAAAAAAAAAGAAAAGGAAGATATTTATAATGCTGTCATTTTGACTACTTAAATATTTAGGTGAGAATAAGTCAGCCAAACTGAATTAATGAAAAGCTGATTGATCAGTCAAGAAGTTTAATTTTTTATTTGTCTTCATTTGCACTATAAAATTTATCTGACTCTATTACAAATATTTCTGGATTTATATAGAGAATGATATTTATCTAACATTTTTGTCCTATCCACAAATTTTTCATAGTCAACTGGTGTTTCTTCTGTGCTATACAAAAGAATGATATCAAAATAATTGTCTGGGCACATAAACTGAGAAAAGGGCAATGCACAAAAGTAATGAATGATCTTTTATATAAAAGATCATACACCCTGGCATAAAAAAATGCTGCTTCAATTTTTATGATTATAACCTTCATGACAGAGGCACTCAACTTAGAAGACAAGAGTATAAATGTATTTATTAACCCTGGGGCTATGAAGGCATAATCTGAGGTGACCAATGGCAAGGCCTAAACTGTTCATAAAGCCTCATTTTACAGGACCCCAGCTTTTCTTATTTTTGCCACACTTGCATTGTAATCCATAATATAGTCATTTATTAAAATGTTTAACATTAATTTCCAGTTTAATTGCTTACTTCTTTTACCAACTGAGTAAAATTTACACCTCAGAAAAATACACATCTGAGTTTAATAAGCACCATCCTAAAGCCTCAAACCAAAAGAGGAATCAACTAAATAAAACTCAAAAATGAAAACCTTTTAGATAATTCAAAATTAAAACTAATGACTCTTAAATTACTTTTCACAGCCATATTAACACTTCTTGACATCCATTAGAAAAATGAACTAGACTTTCTATGGGATAAAGTTTGAGAATAAAGAGGTTGTAAAAAATAAGAAGAAAATATTAAACAATTTTTGAAAACTAGAATGTTGCATCAAATTAGTCGATGGAATGAATACCAGAGTTTTCATCTGAAAAAATATTGTTACAAGAATTTCTCAATGATTTTGTGAAAGTTACCAATTTGAAACAACTAACAAAGAAAATTAGCATGTAACACTTTTTTTCTTTTTAAAGAAACTTTTGAACCAATCACATGCATAGGTTCAGCTTCACTTATTTGGCCCTGTAAAAACACACTTATACAAATTATAAAATGTACTTAATTTGGTAGGGCTGAAAACTTCTTAACTGAAGAACAGTGTGGTGACTGTGGGTGTGGGTGAGGGGACAGGGGTGGGTGAAGGTGGAAGAGTATGGGGGAGGATAAATGGTAATGGAAAACATACAATAAAAAAAGAAAAAAATTAATTTTAAAAAGGAGTAAAGAAGAATAGAAACTCTACATATACAGTTTCCTTCTACTTATACAGGAGGTAAATGAGATCACCTAAAAAAAGCACCAGTTTAACTGTTTACTCCATATTAACAGAAAGATACACCACAGTTCAGCAAACCATGTCTAAATGAGTATTTTTTAATATAAAAACGATCATCCAACTATTCTTGGCGCTAAAAACAGGAGTAAAATCACAAAGATCTAAACCATAACTAAACATATATGAAGAACAAAGAAAAAAATTTTTTTGATCCTCACCTGAGGACATTTTTTCTTTGCTTTTAGAGAGACGGGAAGGGGGAGAGAAAAACATTGATGTAAAGGAAAGGCATCTATGGGTTGCCTCCCATATGTGCCCCAACTGGGGATGGAACCTGCAACCTAGGTCTGTGCCCTGATTGGGAATTGAACCCAAAACCTTTCTGTGTATGGGATGACACTCCAACCAACTGAGCCACACTGGCCAGGGCCAAAAAAATATTCTTAATGAATTAAACTTAAAATAAACTTAAAATTTGTAAAGTTTTTCCTTTTTTCTTATATAGTAAACTAAGCATAAGAACATTTCTAAGGAAAACTAAGGAAATTTATTTGCTTATTTAGTAAAATTTTTTTGTTAGGGTACTACATTTATAAACTCCCCAAGTAATAAATCCATGAAGTACACACACAAACATACACACACATATATATGTATATATATATGTATATATATATACACAGACCTGCATGGGTGAACTGAACACATAGGAGGTGGTGGGAGATGAGGGTGATTTTCAATGGTCACTGTTTTCTTCACATGATCTTGACTGATATCTTCATACATGTGCTCAACTGTTAAAGGCTGCCGTTGCTGAAACCATAAAAAATGCTTTGAAATTACTGTTTAAAAACTTCTAGGCCTAAACTTCAATGTTTATATTTGTCCCCACCTCACACATCACATGCAATTCAGAATTCTAGACTATTGAGAATTACCAGATTATCTGGGGCAAAGCTTATACCAAGGAAGGAAGGGGGAATATGTCTGTCCATCAGGCTATGTGACATCAACCACCACCTAATGTAGTAAAGATCCTACATAAAGGTAGTTCATAGTCATCCAAATATTTTATGACTATAACTCATCTTTTAGGCCTATTTTGATTTTCTTGTTTCCCACTTATAGTCACTGTAATGACAGATTAAACAAGTTAATTTTATTTATCTTTCGATTCAATTAAGTGGATGGCCTCAAAAAAACTTTTCTGTCTTAAGGAAAAAAAAAAAACACACACACATGTGACATGATCGTTCTGTAAAAGTCTGGCTGTCCAATATGTGTAATCCCAAACAAATTTAATCAACAAACCAGGTTCAATATCCCTGACACTTTGAAGAATAAGCTCAGAGACCAAGCAATAAATATGTAACAGATTATTTAGGTTTAATTCTTAGTAGTGATGTCGTATTTAATAATTCATAGTTTCTTCAAAATAAGAATCAAGTGCAGTATGAACCATAAAATTGTAAAATGAAAGATTTCCAAAATTTAAGAGGCCACAATATATATCTATAGACCTAATATAGAAACTAAACTTCACAATTTAAAATTTGTACATTAAAATTAAGTTTTTCTTTATTTTTTACCTCATCATAGCCAAACAACCATAGCCGTGGAGTCTGGTAGTATTTATCGTAAGTGATGTAAAGGTCGTAAGTTCTGGTTTGCAAAATAACATCTTCACCTCCAGCATCAGTTTTAGTTTTACAGGCTTCCACTATTTTCCTTGTGTCTAAGGTGGCCTTGCAATAAGGGAGAAAAATTTACAATCATTAGAATCAGTATGAATGTGACATTTTAGAAAATTTACTTTTCCTACCCTATGTATTTCTTTCTCAAAAGCAGATATAACTTAAAACTCAAAATGTTATATGCTATAACCAATGTATACATATAGATAAAAACTTATTTGATAGATCAAGATATTAATGAAAACACTAATCCCCAAGTTTATTCACTAAAAATTAACTAAAGAAAACACAATTTACAAACCTCATCTGTTTCCAACAATCCACTCTCTTCATATTCTGTTATAAAAAGCAACAAAAGGTTAATCAAATTCAAAATAATTTCCTAAACTAAATTATATATTACTTCAGAGCAGCAATGAAAAACTGGGTTTTTGTTTTTGTTTCTAACCAAAGATAATGAATAAATATAAGTGAGCTAATTCTATACACATTTCTAAAGCAGCAGATATTTTACCTGACAGAGAGCCAGATCAGAGAAAGTTAGCATATATAGGCTTGGTCAGTGCTACAGTCTATTATTAATACCACTGGCATAATAAAACAATGAAGTCCTCCAAGACTCTATAGCACAGCAAGGTGATTTATATAATTGTATAAAACATGCTCATTAAAGTCATCAGTCACTTCTACTCTGCTGAATCCAGTGCTAAAGTCCCAGTTTTCCTCCTAATTGACCTCCCTCAGCTTTTAAGATCCTAATTGTTTAATTCATGGCTCCAGTTGTTTAATTCATGGCTCCAATGACTGACTAAGGGCATCACAAATATCTTATGTCCAAAACCAAGCTCCCAACTTCCCTCCACAGCTACTCAGGACCTAAAAGTTTCCTTAGTGAATGACATTGTTCCAGATAGGTCAAAACCCTTGAGTCACACTTGATTATTCTCTCTCTCACACCACATCCATTCCAGCAGCAAATTCTTTTGCCCCTACCCTCAAATATGTCCAAAATTCTGTTTCTCGTCATTTCCAATGTTACCACTTGAGTCCAAGCTACCATCATATTTTGCCTAGTTATCAAAACAGCCTCCTAACTAACTGCTACCCTATTCCCCTTCAGTCTATTCTTAACACTGCAGTCACTGTGGTTCTGTTAAAATGTTAAATCTCATGCTAAGTCACTCCTCTGCTTAGAAAAGCCCTCCAATGGCTTCTCATCTCACTTATGACTTAAAGCCATGAGTAGGGCCCTACCTGATCTGCCCCAAGGTTAACTCTCTGACTGTATGGCTTACTACTCTCCCCTCACTCCTCTCTGAACACAGGATTCTCCTCACAGTATTTTATAAGCCACACACGCTCCCACTTCAGAGCCTCTGCACTCCTCAGATATCCAAATAGCTTGTCTACTCACTTCCTACCAGGCTTTACTGAAATGGCATTTCCTCAATGAGGTTTTTCTTGACAAATCTATTTAAAAACTACAACACTCATCCCACCTGGAAGCTCCTTTTATCCTCCCTTTTCTCCCTAAAATTTATGACCATGTAGTACAGTGTTTTGTCTGTATTTTTTGTTTACCACTGCTCCTAAGGATCTGATACAGAGATACAGCACTACTCAATAAATATTTGTTGAATAACAAATGAAATTAACTTATATGAGATACCATCAGCACTTTTAAGCAAAAGTTCCATACATGGAAATTATTTCCATACATGGAAATTATTTCTTTACCTTTACTTCATGGTAAGTGTAACAAACATACTAAAAGGCTATAAGATATTTGAGGCAGTCCCACAGCTTATACTCTAAAAACAGTGCTTTACTCATAGGGTCCTTCCTACACCCCACCACAGCTTGGACAACTGTATGCCATTCAGAGACAGATGGAATCCTGAAGAATATTTGTGCAAGAAGGTGGTTCTGACAATCATGAGTCATCCAGGTGGAAATGGAACTAAACAAGAAGATACAAAGTTCAGGAGATCTGGGCTAGAGGTTCAGATATGAAAGTCATGAGCACAGAGATGGTATCTGAGGTTGCTGCGAGCAATTCTGGTTACAAGTAATTCATTTATATTTCTTCAAAGAATGGGAGTTAACCATGGAAACAAGAACAAGACTGACTAGAATTTAGGAAAAGATATATGGCTAGGTTTCATGTGACCCAAAGTAATTTAGAAAATAACACTGAAAGGCTGCTCTGTGGCTTAGGCTATGCTGTCACCTCATCATCAAACACCACTTGCCATGCCTGTGCTTCAACTCTACTTGGCACCATCTTCGACTTGTGCATGCTCCAAAACATCTCTTCCTCACAATAAATTCTATGTATTTTTGGATCCAGCCACCTTACAGTATCCAAGATGCCTGCCCTCTGTATTTTTTCACATTCTCTTCCTTTTTCTAACTGCTAACTCTCTCTCTATATATATACATAGATTAACATTTAAACTCTCACAGAAAATCTAATGTCATTTATATACCACTTTCCCTGTTGCACAAATTTCCATGCCAGACCTTGTTATGCTATTACAAAAGCCTAAAAAGTAGATAAAAATTGATCTGTGAGTGTAGGAAAAAGAAAAAAAAAGAACCCCCCCCCCAATAACATTTAATAGCTAGGTAGAAGTCAAAGAACCCCAGAACACCTAGAAGAAATAAATAGTCAACAGTCAAGGAAGGAGGAAAACCTAGTATCATAAAAAACAAGGGGGACTTCCAGACAAGATGGAGATGTAGGTAGAGATATACACTGTGTTTCCTCCCACAATCAAAAGGAGGACAATAAATTTTAAAACAAAAAACAACCATAACTGACAGAAAATCAAACTATACATAACTCCAAAGAGTTAAACAATAAACATTCATTCATATGAGTAGGAGAGGCAGAGATGGGCAGCAGGGGTGGAGAGGACTCGAGGCAAGGTGGCAGCTGGAGGTTCAGGGTGGGTGGCAGCTGGCAGAGCAGGTGTCCCACATTTCCGAGCAGAAAAACAGGGAGGAACACCTGGGGAGCGAGACAGACCATGCAACCAAGGGCTCCCATGCAGGGAAACAAAGCCTTAAAGACTCTGACTGAAAAAAAACCTGTAGGGGTTGAGGTGGCAGTGGTAGAAACTCCCACAAACCCACTTACCTGGGAATCAGCACCAGAAGGGCCCAATTTGCTTGTGGGTAGTGGGGGAAGTAACTGAAAGCTGGCTGAGAGCTAAGCAAGCAGCACTGTTCCCTCTCTGACCCCTCCCCTACACACAAGGCCACATGTTGCCCCACCCTGGCAATACCTAAGGCTCTGCCCGTTACTACATGTAAAAGGCACACTGAGACAAAAAATGGCCCAAATGAAAGAACAGATCAAAGCTCCAGAAAAAAATACAACTAAGCGATAAAGAGATAGCCAATCTATCAGATGCAGAGTTCACAGCACTGGTAATCAGGATGCTCACAGAGATGGTTCACTACAGTTGCAAAATAGAGGAAAAAGTGAAATAAAGGAAAATGCACAGGGAACCAAAAGTGACAAGAAGGAAACTGGATACAAATCAACAGTTTCGACCAGAAGGAAGAAAGAAACATTCAACCAGAGCACAATGAAGAAACAAAAATTCAAAACAATGAGAGGCTTAGGAACCTCTGAGACAACTTTAAATGTTCCAACATCCAAATCATAGGGGTGATGGAAGGAGAAGTGGAAGACCAAGAAACTGAAGACTTATTTGAACAAATAATGAAGAACTTCCCCAATCTGCCAAAGGAAATAGACTTCCAAGAAGCTCTGAGAATCTCAAATAAATTGGACCCAAAGAAACACACACCAAGGCATATCATAATTAAATTAGTGAAAATTAAAGAGAAGGAGAGAATCTTAAAAGCAGCAAGAAAAAAGGAAACTGTTACCTACAAAGGAGTTCCCATAAGACTATCAGCTGATTTCTCAAAAGAAACCTTGCAGACAAGAAGGGGCTGGAAAGAAGTATTTGAAGTCATGAAAGGCAAGGACCTGCATCCGAGATTACTCTATCCAGCAAAGCTTTCATTTAGAATGGAAGGGCAGATAAAGTGCTTCCCAGATAAGGTCAAGTTAAAGGAGTTCATCATCACCAAACCCTTATATGAAATGTTAAAGGGAGTTAGAAAAAGATGATCAAAATATGAACAGTGAAATGACAACAAACTCACAACTATCCAAACCTAAAAAAAAAGAAAAAAAAAAAAAAAAAACTAAGCAAACTAGAACAGGAACAGAATCACAGAAATGGAGATCATGTGGAGGATTATCAGTGGAGAGGCGGAAGGGAAAGAATGGGGGAAAAGGTACAGGAAATAAGAAGTATAAATGGTGGGTACAAAATAGACGGGGGGGGGGGGGTTAAGAATAGTATAGGAAATGTTGAAGTCAAAGAACTTATGTACGACCCATGGACATGAACTAAGGTGGGGGAATGCTGGTGGGGGTGGTGCAGGGTGGAGGGGAAAAGTGCCAAAAAATAGGACAACTGTAATAGTATAATCAATAAAATATATTTACAAGAAAAAAATAAAAACCATTTTCCTATAAAAAAAAACAAGGGAGAAAATGGCTAAATAAAATAAAATAATACAGGGGAAAATGTATAACAAAGACAGATTGAATTTAACAGAGAGGTTGCTCTGGTGACAGCAATTTTTCATCTATTTTTAAATATCTAAGGTTTCACATGTATTAAAGATTATCATGCTAACGGAATATGAAACTTAGAATAGCTATGTATTTTTAGACCTCTATTACTCTATTCTATTAGTACAGAGGGTTTCGATCTCTTGTAACGATGATTCATGAATGCAGTGATTCTTAGTTGGAAACCCTTGGAAGGCATTTCAGAATATCAGGGAATATTGAGGGAATTCGGTGTAGTTCAAAAGGCCCCCTTAAAAGTCACTATTGTAAGGTTTTCACAGTACAATGTTATCAAACAAGAAGAAGAAAATACAAAGGCATAACCAAATGTTGTTTGGCTCTGAAAGAGTTTTAAAAGTTAGCTTTAAGAATCTGTACCTTACAGCAATACCCAGTAATTAAAGACTTATGACTAATATTTATCCCAGTAGAAATAATGCTGTCAAGGCTATGCTCCACGTAAAGTAGAAGAGTCCAAGATCAAAGTAAGTTCTGCACTGATTAAAGTTAAACTAAACAAAATCTTCTCTGGGCTATTAAATGTTAAAATTTAACATGAATTATAAATATTCCCAAATCAATATTCTAGTGTGATTAAAGCAAATCTGGAACACAGATACCTTCCATATCTGCAGCTTCTCCTTCCTCTTCCTCTTCCTCCTCCTCACATAATGCTGAACGATCTTGGAGTTTTATACTGTCCTTTGAAATCAATATTTAAAGTAACTTAAATATGTTCGTTATTTCAAATACTGAACATCCACATGCCAGCAAAGTTCTAACCAGTTAAAAAAAGAGTGCTAAGACAACCCTTATGCTCAAGAAACCCCTACTCCAGTGAAATGACAAACCCCAGAAACAATCATTAAAAATGCTGTGACTGAAAAATATAAAAAGTTGCCCTGGTGAGGTAGTTCAGTTGGTTAGAGCATGGCCCGAAAATGTCAAGGTTGCAGGTTCAATCCCATCGGGCACATATAAGAAGCAATCAATGAATGCATAAATAAGTGGGACAACAAATCAAATCCATGTTGTTCTTTTTCTTTCTCTCTCTCTCCTCCCCCTTCCCTTCCCTCCCTCCTTCTCTACCTCCTTCCCTCCCTAACCCTTCCTGCCGCTCTAAAATTAATCAATAAAAAAAGAGAAATATAAAAAGCAGTATAGAAACACCAATAGTCATCTAAGCTAACCATTTAAAAATAGTAACCAATAAAACAATATTTTTAGTTAACCAATTCATTGGTATTAAAAAATTAGTTAAAAGTTATATTAACTTGAACACATAATTTAGGACAAAAAGGCATATATTTATAAATCACAATATACTTACATGTTAAATGTATCATTATAAACCAAACAACATATACAAATTTATGAAAATACTGGCTGAATTAAGGAATTACAATTCTTACAACACATGAGATTTCAGTTCAATTTCTTAACTATATTAGCACTAGAATGAAAGAATAATGCTAACCAAAGATAAGCCTAATATATTAATATATTTATCATTTTCACAGAGGTCAATATAATAAGTCAAAAATTGGATACCTAGTTTCATCTAATTTACAATTGACAATTTTAATTAGGGATAATATTACTTATCACTAGAAACTTAAATCATATGTGCCACTATTACACCCAAAATATAAAGCAATAGAAGAAAGTATCTGGGTAATTGTTCAATAAGCCAATATCTGACAAACTGATCATTAAGGGAAATTCTAATCACACTGGATATTCATACTTGATATAATAAGATACAGTGGAAATCAACTACAAAGATTAATACTTGAGGTCTGGATGACAAGTATTCTAAGTACTAAGTGATAAAAAATAATGTAAATTTTATATTAAATAGGAAATGACAGGAAAGATACATTCCAGTTGCAAATTATTCTAAGTATTCATCCTTTAGCAGAACATAACGATGTTAAGTGGAAGACCAAGCACCATATTAATCACTATCGCATTTATTAAAAATTCTTGAAAGAATTCCCCTAAACCTATCAAAACAATGTTATCTAAACTACTCTACCATTTATCATCCCCAAAACCTGAAGCATATATACTAAAGGCTAAACAAATCTTTTGAAGCAGCAAGGCCATTTAATTTCTCCTTAGTCATTCAAATTCTCCAAAAAGTATAATTTCAAAAGGATAAATACTCAGACTGATGAACTGCATTTAGGCAAACATAAATTTCTAACAAGCATAAAATTGTACACTGGAAAAATACACTTGTTTTAGTTTCTAACATTGTCTGTTAAGCCCAGTTACAAATCCCAAAAGATTCAAAAAACAAAAACAAAGAATATCTTAAACTAGTAATTGTTGTGGCTGAATGTTTCATAAGGAAAAAAGAAACACAATTATTCTGTCTAAATACTCTGTTCTCTAAGAGACTTGACTGTTAACAAAATAAGAAAAGATGTGTAAAGACATTTTATATTATTTTTTCACATAATTTCAAAAAATATGTAAAAATATAAAGACAAGTACAATCATTCTCTTTAGAAATGAAAAGCTGATATAGTCTGAATTAACTGAAAACTTTCAAGTAGGAAAATTCCACCCAATTATATATTTTACCTTCCCCCCAAATCATACAATACAACCTAACTTATTTAGCTTTCACTCATGATTCAAAGTGTCATGATTCTGAATGATGCTGAAATTTACCTTTAAGTTTTCAAAAAAAAAAACACAACTTCATAATAGCAGTAAATTAAGAAATAAGACATAATGAGTAAATTGCTTAAGAAAATGTTTAAACTACAAAATTTTAACTATATCATTACCATCTACTACTCAGCAAGTAGGCAGAGCTACTTCAAAAGTCTCCACTTACAGAACATTTGGTACTTAAAAATAAAAAGCTATTTCTGTTACGTCAGACTAGAAGCCCTCTCGATTAATAAAAATTAGAAGATTTTATCAGTTACAATCTCAAAAAATGTTTTTCTTAACCTATGACAGATGAAGGAAAAGAAGAGAAGCAGTGGAAAACAGAAGTGTTTTGATATGTTGATATACAAAAATGAGAGGAGAAAAAGCTAGAATATAAAAATGCTTGATAACAGATAATCAGTTTGAGTAAAAATAATATGAGTAATCTTAAAATATATATATGGAAATAACTTTGGAAACATATCCAATAAACCAGTACCTTGCTTTCCAGTGTGATCTCCTTAGCTGCTTCGGTTATTCCTGTAACACCTGTTTAAAATTGTGCAAAACAGATTAACCTGAAGTTGTAAACATTCTTCTGATTCAAGCAATATAAAAACACTTAAATTTATCTAAATTCTCACAACTGCTCAGAAATGAGGAGGCAATACTAGCAGCATTTTTACAAATGAACTCTAATAGGATAAATAATCCCAAAGGTATTGCTCAAATTAAAAAAATACCAATTCAATATTTTACCATGAATTATACTATTCTATCATTCATCATTTACTTTCCTTGTGAGCCTCTATCAAAATACATATTTATTTTCATAAATAAACAGATTAAGAGACTATAGGAGTCATATTTACATTATATTTAAATTTTCATCAAAATATTCTCAACAAGGTATTAGTTATATTAATATGCCATTTGCTTCAGAAATCTAGGACACCCAGAGGTACTAATATCGTATCAATTTATGTGGAGCTACTTTACTGTTTCCACATCTTATTTAATCCTTACAAACAGTATCTATGAAGCAGTTAAGTAATAATTTCTCCCTATAGAAAAATAAAATCCCCTGAGAAGTAAAATATCTTGAGAGTCATAGCCAGTCTAGTGAGATACTGGGATTCAAATCCACGTGTTCTGACTATTGTTGGTTCAATGTTCTAACCACTACCTAAGCAACTACCTGAGGACTTACTTTTCTCGATGAAGGTGGCATTATGCATACAGCAGCACAACAAATCAGCTAGACAGTATTTCTAATCCAAAATATATGTCAGTGATGGGATGAAAATACTACAGAAAACAACCCTACACACAAAATATGCTTTGCTCCCTTGTTAATCT
Source organism: Phyllostomus discolor (assembly GCF_004126475.2). Lineage (NCBI taxonomy): Eukaryota > Metazoa > Chordata > Mammalia > Chiroptera > Phyllostomidae > Phyllostomus > Phyllostomus discolor. The sequence continues at coordinate 92,379,642 of NC_040904.2, forward strand.
TCTAAAATCTTGATAGATTTTAAAATGAAAATGCCACAATTCACAACTCTAGCACAAAGCTTTTACTTCACAGTAATTTTTCTAAAAATTACTCTGTGATAGGTATGATTACTTCATAACACTAAAGGCCAAATCTTAACATACTGTATTGGTATTATAAAACAATTCTCTGAATCCACTATATAGAAACAAAGAAAATAAACCTCTTCGATTTGTTTAAATATGCATTAAACCAGACTCTTCTAAAAGCAGTACACACTGGCAAAAAAGGAAGGAAGGAAGGAAGGGAGGGAGGGAGGGAGGGAGGGAGGGAGGGGAAAAGTTTAAATGACTCTAATGAGGATAATACTTTCAAGGGCTATGATGGTTCATTTTACATCAACTTGGGTAGGTTACTGTTTCCAGATATTTGGTCAAACACTAGTCTAGATGGAGCTGTGCAGGTATTTTTTAGATGTTATTAACATTTACATCAGTATACTTTGAATAAAACAGACTACTGTCCATCATGTGGGTGGGTCTCACCCAATGAAGTGTTGGGGACCGCTCTGCCTGGTCTCAGGAAGCTGTAACCCCCCCGTGATTTAGGCTGAGTGAGAGACCTCTGGACCAGGAGCCACTAAGGAGACAAAACTTATTTCCCTGGCACGAACGCTGCCTGTTCTGTGCCTGGCCTCCTAGGCTTGATCAATTAGCCAATGACGGGTAAGATTTCCTACAGAAGGAATCGCCTAAGACACGCATGATCATGTGGAGGCCTCAGGAAAGAGACTCGGGGCTGTGGAAATGAAGGGGAGATGGACATCAACCCCTGCCCCCTCAGCTTTGTCAAAGCCTGAGTCCTTGTTCTTAGATGTGAGAAATCCAAGTCTCCTGGCTGCCTTTGTCTCCTCTGTTGACTCAGGCCTGCGGAAATAACAGGGGCAGTGCAGCCCAGACCAGAGACAGCAGATCCCCGGGGTAATCAGGCCTGGGACATAGAATATGCAAGATCCTGTGAGATCTGTTTGCTAGATGTTATTAATTTAGAATTTGAAGGCACAGACAGGAAACCAAAACTATCCCTTTGAGCCCTGTTAGTCCTTTCAAATGTTAAAACTCCAATCACTGCCCAGAATCACAGCGGGGATTCTGTCTGCATCTTTGAAAGTCACCTACTTCTTTTGATCTTTTCTGCCAGACTGTGAATCCACAAACTAAGTCTGTATTCTTAATAAAAACCTGCTTGGGAATGGAAACAGGGCACTCCCCACTAGAGAGAGTGGCCGTTCCATCCCTACTTCCCCACAGGACCTGGTTGTCTCTGTGTGTTTTTCTCATGTTTCAATGAGCCATCATCGAATGAGCACGTTCCACTCTCACTGCAGGTGGGTGAGCACGTGTCAATGAAGGCCTTAAGAGAAAAAGACTTGAGGTCCTCAGAAGGAAGGAATTCTGCCTTTAGAAGACAGCTGCAGCAATCAACCCTTACCTGGGTCTTCAGCCTGCTGGCAAGCCTGCCCTATAAACCAGACTTCCCAAGATTCCGCAATCACACAAGCCAATTCCTCAAAATCAATCTATACCTGTATCTATATCTGCAATCTATTATCACTATATCCTCATTCTGTTAATTATATATCTCTGGAGAACCATGACTAATATAAGGGCTAAAAGAAATCAAAGGAATCTGAAAGGAGTAAAGCAGAGATGAAGCAAAAAAACCCCAAAAACCTGAGGTGACAAGGAACCAGGCATGTGACCTTGTGAGTCAGCAGAAGCATTGTTTTAATCAAATCATGATATAATTTAAACCTGAAATTCTAAGGTTGTCTCTCATAAACATTCGTTACAACTTATTATGTATATCAAATTAACTGCAGTAGAATACTAAGTTGTTTTCCACATATGAAAATGTTACTTGTCCCCATTAGCAGGGCAACCATTTGTTTCAGTTGTCAATGTTCTGTAATAGACCTCTGTCAATACTATCATACTGACACCTACTTATCTGTGTAATGAATGCTTTTATAAATATGCACCTGAATTCTGGGATAGTACGTAATTATAGAATAAAATACAACTAGACAACAGAGTAACTCATTAACTTTACATCAGAAACCTAGCATAATCAATGGCTCTAGTCATTCAATAACTTCCTACAGATGTGGTGGCCAAACTTCTAGTCATGGGAAAACTAAAGCAGAATAGTTAAAATACTTTTAGAAATGATGGAAAATAAAAAAAGTCAGAGAAAAGAGGATGATTTTTTAAATTAGTTTAAAAAGTTATTCAATCTGCTATATTCTTTAGGCCTTGACATAACATTGACCTCATTAAGAATAACAAGTGAGTTTCCCATCAAGGAAACCAAGCCCTGAACTTGTACCTCTTATCACTATAAACAAACAGATGGCAGCCAGTGTCCCTTACCCAGAGAAGGGAAACTGACATAACAAGGTACTTCTTCCTGAGCCAATTACTTAACCTGTATGTATTGTAGTAGGTCTCAATTAAGGGCAGAGATTTTTGCCCCTCTTGGAATATCTGGCAATGCCTGAAGGTATTTTTGGTTGTCACAACTGGCAGAATGTACTAACATCCAATGGGTAGAGTTCAGAGACACTGCTAAATATTCTGTATTGTACAGAAAATACTGTATCAAAGAACTAACCAGCCCAAAATGTTAATAGTGCTAAAGTTGAGAAACCTGTTTCTACCACTACTTTTGATATACCTCCTACTTTCTAGGGCTTAGAGGGAGAAAACTTATTTTCAGTATCTTACATTTAAACTCAAACATACTTATTCATTAAAATTAAGTAATAAATTATGGTTAATTATAGCAGCACATAATAATATGCATTTACATAGTTAATATAAAAGACAGTAGGAAAATAGGTTTTTAGAGCTTGGAATTTTAAAAAATCATATTCAGAGATCCAACTAACTTATGCAAATATACCCTTATGAATGGCTTAAGTTTAGGTAAATCCTTTAACAAAAATTTGTTTAACAACTTCTGTATTAGATACTATGTAGATACTGAGGATTCAACAATGAACCTATACTTTTATAATCCTTACAAACCTCTTAGTAGTCATTCAAGAAATAGTTATTACATAATTTTAAATGCCAGGTCTTTGAGTAAAGTGAATGAAAGTAGAGTATGGTTTCTGTCCTAAAGCTCATCATCCAACAATTGAATGTCATAAGAATAAGGGATTCAAAGCAAAGTAGTATACACATTCAGTTATTTCTAATTGACTTTCTTCCTTTCCTTAGACATAAAGAAAATGACATGCATATTTTCAAACTGCTACTGAAGTAGCAGTACTGTAGAAATAGGGTATACTCCAAGAGCATTTCTTTCCAATTTGTCCTCCTGCTTCTTTTCCGGTAAGTCCTCTGTGCCTTATGTACGCTCTTTTTGTTTTGTTTTAAATCAAAGCTATTATAAAAGATTATAAAATAGTTTAAAACAATTTAAACCAAATATATGCCATTCTATTCTCCTCTTACCGGTGTTATGATAAGTATCTACCCATCCTCCATCGCCATCATCTTCTTCAATGATAGCTTCCAACTCATCAGAATATTCCATCTGCTTGCACCGCTTGTAGCACGGAACTATAAAAAATAGCAAATACAGTTAGCAACAAATAATCTGCTTCCTATAAATCCATTTTTAAGAACAGAAAGTTTATATCATAAAATATATTTTTATCACCAAAATATTAGTGATTATTACAGTTCACTTCTAATAAAAGTGATTAAAGAGCTACATGCAGCCCACAGACACAATTATTTGACATTTATCTTTCCCTAAATAGCTTATTTGTATTTATTTATTTAAATTGTATTTTTAAAAAGATTTTATTTATTTATTTTAGACAAAGGAGAAGGGAGAAAGAGAGGGAGAGAAATATCAGTGTGTGGTCACTTTAAGTGCACCCCCTACTGGGGACCTGACCTGGCCCGCTACCCAGGCATGTGCCCTGACTGGGAATAGAACTAGCGACCCTTTGGTTTGCAGGCCAGAGCTCAATCCACTAAGCCACATCAGCCAGGGCTAAATAGTTTATTTTTAGAAGATAAGCAGAAAAGCTCTATTGGGAGTGTTCTATAAATTCTTTACCCTGATGGTCTGCGAAAACTGCAAGCTGAAGCAAGAGATGACATTGTTCAACTTCAGGCTAATGAATAATACTTTATTCTACTAGCATTACTCTCAGAACATGGAGGCACCACCTGTTATTCTCAGAGGTGGTAGAGGTGACCTCGAGCTATTCATAATGGACAAACCAGTGTAAATTCCACTGCTAAATTTTATTCTATTACATGATATTGGTATTAGGTTTTTCATATAGCAGATGTGTCAATTAACAGGTATTATTATTCACATGAGCCTAAAATTGAACAATTATAGTGAAAAAACATGATATATGGTCAACAAATTGCTAATAATACCCTAATTTTTAAAAAACAAACAAGATATTAATGATTTATATTAACAAAAAAACACACATATTATTTTGTATATATGTTCCTTTCCCTATAATAGGTAAATTAGAACAGAAATCAGCATATTGTTACATGATTTGATAGGGACTATAACTTTTTTGTGTTTTCAAATTAACTTCATAAATAAATGTTCTGTTTCAGAAACATTTTTTAAACCTATAGACAATTTTTCAATGACATATAGATAATAAAATCTTTAGCTTTGAGCTTTTAGATGTCAAAGGTAGTGTCAATTTCATTTGCCATGAAAAATTTAAATCTCAAGATGAAAATCAAATAGCTAAAAAGATTATTAAGTCAACTTAAAAATAATCCTACTAGAAGTCCAACTCTGCTTAGGGGCCCTTTCCCAAAATATCTTAAAACTAGACATTTCTGGCAAAAAGAAATAACAAAAAGGAGATGAATGTCAAGTAAGAAAATAAAACACCTTAGCAATAGAAAACCCAGAGCTTTATTAAATTTTCAAATTTGTCTGAAAGCAGCTATAAGTACAGCTTTAAGCACTAATTAAGATCAGTAAGTGCAGCCCTGGCTGGCATAGCTCAGTGGATTGAGCGCAGGCTGTGAACCAAAGTGTCACAGGTTTGATTCCCAGTCAGGGTACATGCCTGGGTTGCAGGCCATGACCCCCAGCAACCGCACACTGATGTTTCTCTCTCTCTCTCCATCTCCCTCCCTTCCCTCTCTAAAAATAAATAAATAAAATCTTTAAAAAAAAAAAAAGATCAGCAAGTGCTAAGGATTTTTTTTTAAGAAAATATGTAATTCTTCGTGCAAAACTGAATAATATATGCAACATAATTCTTACCATTTTTGGTGACCAAAAATTGTTTGCCTGTTGGAAGGTATGCCTTCACTTTCAATTCTTCCCCTGTAGCCCTTTAAAAGAGTGAAAAGCACCAAAATACAAAAAAAAAATTTTTTGTTTAAGGCAAAGACAAAACACATTTAAATCTCCAAACTGCACAATCTACAACCCTAAGTAAACTGTTTTAGGACTGGTTTGGGAAGGATGCCATTAAGTGATAATTTCAGGGAATCAAAGAACAAAGCAAAGCAATATTGTAAGTGAGATGTACTAAGAGATGCAGACAGACCTAAGAGGATTTGGGTTAATATTAGACAAAAAATATAGAATAATAAAGAGTGATTATTATATTTGGCTCTAAACAAAAAGGAAATGCTGTTCTCTAGTGAGTATAATCTCATTTAGATTTTTAATCCTACCTCTTCATCTTGAGACCAAGAGGAGGCTGAAAAATAGCCACATGACATTACATAACAAAGTAGGTGTTAGCAAGATCTCTGTTCCTACCACTCTTAAATTGGAACTAAAATATAAAAAAAGATGCTTTGAAACACAAGATGGTAATGTTGAGAATAAATGAAAACAAACAAAAAATAGTGAGTGCTTTTTAAGTATAGGATTTAGATCTCTAACATGCATTATTTTTATTTAATCTTTAGAACCCTAAGAGGTGGATTACTTTATTATCCCCCTTTTTATAGGTAAATAAATGAGATTAAAGAAGATTGCCCACAGTCAGAAAGCCAGAAGGTAGAAGACCCAGAATTATGCCAAGTGAGTCCAGGGCTCCTGCTTTTAAACACAACTCCCTCTGGTTTTTCAGTACTACTCTGGAACAACTTATTAATAATTTGTTTGAAGACTCTTCTGTGGGTCACCTACTGGCACTGGCCAGAGCTGGTGTAGAATATGATGTCTGTCTCAAACACATGAACATTTGGAATCCTACGGCCTTTTCAAGGTTCAGTATAAAGTTCAAATCCTCTATTTGAGCACAAAATAAAGCCAGGTAGCCTTCTAGATGTCCTTGGACCTTTCCCAAATGTCAAATTCAACAATGTCATGGCAATGCCTGAAGTTCTGAGGGGAGAAGATACAATAAGGTCCTGGTGGCATATACAGATATGAAAGTATAGCATGGAAATATTCTGTGTCAAGCATTGATTTAAAATGAATTGTTCTTTTGGTCTCAGGGATTCAGCCAGAAGTGTGGACACTGGAGTGAGGTATAATTGAGTTCTGAGTTACAATGAAATTATTTCAACCATCACAATTCATAAAGTAGAACCATTAACTACCGCCTGCTAAAAGATCCAGTCCATATGTATAATCCCTATAACAATACTATATATTGTATACATAAATTAGACAATTAAAGATTATGAAAAATAAATCTGAAAGAGAATATGTATCATATTGAAGAAAAACCTAAATTAGTTGTTTACAAAATATTATGTTAAATTTTATATACATATTTGACTTAAAATATGTGTGAAATATAGAGCAGACCTACCTAAATATAGTTTTAACTTAATGCAGGATGGAAAAAAAAAGTCAACCATTCTTACTAAATCAGATAGTTTCTATAACATTAACTAAGTTTTAAAATATGGAACAAAAATACATGTAGGAAAGACAAGGACATAAAAATAAATCTGACATTTTGGCCTTGATACATAAGAAATAACGCTCTGAAAGATAAAGAGCAATTGATAATTAGCAGTAACAACTATTTTGGATATTTGTTAAATGTAAAAATTAAGGAGAAAAGGCCACAGATGAAAGAGAGTTCCAACTCTGGTTTAAAATATTTTGATTCTTTAAGCTCTTTAGATATTAAGGAAAACATCAATTAGAGCCTGGGTTAATTCTAGAAACCCTCATCCCAAATCAAAATCGTGCCTTTCAACTATAATTAAAAAACTGTTCTTGAGGGAAACAAGGGACATAATAAGTTGAACAACTTATATCCAAACAAGATGATAATTCCAAAAAATTCTAGAACAATTAAAATAGTTCTGCCAGTATTGAGATCACTTTTTCAGCAAATGTCTGGTGGTTTTACCATAAGTACTTAGAAGTAATGAAACTGCACTTTTTCATAACATTCTATTATTATTCAGAATATTTAAAACATATAATGAGATCAGCTAAGTTGCTTAAATTACTTTTATAATTAAAAGAAAAATAAAGAAAATAAAACATTCTTTTAAATCTATTACTGGCAGATTTCCCACGAAGACCTTAAGACAAAAAAGTTATCATGAAACTTTTCAACTTTAAACTTTTGAGCATATTCCTAAAAAGGGAGCACACTTTTGAATTTTAATAAAAGGTTTTACAAAGAACATAAGACTCTATAAAATCTCCGCATTAATTAACATTATAAAAATATTCACTAAATACTTGTTAATTTGAAAGAATGAACTGATCAAATTTATAATCTCTTGAATGCTATTTTTAAAAGACAATATAAAGAAAAAGAATACTAGTAAAGAAAGTGAAGGCATTTATCTCAAAATATGCCCATCTTTTGTATCAACAGGGCAAAAAACAAAACAGGTATAACACCCAATTTTTCTTCCTTTATTTTTATACTTTGAATATCACTGGGTAACTGCTTAATAGAAATATCACTGGGGAACTCAAGAGGATTAGATTGATCATTCTCATTTGTATGCCCTAACCTATTTTTCAAACTGCCATAATTATGAAGTCATACCTTTTATTAATTTTCTATTCTTCACCCAAGATTACTTACCATTGCCATGTTGGACAGTGGTGAACTAAGTGATCTCCAGCTGCCACAAACTATTAAGGATTTAGAAGGAATACGAAAAGGTAGAAAGAAAAATTGAACATTACTGAATGTAAGGTGGCAAAATACCAAAAGTGATCATCTTTTGTTTACCGATATTCGATAACCAGTTTAAATGCAAATGGCACTAAATCTTCTCTACCAGCCTGAAGATTGTTGATTACTATTAAAACTGCAAAGTTTTTAACATCCATAGAAGTTTAAATTAATTTTAGAAGAAAAAACATTAAGTGCTATTTTTAATTCAATTTTTATCATTGGATTAAATGTCAAAAGTGTACATACACATCATGAAATGTATAAAGTTGACATTACAGGATTTAAGATGTCAAAAATCATTTTATAGATAAAATGTAGAGCAATTCTTGCTAGTGGCTGAAAACTCAAGAACTTCGGAAAAAATTACTAAATAGATACATGGCTGATGTAAGAATAGTTCATCACATTACATTTCTTCCTTTTTAAAAAAAATTTAAAAATTGGTAACAGCCAATTTGAAAGTTTTTTCACACTCTTAAAGAAATATTAACAAGAGTGAGAAATGTAGGGCCAAACAATGGAAAAAAGGTTAGAAGTTTTTGGATTGACTTGGATGACAGCAAGACAAAAAAGAAACTGAATGCTCCAACCCCCTGGCCGGGTGGCTGCGGAGGTTGGAGCATCTTCATGCACTCCAAAAGGCTGTGGGTTTGATTCCCAGTCAGGGCATCTATAAGAGGCAACCAATCAATGTTTCTCTCTCTCCCTCCCCCCTACCCTCCTCTCCCTTCCTCTCTCTCTAGTATCAATTAACATATCCTCCAATAAGGATTTTTTTTAAAAACTGCACCTTCTAACAAACCTTGAACTTTGTAAACAGATTGAACATTATACAAATTTTTGTTTATTGGGTTTTTCCCCCCAAAATAAATAACAGACTCAGGAAGAAATAGTTCAACTTTTTGAGAATTTCCATTATACATGAACATGAACTGATCTTACTGCAAGACAGAAATCCTGCTTATTCTTGAGAGCAGAAAAATGAAAGTCTGTTAGGCATAACTGCACTGTCCCGACTCAAGCAATATGCACACATACTTTCCCAATTACTATTCCACAACAGCTCTAACTTAAAATCATGTGTTGTTCATGGGTTTATTACACAGCAAAAAGTTACAATATGTTTAATTATCTAATGTCTTTCTGTGAAAAGCCCACCTACATGTAAAATCCTATTTTACATTGAGAGAGTAATGCTATAAGATTCTGAGAGTAACTTTCCAAAAAAACATTAAACAAGATTTAGCATTGTATTCCCAACAGCAAGTGTTTCTGTTCTCTTATTTCAAGAATCTTTTTTTACCATTCAAAGTGGGCACGTAAAGACAAAAACCCAAATTAAAACAATATTCTCACCCCCAGGTCTTAAGCATTTTGGCTCATTGTGACCAGATGCTGCCATTAACTGTGGTTACCAGGAGCTAATTTACCACCAAAGAGTATTCATTTAACAAAATGAAAGAAAAACAATTAAAAATTTAAGAAACTATTTTAACGTTAGTGCCTTGATGTCACAAGACACTAATATTTTAGTCCATGGTACCTCTTGTGGCATCTATTAAAAAAATAAAAACACTAGAAGGTAAAGAAAACTATAAAAGAACATAAAATTGTACTGATAGTTAATACATATGTACATTTGCTCTCACTAGCAATGGCCATTATAACATGCTTCATAATGTCCAAGTAAAATAAAATGTAAAACAAAAACTTAAAATTCTAAATTTTTAGTTTTTGCAGTAGCTTTCTCTTAGCAATTAACTATTATATAATAATGAATAACTTCAACAAGACAGATTCAATATTAACATTTTGGTAAGCAATTTCTGAAGCTACCCTCTATTTCTAGTATTCAATCAAGCCATACACATATTGTACATTTAGTCAGCAATCTCAGTCAGGTAATACCATATTGGATAATGCCTGACACCCTTTTTAAACACAAGACTTTCACACCACTCAATGAACACAAAAAAGATATCTGAAGGCTGATAGCCAGAAGCCTAGAAACAGTAAAACAAAAAAAATTCAGTACAGCATTTATCTAAAGCAAATTATGTCTTCTCATTTTCCTCCTCTAGACTGATTCTAATCTAACGTAATCCTGCCATTGCACTCTATTACCAGCTGTACCCAAACTGTTTGGTGCCAGGGACTGATTTTGTGGAAGACAAGCTTTCCATGGATGAGGGGTGGAGGAGTGAGTGAGTCTTTATAGCCTGCTAACAGATGCAGTTTAATTATCACTTGTCACTCATTGATAGGGTTTTGATAAAAATCTGCAAGCAATTGACTTATTATGGTTTCTGTGCAGTCACACCTCTCTGCTAATGATAATCTGTAGTTGCAGCCACTCCCCAGCACTAGCATCACTGCCTCAGCTCCACCTCAGATCATCAGACACTAGATTCTCGTAAGGCACAGGTGGCAAACACAATGCCCTTGGGCTGAATCCAGCCCTACACCTCGTTTTATCTGGCCTGACACCTTGTTTCTACCCAGGAGCGGTGCCGAGCTCTTGATTAACTGTTAAGGGTAGTTATATTTACAAAGTCCTAAAATTACATTCGGCCCTTGACAGGCAACCACGAGGCTGATGTGGCCCCCAGTGAAAATGAGTTTGACACTCATCATAAGGAGTGTGCAACCTCGATCCCTCGCGTGCACAGTTCTTGGTAGAGCTCGTGCTCCTATGAGAGTCTAATGCCACCATTGATGACAGGAGGCAGGGCTCAGGTGGTAATGGGAGTGATGGGAAGCACCTGAAAATACAGATGAAACTTTCCCTGCTCTCTGATTGCTCACCTCCTGCTGTCCTGCCTGGTTCCTAACCCCTCTCTCTACCAGTCCAGCATTATGTGGTTGGTATCCAGCTAAGCTAGTTATTATGCCTTGCATTTTTTTAAGGGGGGAAAATTTATTACCTATTTCATGATGCAATTAACAATATTCAATTTAGAATCAGTTACTTTTAACACAGCTTAGTTCTATCCAATGACTACAGATATGGATCTTTAACTCCATCTATTTACTAGTCATCTTCAAGCAGAGGAGATAAAAACCAAAGAGCCCAAGGAGAACAGCCTACTTTCATCTCTGCTCTCGACTTCAGATACTTAAGTTTCAAGAGCCATGTCTACATTATACCTTGTTCAACAAGATCATTAAGATTCTCAAGATCAAAACTTAGTTTTATTTGGCATTCAAGGTATTAAACTACGATGCCTAAGGTAGAATGGGTCCTTCAGAGAATGTCTAGTCAACACTCCTCATTTTACAAATGAGGAAGCATGACGCCTGTGCCTAGTTAGCTTAATTAATTTGCCTGAGTCAGAATAGGAGAAATTAGAGAAATGGGTCTAGCAGGGAGATTTCCTACATTCTTTCCATACAACAATGTGTCTTTGCTAAAAATCAAGACAATTTTATTTTTTTAAAGATTTATTTATGTATTTTTAGAAAAGGGGGAAGGGAGGTAGAAAAAGAGGAAGAGAAACATTAATGTATAAAATAAACATCGATTGGCTGCCTCTCACATGCACCCCGACCAGGGACCGAACCCGCAACCCAGGCATGTGCCCTGCCTGGGAATAGAAATGGTGACTTTTCACTTTGCAGGATGATGCCCAACCAACAGAACCACACTAGTCAGGGCATAAAAACAATTTTACATAAAAGATCAGTTCAGCACATCATTGTTAGAATTCACAAGGATTTAGCATTGAAGTGATTCCATCACAATTGAAAACTGAAAGGTCAGTTAATTCTCTGGCATGAGGTCTTGGAATTTACAGCAATAGCCGGATTATACAAGGTTCATTTCAAAAAGTTTCTGTCAAAACCATGAGTAAAGTTCTATTGCCAATGGGTGGTACTTCTAAAAAAGACTTAAAGGTAAGGCTTAAATTCTTTGCCATTAATACTAAAAAGTAAGCCTGATGCAACCATAACTGTTCATAAAACTGGAGTCTAAAGTAACTTTTAGACCAGTATTCATGACAAAATAACTACCTAAAGGAAGGAGAATGCTTTTATTATATAGATTTAGTGGGCAAGTAAAATGACTCCTTAAAACATTATTCTACATGAAAAGTTCAATAAAACTCAACAGGCCTATAAACAGCCATTAGTTTCAGCATTAAGCACATGCAACACTGCTTTGTTGGGAGGAAAAAGTGAAAAACTCATGAGAAAAAAATCCATGTTAAATATGTAGAAATAAAATATTTAAGCTAAATACTTAGAAAAACTTAATATCCAAGCAGTGAACCAAAGTTTCCAAATGGAAAGCCAAGAAAACTTATGTTTGGTTAAGACAACAAAGACTGCAGAGTCCACTGCTCAATATAACACAAATATGATTGAAGGATAAGTGACCATAGGAATCTTTTCCGTTCCTTCTCCCACCCTCTCTTCTACATAAAGAGGAACTACAGAAAAATACGAGAAGTGGCAAATCAAGAGGGAAGTTACATGCTCTATTCTATGGGAAGTAGAAATCCCTATAAAGTTGTTAATATGGTTAACAGAATCTACTTTTACCCAACTCTACAGTTAAAATTTTTTTTACACAGCAAAAAAGCCACCCAGTTTAATACAATTGTAAAATATAATAGCTTCAGAATATCTTCAACACTCACCTCTTCTGGGGTGATAACACCTGTTTCCTTAAATTTTGATTCCTAAAGAGATAAAAAAATAACATTATTATACTACTTTCACTTTCAATTTTTCTAGGCAACTATTTGCTTGACACCCTCCTAGGCAATGGAGACCATACCAAAAAAAAGAGTATATCACTGGTATCTAACCAAGACACATACATATCTAATGGAGAAAATTGACATGAAAATAATTACAATACAATGATTTTGTAAAATGACAAATATCTTTATTTTACAGAACAGTAAAAACATCTTAAAGATGTTTAGACATCTCACAATTCAGATAACCCCTTTAAATGGAATAATATTTGAAACCAAATCTAGAAGTCCTAAGTCATTTATTACTTTCCCATTATTCTCATCTTGACCAAGATACTAACGCAATATTCTCTTCTCTAAAGCAATAATGTTATTTACCAAATTTTTCTCAGTTTTTCAGTTACATGTAAGATTTTGTGGTACAGTCTGAAGAAATGCAAAGATTCATTTATGAACATTATTCATTCAACAAATATTGACCACATAACTATGTGCCAGGCACTATTTGAGTTAATGGGGATAAAGGAGTAAACAAAATAGAGTAAACTCATCTTTGTCCTCATAAGAACTTTAAACTCTAGTGAAGGGAGAAAAGCCAAATGGTAATGAATACCATGAAGAAAAATGAGACAAAGAGGAAACTGGTCTGGTCAGGGGAAGAGGGAGAGAGATGGCTACATAAAATAGGATCATGAGCAAACAAAGACTTCACTGACAGATGACTACTGAGCAGAGCTTAGGAAAGGAACCAGCCCCAAGTCTGTCTGGGCAAAGAGCATTTCAGGCAGGGGAATGGGCAAATACAAGAACCAGAGGCAAGAGAGTGGTTGATGCAGTAACAGATAGGTCAGGCTGGCTTAAGCAAAAGTGAGCAAGGGATAGAGTAGTGTATGATAGTAGATGGGGGGCCTCCACCAATAGACTAGAGACTCTAAGATCACTGTAAAGACATTGGCTTTTACTGTACCTACGTCTCCCAAACCATGATTTTTCTTAATTTGTGCTTGCTGGGAGAAGTCATTCTTTCTTTCCCAGGTATTTAGTTTTTTCTTCCTTGCCTTTCCATGTCTGGAAAGAAACTATAAGTGTTCTCTCTGTAAACCAACAGTTTGCACAGGGAGGGGCAAGGAGACAACCATTAATTCTGCTTTCCTTATTACTAAAAATACATACTGACAAGTACATACTGACAAGCTAACACTTCGTCAGTTGGTGAACAAGTAAAATGATTTCCTAAAACACAATTTTTTTTATGTTATAAGTTCAATAAAGTACAACTGGCCAAAATAGCAGTTTTATATTTGGGAGGTCTTTTATTCTAGCTCCTCTTCCCTGAAACTAAAAAGTTGTAACAATCACGTATTATTTTTATGCCATATACCTATGTAGACAGTTTTCTGAAAAGATAACATAATATGCAAAAGAATCATTTGATTCAACTGTCAAAATGATTTTCAATTTCAAGTTGAATGAATAATCTTAATTTAGGTTTCACAGTAAACAAATAGAAGCATAGCAAGAATTTAAATTCTCATTTATAAACTTTCCTGACTTTTTTTAAAAACTTGGTCTAAAAAGGTATCATTTTAAAATCAGTCTCATATAAAATCAGTACAGAATGAACACTTCCCTTTGTCATGGAAAAGTAAAATTGTCCACTATTCTTCTTAACATACCAGAATAGCTTCTTGAACGAAGAGAACCAATCATTTCCAAGGATATTCATCCCCACACTAAGATTTCTAAAATTTTAGTTGAAAGCTTAAAGCAAACACTAAAAAAGAACTAGTTATTCATTTACCATCATTGCTTGCTCTTCAGAAAGGAAAAATAAAGTTGCAACAACAAAAAAACCTTACTCTAAAAGAATTACTTAAAAACTTAAATATGCTTCTAGAAATTTATCTTTGAAAGTAAGAATACCATCAGTCACTCCTGTAATAGCTAATGTACCACAATTTTTACTTTAAAAATGCTGTATTGCCAAATGTGTAAAAAGTTACATATCTAAGAGGGTTAAGGCACATTAACAACTAATTTCAGCTATTTTAAAAAGGGGAAGGGGAGGTTTTGCCTGTTAGCTGGGTTCATTGGTACTGATAATGTAAATTTCAACTGAAATCTAACAAGTTGGGAACTCAATTAAACTTACTGTTTCAAACTCCTAACTATAAAAGGCTTACGAAATTTTAAAGAAAAAAATGGCATGTCATTTTAGTATCAAACATTGATTTCATTTTTTTAAAGATAAGCAAAATCTTTGTTAAAAAAGTTCAAAAGACTACTGATGTTAGGATTTAACGTTCTCATATCTACTTAGCTGGGGACCACCTTCCAACCCGAGGTACCCAGACGCGCTGAGTTCTGACGGATGAAGGGGGGGATGAAGGGCGACACGAGAACGCAAAGAGCATCGCTCCAAGTTTACCCAAAGAACCCGGAAAGACCCAGAAAACAGCTGGGCAAGATCACGTCTGGGGGCTGCACCTTTTACTGTTTCCCACCTTCCTACACCTTTCCAGGCGGGAGAACACGGTGACTTCCCCAGAGCCCGGTCGGTCCCTGCAGAGTTGAGCGTGCGTCTGACAGCCCTTGGCAAGCCCAGGCCGGCTTACCTTGAGGATCGGGGTCAGGTACTCAGCCACTTCCAGTGCCTTTCCCTTCACTGTGTTTATCACATTCTGCATCCTGGGGCCGGAACAGCGGCCGGCCCCGCGACGGGGTGGGAAGGACGGCTGGGACACGCGACCAGGAGTCAGAAAATGTCTCCGCTACCGCCGACGTGCACCGGCACCCAGGCGACGGCACCCGACGGGACGGACGGGACGAGGGGGAGGGGCGGCTGGCGCCGTGCGCGAGGATAGGGCACGCGCTCCTCGAGCCCCTGGCAGCGAGCGGAGGACCGGGCCCAGCTGTCAACTGGCCGCGAGAGAGAGTGGCAGGCTCAAGGGATAGGTTTGGGGTGGGGGACAGCGGGCGCACGCGCACCCCTGGCCTTCGGGAACTGTATTCACCCCTTGGCTTCACTCGCGCCCCTTCCGGCTTCCCCTTCCTTCTCTCACTCTCTCGCCGTAGCACCACCGCCACTCGGGCCTCACGTGACTTAAGACTCTGGACACGTGACTCAAGAAAGGCCGCGTTGGGGCGGGGATCAGGCCGCTTCTCCCCGCCCTCCGGAAGCGCAACACCGAGCACGCCTGCGCAATGGGTGCCAGGTCCACTCTTTGCGACTGGGACCTTAGTGTGCTATTTGTTTCGGAATAGGAGGCTCGGTAGCAGAGGATTTCTCGCCTTTCCTTCCCTCCCATAGCTTCCCTACGTATGGATGCTAAAAGCTGCTGCTGCTGCTACTGAGCTAGTCAGATACTGATTCACCTTTAAGATGTGAGTTCTTCCACTAGACGCTCTTCATAGGAACGGAGGTAACCGCGCCCCTCGGCCCAAAGAGTGCGCTTGCGTGTGAGGGGTGGGCGCGCCGGAGGAGATCCGGATTGCGCAGGTGTGGCCAGACGGCTTTCCCAGGCGTTGGAGGGAAATCTCTCTTACAGGAGAAGTGCCTCTTAGGCCTCTACGTTGCGCCCAGTAGAGTTGTCGCTGTTGGCATTTCAAACCCATCTGTTCACCAATCCCCCAGGCCCTGTGCACATCCTCACACTGGGAGGCTTTGTGCAAATACCTTACACTGCCTAGAAATTAGTGTTCTCAGCATATCAGAAGAGGGCCTTAAGAGTCACTGATTTCAAAGTTCTTTTCTACTCAACATTAGTTGAGTATTAGTTAACAGCAGTGCAACGAAATTTTTCCAAACAAGCTTTTCCCTCCTAGGGAAGAGGAGCAACGGAGGAGAGAAATAACACATGTGAAATTCTCGTCTGTTAGAGCAAAGTTGTTAATAAGAGTGAAATTAAAGAATTGCTTTTGTGAAGAATTCTGCAGTCCCAAAATGTTAGTTACCCACTTGGCTACCTCTGGCAGCACTTCTAATCTGGTTCTCGCCTATTCTGTCTCTAGAGTTCCTCCACCTATCAAATGTTGACACTGCTCATTTACTTCTCCACAGTTTTCTCTTATGCTCCTCAATTTTCTTCTCAGTTTTAATAATAGCCATAGCACAAATCAATGGCATTTGCATTACCCTTAATCTGCCAACAGGGTTGCTCATGAACTTATTCTTCTCTTTAAGGCAATTAGAAAACAGTGGAATGGAAAGCAAGTGCTGTGGTCATCCCATGTTATGCTCCTTGTCAACAATGTATACATTCTTGCTAGGGGCCATATTCATTGCTTTAAGCTCAAGTCGCATCCTATTGGTAAAATATTCAGCCAACGAAGGTAAGTTAGGACTTGGAATATGTATGGAGCACTTCTTTCTAATCACACATTCTTTCTCCTGACTTGGGTTTTCTTGTGTATAATATGGAGATAATACCTTTTCAAGTACTCTGCATCATGTGAATGATGAAGAATGTGTAAATTTTATTTTTTAACCTTTCATTCCTCAGCAAGAGAAATTTTTGATGTTTTGTGAAATTTGGATCAGTCAAGAACAGGTTCCAACCCTTATAGGACAGATCATAACATCTGACTATTGCTTGAATCAGCCGGTCTTTCTGAGCCTGTAGCAATATGTATAATTATAACTAATTTTAAGATAGACAAGAGGATATATTTTTGGTCACTTGGCATTTTTGATGTACTGTCTTAATTACTGTATCACTGGGACAATGCAGATCATTAGCTTTGGTAAATACATCTCAAGCGATCTTTTATGTAAGAATTTGTATTTAAACAGTTTAATTCCATAAAACTGTATTGAGAACTTTTTATGAGCTATTGAGGACACATAAAATTATGACACTGTAACATTTAATGGTCTGCTTGGAAAGTCAGATGTCTATATTTCTCTACTTCGATTTATCTGCCAGGCCCTAGAATAAGTATAAGCAGGTTCAAAGTGCATATGACATAGACCTAGTTCTCAAGAACTCTGTTTATTAGGAAAGACATCATGTAAATATATTGTGAATATGTAACATAATAAATGCAGTTCTATATCAAAGATGAAATAGTTTAGAGTAGAAAGTGATATATTCTGTCTGGGAGAGGATGATGTGGAGTGCAGAGGGATAAGGGAACACTTCCTTGATAAGGTGACAGTTGATCTATAAGAATACAAAGTGATCAGGGGCATTCAAAACAGGCAACAGACTATAAAAATGAACAGATGCATAAAAGCAGGATGGATGTGAGAACATGTAGTTCAGAATTACGGAGCAAAAAGTTTTAAGAACTCAGATGAGAGGGGAAAGGCAGGCTCGGCCAGAGAGAGAAGTGATGATTAGATAGTTAAGGACTTCATTTACTATGCTAAGATCCTGGGACTTTGTTCTCTAGACTTTACAGCCTGGGAAGTAAGGAGTACCTGAAGGATTGTAAACAGAAGGGAAAAATGAAAAAGACTATTATGGTAGGTGGATTCAGGATGGACAAAAGGGGAAGGGACTAGAAGTGAGTAGCCAGTTAGGGGATTATTGCAAATTCAAGCCTCAAATGATGGAGACTAACCAAGGCTTTGGAAGTAGGAACAGAAAAGAGAAGATAGGGTAAAGAAATATTCTAAACATAGAAAAGACAGAACCTGGAGAATATATTGAACATGGAGGTTAAAGGAGATAGAATACTGGATAGTTCAGAGTTTTGTTGGGAGTGGTAAGTGGGTCGGTCATTGATGTTCTCAGCTGAGATGAAGACTATTAAGAGAAAGAAGAGATTGGAAAGAGTTCAGAGAGAATACAGAGTTTTAGCTCTACCTTTCATGAGGCCAGTAGCTGTGTACTTGTTTGTTGCAATAATGAATAAATACAAGGTAGTTATTCATATGCATGTGTTAGTAAGCATTAAAAGTTCCAGAATACAGATTTGGAGACATTAATGTTAAATTGACATTTGAAATTCTAGAGGCAGAGGGCTCATTCAGAGTAAGCATGCAAAACGGGAAAACAGCCAAAGACAGAACTCCGAAGAATGCCAACATTTAACAGGCATGCCGACACTCAGAAGGATGTTAAGAAGGAATTTTTAGCGAGAACTAAATGCACATGACTCAGAAGGAAAAGAAAAAGTTTGAAGACAGAGGGAATTGCAACATCATAAGATAAGGATTAAAACATGCCCTTTGGAATTAGTGATTAGAAGATACTCAGTAATCTCAGGAGAAGGTAGGTTGAATATAGTGGTAGGATGAGAAACAAGATTGCTGGGGACAAGACCTAAATGGAAAGTGGGCAAAATGGAGATAATGAATGTTGACAGTGTTTTAGGGAGAGAAGGAGAAAGTATAGTAGTTGGAGGGGTAGGATATTATATAGTGTTTTCATTTTGGATGAGTGGGTTTTAAGCATATTTATAGGCCAAGGGGAGTAAATCAATTAATAGAAAGGTAAAAGGGATACTGAAGCCAGAGGAATTACTTATTGGAGCAAAGTCCCTGATTGGGAAGATTTTAAAGGGGAGAATGGATGCATAGTGGGACCGTGGCCCCTTTTGGAAGGACTAAAGGGAAACCAGTAAGGATGGATGTAATGTAGATAAGGTGTGTGAGTGTGGCAGAAGGTAAGTGGAGGGAATTGCCAGCATGATGCTGAGACATAGTTTGGAATCAACCATGAAAGAAATACAGGGGGGGGGGGGGGAGAATAAAAACGAGTAAGTTAAAGAGCAGTGACCAGATTTTGAGTTGTATTCTGAAGCCTCCACTCCCACCCTATTCTTGTGTGTGCATGTTTGCTCATGTGTATCATAATAGAGATCCATGAAAAGTATTACTGGAGGAAAATAGAGTGTGATTTCAGTCTAGCTTTGAGCTCAGAAGAGGAAGGGGGAGGACTTTTAACAAAGCTTTGAATGATGTGAAAAAAATTTGAATAGGCAAATAACTAAATTCAGGTTAACATTTATCAAGTGCCTACTAAGTGCAAGGCAACATTAACTCCCAGGTATGTGAAGATGGCTAACATAGTCCCTTTCTGATAAGGGGCTTGCATTCTAAAGGTAAGACACACACATAAAAAAAATAATAACTATAATACAATGTGATGACAGAAGCTTGTAGGAGGAGCTGCGGGATCAGAGATGAATAAAGAATTATGCTTAGGTTGTGAAGGTCAAGGGAAACCGCAGAAAAGAGGAAGAAAGCATGTTCTGGGAAGAAAGAATGTTGAATTGGTGTTTTTCCTCTATACTTGGCCAGTTTAGGTTTTTAATATGATGACCAAGGGAAACAAGCAAATGTTTTCAAAAAGGGGAAAAGTGCATTTTTAAAAATAGTACCTAATAATGCTTGTGTTTGTTTTTGGCAAAATTATATAGCAAGTTGTTTGTAAGCATTTGGAAATGACAGAGTTAACAGCGAAGACCAAAGCATATTAACCAAACCTCATTTCCTAATTAGATTGACTTGTACATTAGGATGGCTTCCCATCATGGGCTTTTGGGGGTGTCAGAGTATTTTCTCTCAGCCCTAGAGTAGCCAGAGTTCTGGACCAGTTGCCTCTTGCCAGATAGCTTCCTTTTCTCCCAATGTATCATTTGTCCCAGAATGCCAAACAAATGTTATCTGTGTGTGCCGTGATACTGAAACAGAGAGGAAAGCTCTTAGTTAAGGGAATATCACGGAGTGTACCTTGAGCTGGTACAAGGCTCACAGAGTCACGCAACAGCTACCATGAGTTGAGCAGTAATTCAGCCAGGTCAGTTCCTAGCTGCTAGAAGAGTCAGGCCCTGAGTTTGTATTAATGGTGAATTTAGAAGGTAGTCTCTAAGGCCATGCCACAAAGCTGTTATTGCCTGTAGCCCCGTCCTCCTCAACATATTTAGCCACAACTTAGGTGAAAACATGAGAGGCGTATTTATCAAATTTCAAGGATAATAAAATGCTGAATGGGGTAGAGATAGATCAAATATTAGGTGAATTAATTTAAAAATCCAAAAGAGCAAAGCCAACTGGATGAATGTTAATATAACTAGTATTAAAATCCAGCTTTTAAGTTTAAAAACGACTCTATTAACTGTATATAAACGTTGTATGGAACAAAATTTATAGTTAAACATTTTTGTTACATTTCAGAGAACAAATATGATTATCTTCCAACTACTGTGAATGTGTGCTCAGAATTAGTGAAGCTGGTTTTCTGTGTGCTTGTGTCAATCTGGGTTATAAAGAAAGGTGAGTCTTTAAACAATACTTACGTACGTGTTAAAAATCAAAATACAGAATCGAAAAGTATTAGAAGTTACAGGAACATTTTATGTTATTTAGCCTATTAATTTTACACATGAGGACATTAAAACACAAACATAAGTATGATTATCCATATTTTGCAAGTGGAGAAACGGGCTCAAAGAGAAAGCCTTCTGCAGTTCTGGGTATCAGGGGGCAAAGCCAGAACACCAAGCCAGATTTTCTAGTGTCCTGTCCATTGCTCTAGTTTGTAGCTTGTTTCTGTAATGGTTCACACCGTGAGTGAGTTCATGTTCAAATTCAGGATTTTTTAAGTTACTGCTGTCTGGCTTACTATGAAGCACATCACAAAGCAGCCCCATTTCCTGCAAGGGAGGCAGCATAGTGCATTGGGGTCAGGGAGGCTGTATTATTTTAACTTTTCTGAGCTCTAGTTTCATCAACTATCAAGGATATTAATCTTTTCTCATATGTAAAGTATCTAGTGTTTTGTGGCACTGAAAACATATTAATTCTTCATGCATGTTTCCCAATTATTATTGAGCCTTTGCTCTCTCTACTATGATCTGTCTTCCATAGGAGGTAAACAGAATTTATTAAAGGGCTTATCCAAGGAAGATGTCTTGTCATACTCGAGAGTTTCAATCTGTGCAAGGTTTCCAGTTAGTGAAATACATTTCTTGATCTCATGAAATTCATGCACTATTTTCAGGGCTTAAATTTAAATTTTCCGTCTTTTCATTTTATTTTACATTCTCTCTTACAGTACCTTCCTGAGTTTTTGAAGATCTGGAAATGGTACAATAACTCAATACTAGGATTAGTAAAATTTAATTTTCTCTACTTCTCCAGATAGAAATTTTCACTTAGCATCTCCCTTTCCTGATCCCCACCCCTTTCCCCACCCACACGCACCACAGAGAGGGGGATGTGGAATACCAGCAGGAACTCTTTGAGTTTTTTTCTACTTATTTTAATTTGTTGATTTTTTTCTTGATCTTATACCCTCGGAACACTAAGAGAAACCATAGTGTATCCGGAGTTGCCTTAAGTGATACTTCTATCTCAGGTTAACAGGAATAATGAGAATCAGTAATCCTCAAGTGCTACCGATTGTCAGTGATGATGCACAGTGGTAGGGTGCAGAAGGATAATAATGTAATAAGGAAATTCTCTATTGTCTGATTTCTTAAGGCTAATAGTCACTTATGGAAGCAAGTTCATAAAGTCTCTTTTAAGGAATTATGCCAAAAATCAAATACAATTTATTGCCTATAAAAATATGGGCATTCTCATCAAGATCATTTATTTATTTCTGTGTTTCTTTCTTTAGATCATAAAAGTAGAAACTTGAGATGTGCTTCCTGGAGGGAATTCTTCAATTTCATGAAGTGGTCCATTCCAGCCTTTCTTTATTTCCTGGATAATTTGATTGTCTTCTATGTCCTTTCCTATCTTCAACCTGTAAGTAAATATGACAAAATAGCTGGGAAAACACAGATAAATGAATTTCAGGGCTAATCCTTTTTTTTTTTTAATAATTTTTCTGGGCATTGTTAGTTTCCTTCCCTGGCCTTTCTGAGGTTTGACCAGAATCATCTGAGTACTGATTTACCAATATGCTTGCCAGATTCTCTCACTGGTAAAGTTTGCCGTATAAAACTTTCTGTTTTGTGGGAGTTGCTACCTGGCCAGGGAATCCGGACCCATGTCTCTTTGTGTAACCTTAATCAATCTGCCTATTTTCTGAGCCATCCTATCTATGATTACCAGCCTCTAATACTAATCTCAATATTTAGGTGCTCCAAGGAGACTTAACTCAGAAAATTATACACTCAGTGCACTGCTCTTTCTTACACCTGCTTGATATAGTTTATATGTATTCTTTCTGTATAATTTTCTTTTTGTTAGTCCTGTCATTTAACTAACAAGTACTTCAAGGGTAGAGATTGTATCCTTCCAACTGTAAATGCTTTTTATATAACTGATACTACTGGAATATTTTGATCTCTTTTTGTATTATTCATGCTGATTTAGAGAACCATTGGTAATCAGAATTAAAATCGGTCTTCTGTTCTTACCTCTTACTCAGTTTGGGTCATGTGTTTATTTTTTCTTAATGTTTTAAAAAATGAGCATTCTTGTTCCCATTGTTGCCAAAATGTGTTACAAGTTCCTTTTAAGCATAAATTCAGGCATCTATTACAAATAAGATTTTTATTCATTCTAGTCCTCTATGTGAAACCTCTTAAATATAGCCAAATTATTTTGTGAGTGGGATGAAAAGGAGGGATTCATAGAGAACTGTAGTTGAAAACAGGAGTTTGATTCTTTTGCACAATTTAGAAGCCATGTAACTAGGCAAGCCCCAAGTGCTCTAAGAGTCAGTTGGTTTGTAAAAGGAAATAATGTTACCATACCCACTCAAAGGCAGGGACGTGGGCCAGGTGATCACCTGACATTCCTTTCAGCTCTGTGATCCATGTTATTGTTAATAAGTGTCCATTCACCTAAAATATGTCCTCTCCTAAATTCTTGCTTCTGCTGTATTTTTCAGATCTGAGAATTCCTGTACCTGGTGACACAATTATTCATATTCACTAAGTATATATTTGTTATATTTTATTTATATCCAGCAGATTACCGATAGCTCTGCATTTATGTCTTTCCTACATTGCCCAATACCAAAGCAAGATTACAGTTTCCTGTTTTTCTTTCAACCTGTTGCTTTGCGCTTCCTTCCTGATAATATACAACCACAAATATTACAAAATAAATCACATGGCTATGTACTGCTGGAAGGAATTAAATAGACATACATGGAAGTTTTAGGGCAAAGAGCTCTAGTGTGTTGTTTATTCTGTACTATTGCATGGAAAGAGTTTTCAGAAGTCACCAGGCCAGCCAGGATGCTTCGTGAGTACACTTGCACTGCCATGGTTGTGATGATCAGGGCCACCACTTCCCCACTTTCTTATATCCTCTTCACTCTTCTAACTAGCAACTCACAGACATTCATGTACAGGGACAGACACTGAGGAAATCTTAAAATAGCGGTACCCATAAAAATTCAGTAGAAAAACAACAATGTTTTTAGTCTTGGAATTTTTGTTAATTATTATTGGATTTACTGTTGCTTCTTTAGTTCAGCTGCATATTGGCCATATGTGCTGGTTATATAAGATCGTTGATACTCTTTGGAGTTTGGTCATCTTAAAGTGACAGCAAGGAGGAAGGCAGGGTGAACTAAATCCAGTTTATTTAAAAGTATTTATATTGTTAGATCCAATTATGAGGAACAATGATAAAATTTCATACTTTCTAGGCCAAAATGTATGTGTGTGTTTTCAGATTAATAGTCTCATATGTAAAATATGACTGAATTTAGAAAAAGACCTTTATAAAATTTGACTAATGCATTTCTGAGTTTTTAGAACAATGTGAATAAATCCTAAGGACTGTCAAATATGAGTTTGGTAGTGAATCACTGATAGTTCAGCCAGGAAAATTGATTCAGTTCCTACAATAGTAAGGATGCTTAAAAACCTGTATCTCTATTACCTTAATGTATAAATGGGCCTAACAGAACCTACCTTCTCTCTAGCCATAGAAACAGTATTAAAAGACTATTAAAGCACTTTGAGAGCTCAGAGCAGTATTCTTTGGAAGCATGGTAACTGTTACTTCAGACATAAACCTTTAACGTTTGTATTTCCAGATCTGCACATACAGATTATTTACCCAGGCATTTGCTGAATTTCAGCACATTTTGAAAGCCTGTACAATAATTTGATCATATCTGCATAAATTTAACAAGCAATGAAAATGGAATTTAATCTTCTAGTGAAATAGCTGCCCTAATAACCCCTCTGGTTTTTGACCAAAAAAGCTTTTCTTGTCAGGTGAACCACGAAGCTGGGAGATTTCTGAGGTCAGTACTTTATTTGGATTGTAACTCTATCTTCTCTTTCTTTCTAGGCCATGGCTGTTATCTTCTCAAATTTTAGCATTATAACAACAGCTCTTCTATTCAGGATAGTGCTGAAGTAAGTAACTTGTTGGGAAAGCACATGTGGTACTTTGAAATGGTGCAGCCTTGTTTCAGATGATATACCCAGAGCACTGAACCCTCCGAATCCCAAGGCCAGGATTTTATTCCTAATTGGCTTTGTGTCTTGGCAAGGTGCTTAACGAATCTGGAAAGCAGCTCCACGGCTAGCCTGCCTAAATCCTCTGGGATTCCATGTTCCAAATGTTTTTTCTTAGCATCTCCCCCTGCCCCCCAAAAAAGATAGTTGACTGTGTTATGAGTTTAATTTTCAGTGTCAGATTTTTAACAAAGAATTCACGAAGTGGGTTGCTTTTTTTTCCAGAATCTCTATTACAGTAGTAGGGAACCAAGAAGTTCCTATGATTAATACATATTTGTTATTTGGAGTTTAGAGATGATAAAGAGTGGCAAATTCTTTGTAAAACTACTTGAGATGAGTACGTGATTTAAGTTCTAACTGGCTGAGGATTTGCATGAGCAATCAAGTCACATTAATATTAATAAAAATGGTAGATTTTTAAATGTCAAAATTCTATCACCAGTCGTTCCTATCTCCAGGAAGACCTTTGAATAAAATACACTATTTTCAACTAAACAGACTTTGCTGCAAAAGCAAAGGCCAGAATGTTCTAAGGTAGAGCGGGATCTGGACACTCAACTCCAGTTTGATCTGTTATTTAGTGATGATGATGATAAAAAATAAAGTTAACTTCTTGTTATATTTGTTGTGATTGTTTTTCTTTAATTTCGCATTCACTTTCTGTTTTTAATTTCTTGTTTCTCAATGTGCTGTGTCACAACATGCTTTCATTTATGTGTACAGAACAATGCATGGCTCAGTACATAGACACTCAGAAAATAAGTGTTGAAGCCATAATACCTTCAATACATAAATTTTATGGAATTCTTAAAAGATTTTTTTTATCCTGAGGAAACATCCAATTTAATAATTAATGTAAGAGATAGAAAAAGAACATTTTACGTCATCCAGTTTAAATGTTGCAGTACACTGAAGTTTCTTTTGCATCTTATTTTTTATGAAATTTTTTCATTATTAATTGTGACAAGAGTTCAACTAGCATATTAAGGAATGCTATTCCCGAAATGTTTTGAAGTCTTTAAAATCAACATGAAAATCACTGTGTAGCATTAAAAGTTGGCTTCTGAGAAAATATATGTAAGCAATAATATTTTTATTTTGGTTCCTATGATAAAATTAGAGATGCACTTCCATAAAGGAAGTAAAGTTGACTCTGACACTTAATAAAAGGTTCACTATTTAGTGAGGAAGTGAAGGTCTCAAAAACATGTTTTTTTTTAAGTGAAAATTTTTTTCCTCTGAATGATAGTTAATTAGCGCATATGGTATTATATTTATTGTATAATAAATATATAATGTCTTATTTCACTGTCTTACATCAAAATTACATCAATTTAAAACTAAACTTACCAATGAAAAGAAACAAAGTATGTATTGCCTGAGTTAAAATTGGCCAGTAGTTTGACTCCAGGGCATGAGCCTTAGTTCTGAGGCCAAGGTGAGGGGCCACTTAGAAAGACCCTGCCTACCCAGAGCAGATTCAACTGCTCTATAGGCAGTGTGGCCAGGGAGCTTCTTGGCTAGGCAGTGATGAGAAAACATTAAGGACTCAGGGCCAAGCACTGTGCTGAAGGTCTTTCTACCCTATTTTGCATCTTACCTTGATCCCATGGGGCAGGTACTGTTACCGTCCCCAGTCATCAGTAGATTTCATCTCAAGCTGAGTCTGTTCTTAGAGCTCAGAGTCACTGAGCATTTTGCTGTGTTGGGTGGCTTTCTTTGACTTAGAGGAGAGTGTCTGGGTGGACAAAGCTGGGAAAAGAGGGACCAACTTGAAATAAGCTGCTTGCCTTCTGGCAGAGAATGTCACCACCATGGGCAAAGATGGGCATGTTAAATTTTGAAGCATTTAACAATTTATATTAACAAGGTTAATTCTTACTGTAACCAAATCCAAATCTATTTATACTATAAACTTTAAATGTTTGCTCTTAATACTATTAATTATAATATTATATTGCTAGCTCTAATAAATTAACTTTGTTATAACTCAAATTTAAAATTTTTTTTCACATATTTTACCTCTTGATATCCAGAGCAGTAATTCTCATTCTTAGACATGCATTTGCTTTGTGGTTAATATCTCTCTTGACTTCTTGGAAGTTATTTATATTAAAGAAACAATAAAATTACTCCATTTTTGTTATTTCCGCAAGCACTGAGTTCCCAGAGTGGTTCTTAGTTTCTGATTTGTGAGTCATCACTGAAGCTACTCTGAATAGTACAACTAATATATAATAGTAATCTAATACTCTTTTATGAGAATGCTTTTTAAATATTTTCTATTACATTTTAATATCAACTCCTTTTTGTTGTATTTTGGTTATTTTGTTGGTGGTGGTTTATGTTGTTTGTCTATTTTTCCCTATTTATTCTGTGAATCATTTGATGGTCTTCTGCCCTTGGCAATAAAATTTTGACCTAAGAGTAACATCTTGAGTTCTATTACATATTCTAAAATTGTTTGCCATAAATAACTCATTTCACTTAGAATACTATAGTCCTCTCATACTTCACTGTAGTAGAGCCATCAAATACCCCCACACATAAATAAAGAATATAAGGCCACATTGGCAGGAAAAAATAAGTCCAGTGACTAATGCAAGAGTTAATTGGAAGAATTCAAACTGGGAAAAGAGAAAATATTACTGTTGAAATGTTTTACTGTCTTTTCTAGAAAACCCCATGGGAATATATACTCATTTCTTTGAAGTGTAGACATTGCTTCGAAGTGAAAACTGGTGATAGGCCTCAAAGTCTCAGTGGTTCGCTCCCCAGGCTTAGCAAAGTTGTATAATCTTGTTTGCTTAGGCTTTAGTAAATAATTTCAACATGAGCTTTGAGATTTGGGGGCAAAAGATAAAGACCAGCACTTATTTTCACCTAAAAAGTACATATGTTTCTCTGATTTCTTCAAAGAGAAGCTATGGGAAAAATTATTAAGCACATTTTGAAACATGATGCGTATCTTAGAAGTTATGATCAAGTTTGGTTACTCTCTGAACCAGCAGAAAAATAAAAGTGGAGCTCAGTAGTCAGCACATCTCCAAAATCTTCATTCACTTAGTAAATCTTTTTATAATTTCTCATAAATCTGTTCTTGGTCACTCTCTTTGTGCTACTAAAAATATGTTCAGTTTCTTATAAAAACAGTTATAAGTGAATGAATGATTGCCACTTAATTATTTTCATGCTCTGCCTTGGTTCACTGCCACCAAATAGGGTAGAGATGCCCCATCTGACATAATTTGGACCTAATTGTTGAGTTTTGGACCTCAGTTGATTAAGGGGCACTGCAAAGTGAGGAATTATTTTTTTTTAAATACATACTTTAAACAGTTTAACTTAAGATAGGTAAAATGCATCCAGTGTATTACCCATTCTTTTAATGAAAAGCTAAGGTCTTTGAGTAGGGTTTGGTCATTGGAGTTCTTTGGCTTTTTTCTTGAACCTACATTTATTACACATCATTCATGATTTCCGGTTTTAGTTTCTTTAAAGTAGAGCAAGTCCTTAAAAGTACTTTTAAAGTAGTTTCTTCTACATTTTTATTTTCCATTTATTCATTTCATTAATCATAAGATCAACTATACCTAAATCAAGGCAGTTTTTTTTATTCTTGTGAGTGATTTCCCTTTAATTTTCCTAAAGCATTCTTAGTTTTCATTAAAACAGCAATTCTCTTCTATCATTTGTAATTTATCATTTATGTAACCATCAAAATATATCATTTTAATAATGAGGCCACATGGCAAAAGCACATTTAGTAACAGACTGTGAGCAGATTCCCTCAGGTAGAGGAGCCTTCTGGCCGCAAGTGTTCCCCTCCGAGCCCCAGTCTGGATGTTGTCCCGGGGCAGTGGGGAGGTCAGTTGGGTCTCTGCTGTTGCCTCCACTAACCTGAGGAACAAACTTCCCTGCACAGTCATCATTTATAAGAGTGCAGATGGCTACTTACTAAGCTTTATTTCCTTTGCTGAAAATCTATTTTTAGCCTAATTGTTCATCATTTTTATCTTCCCAAGAACAACTTTGAATGAGTAATTACTTGCAGTTAAGTACTATTTAGCCTGTTTAAGGGTCTGTTTCCTTAGATTCAATGTCAGTAGTAGTGGAAAATCTATGGCTGTCAGAATTGAAAACTTCTAAAGGAACTGTAGATCATTGCCTCATTTGTCTTGATATACAGTAATTGGTTATAATGATTTTTATAAACTGGGCCCTCATTTTCCAACCTGTATTTTCTGTTTCCATTTGATTTGCTTTCTACCACTTAACGCATACCAGCTACACCTTCAGAAATGTATGTGGCTAGTTCACAGTTTCTGCACTAGCCCATCACTAAGTACTAGATCTGGTTATTTGAGAATATATGCACGAAAAGACATGTTTGTGCACACAGCTGTGCTGCTGTTTAGGCTGGTCTGTGCATTTAGCAATTGTATGGCATGAAGCTCTGTGGAAGCATCAGTGAAACCAGACATTTGTTCCTATTTATGTATGCATCTTGAGAACTCAGAATTACTGTACTTAAGAGGCGCGTTGGTCCAGAAGGAAGACATGCGAAACCAAGGCTTAGACCCTTCCTTTTCATAAATACATTACTTTAAGGAAGTCAGTTACCCTCAGAACGTTGTTTCCTCTAGAGCAGGAATTGCTCAAACCCCAGTTGGTGCTCAAGTGCTCCATAATTCTTGTAACTTCTAGTTCTGATCTGTTATTTTACACTTCAGCCTTTGCTATGTTATTCCCTTTTTCCCCACTCTGGTGTCATCTACTAATCCATCTTTAAACTTGAAGATACTGTTCCCCTAGAGGCCTCCCTGTCTACCCCAACCTGAGGCAGCTACTCCTCTTAGTCAACACTGTATGTTCTTGTTGGCTTTGCTTAGACTCTTCCCTCTGCCTCGATACATCACCAGTTCCCTTTTCACACAGCAGACTCCAGTGTATTGTTCACTTTTCTGCTCAAGTGCCCTTTCTTTGAAGCAAGCAATACCTGGCTCCATTACAGACTCGCGTGTTCCTTCCTCAGTGTACTCCAGTTGTTCCATGTATCATTTGTCACACATCATAGTGCCGTCACTTAGTGTCACGGCTCTTTCCCTATTAAAGTGTAAACTCCTCGAGGATGGACATCAAGCCCTTGTCTTCCCAGGGTGCCTGGCACACTGAATGAATCCACAAAACAGGAGCATAATCATGCATGTCTTCTATATCTCACAAGTTTGTTGCTAAGCAAAATAAAGCACTGTCAGGACTTTGTATAACTCAATACTAAAAACGTTTTTCTTTGCCTTATCAAATAGTAGTTTGCTATAAAAATGCTTTATGATTAGGTCACAGATCTGGGAGACAGCTTTCTTAAACCTTTTTTGGGTTGCAAATACCTTTGAAATTTGACAGGGCTTTGAAGGGTCTCCTGGAGTTGGGGAGCGGGCTGAGAATTCACCTACATAGATGATTTGGCACACACTGCAAGGATTCATAAATTCATCACATTCTGGTTTGTGAAAACCAGGTTGAATGCCTCTGCTCTAATTTACTTTATAGTAGGATAAAAAACTTTCGTTCCAAAGGTTCAAGATCAGCTCTGAAGATAGGAGGCTTCGTTAAACTTGCAAGCTCAAAGGAAACTTACAATGAGGTGAAATGACTAAATGGTCTTAAGGGACATTTATTATAAAAATGAATAAAAACATCGAGTTTAAGAAGCAGAGACACTTAAATTGTGGAGAATCTTAGCAAAAACTGGCTACAGTTTGTTCAACCAAGTCCTCAACTGAGTTTTTGGGATAAACAGTTGATATGGAGGGGAGGAAAACCCGTAGTGAAATCCTGTTTTTCACTTTTGAACAGGAGGCACCTAAACTGGATACAGTGGGCTTCCCTCCTGATTCTGTTTCTGTCTATTGTGGCCCTCACTGCTGGGACTGACACTTCACAGCATAACCTAGCAGGACATGGATTTCATCACGATGCCTTCTTCAGCCCATCCAATTCCTGCCGCCTTTTCACAAGTGAGTGTCCCAGAAAAGACAATTGCACAGCAGAGGAGTGGACTTTTTCTGACTCTAAGTGGAACACCACATTCCGATTTTTCAGTCACATCCGTCTTGGCTTGGGCCACGTTCTGATCATAGTCCAGTGTTTTACTTCTTCAATGGCCAATATCTATAATGAAAAGATATTGAAGGAGGGGAACCAGCTCACTGAAAATATCTTCGTACAGAACAGCAAACTCTATTTCTTTGGCATTCTTTTCAATGGGCTGACCCTGGGCCTTCAGAGCAGTAACCGTGATCAGATTAAGAGCTGCGGGTTTTTTTATGGCCACAATGCATTTTCAGTAGCCCTCATTTTTGTAACTGCATTCCAGGGCCTCTCGGTGGCTTTTATTCTGAAGTTTTTGGATAACATGTTCCATGTCTTAATGGCCCAGGTGACCACTGTCATCATCACAACAGTGTCTGTCCTGGTCTTTGACTTCAGGCCCTCCCTGGAGTTTTTCTTAGAAGCCCCATCAGTTCTTCTCGCCATATTTATTTATAATGCCAGCAAGTCCCAAGCTCTGGAATATGGACCTAGGCAAGAAAGGATCCGAGATCTAAGTGGCCGTCTTTGGGAGCGCTCCAGTGGGGTAAGTTTGTGAGGATACTGCTTTTTGCCTGTTCTTCCCCAGTTCAAAGCATGGTTACACAAGAAAAGAAATAGGTTAGTATTGATTATCAAAGGGTGTATTAGATCTCTGTGATTTTAAAAATTATTCAGCAGACATTTGTTGGGCTCATGTTACTGCTTTCAAGGTTCTAGAAAAAATACAAATCACAGTCTGAAGAACCTTAAGCACTGGTTGTAAACGAACATTATAGAGTAGGAACTGGAAGGTGCCTCACAGCTTTATCTTGTTCAGTAACCACAGTTTACAAGAGAAGAAACAGACTCAGAGAGGCTACATGTGACAGAAAGTGAAAGAACTGGCACTAAACCCGTGAAGTCTGACTCCTACTTCATTACTCTTCCCACTCCACCATTGTTGGAGAAACAAGCCTCGTTAATAAAAAAGTTGACCTGGCTCCTAAACTTTCCCTGTAGTTGTTCATAAACCACATGCCGGGTAGGCAGGCGTTGCTTATCTCACCCACTGAGGTGGTGGTTCTCAAAAGGATCTTACAAGAGAAAAATGTTTTCTAAAAAAAATACTTATGCAGTTATTCTGAGTAACATTATTCTTCCAGTTGCTTATTGTTTTAGGAGGGTCTGCAGTCATATTATTAGTAAATTAATAATGATCTTTTGGAGATTCAAGTAAGGAGTTAAAATATTTGTTATAAATAAAAGATTTAAATTTACAATTTTCAAGAACACTAAATATGAAATATTTTATGCAGTGAACATTTCATTTTTGGGGAAAAAGTAATCTATTTTTACTCGAGTTCATGGCAGAGCTTCACTGAACAATGATTCTGAAATGGTTACACAACAGATTCTTCAGATGGAAAAATTAGAGTCTTGAGTACCACATGCCATGACCTCAGCCAGAGTATAGATTCAGAAGTCCTGTGTTCTTTCCCAGTGGTCTGATTACACTGCTTGCTCTACTTTTTGTATAAGAATATCAATTTAGGTATAAGAATATCAATTTAGGTAACAAGACCTACTTTGTATCTTTCTCCAATCTTTAGTCATTTCCCCTTAAGACCAGCAGAGGGTGCTCCTTACTTTGCTCATGTTAACTTCAAAATTCAAGTACTAGACTCATGTATTTCAGTTTTTCATAATCTCATACATATGAAATTAACTTCCAGGAACTTCAGTATATGTTCAGTTTCATTTGACCAGATTACATCTATAGTATAATGGAATACCATTAATTGTGAGTTTCCACCTTGGTAATCATTAAAAACACTACATTTCTAGTTTGGTTTTAATTAATTACTGATTTCATGTTTCCTTTTAGGATGGAGAGGAACTGGAAAGACTCACCCAACCCAAGAATGCCACTGAGTCAGATGAAGATACTTTCTAATTGGTAGCCAAATAATTGGCTGATCTTACAACCTTGTTTTCATAATTTTCAGCCTGTGTTAATATTCATCTTTTCACTTTGATAAACCAAGAACATGTCCAAAGAAAAATGCTCTTTGCATACGTAACTACTTCTAAACAGTTCTATCCAAGACTTAGATTACATAGAGGCTAAAAAGGGCTAAGGAGCTGACATAAAAGTAATAGTACAGAGACTGCATTAGTGACCAGTGCTAGAGAAAATAAGATATATTCACAGATTATTTTTCTTGTCATCCAAGGTTCCAAAAACCTTATAATAACCAGGTTAGCTGTGCCCCATAAATACACAAATACAGATCTGTTTGCCAGATATTGATAATTATGTAGTTCTACTCTGTGCCAAAGTCTTTACTTTTTTATCATTATAAACACCACCTGGGTTGTCTCTTGAATTTTGAGGTCCTGGAGATACACATTTGGCAATTAAAATGCTACGTGACTCTAGAGAACTTGAAGGCCACTTGGCTGCAACATTGATTTGAGGTTAACGTAGTCCATGCTAAATGTTTTGCTGAGCAAGCAGTTTTTCAGAATCAAAATCTCAGAATTTTAATCTGTAGGATTTCAAAGGGAACTTAATTTTTACTGATTATCTTTGGGTGGTTTTCTGTGCACATAGGCTTCAAGTTAGGTGGAAATTGCTTCCCAGTCACCAGTTATCACTTGTATTTTAAATCACTTAAGCCATGGTGAGTCTTTTCCTCCTCAGGTTGACCTTACTATTCTTGGGTTATTATATTTTGGAGAATTAAGAAGGAGCCATTTCATTGTCTCAGATATTAATTAGAACTTATGATTACATATCATATCTGGTTCCTAAGATTTGAGACACTGGCTTCAGAATCATACCAGATTGTCACTAAGACTAATGTCTATGAGTTCCTTTTAAAACGGTCACTTTGCAAACAATGACTTTCAGTGAAGTATGAATATTATTCTAAAAAACAGGAAGGCCAATAATAAAGCACTTTATAGTAACAATATTTTACACTCCAAGTGCATGGTATTTTTCAACATGTGTTTTGCATGCAGCCAACTGACTCCGAGGTAGAGAAGTCAAGTGATGGATAATTTTGAAGTGGGAACACAAGTGACTTGCCACAGTCATGCCACTGGGTGGTGGCAGGACGAGAGTTGTTAGCTGGAGCTAATAGGCCTGTATGATTGCAAACAGCAGTACACTGTGAATGTGAGCCTTAAAGTGTTGTTTTCATGCAGTCCTTTCCCCTAATTTTCATTTCCCTAATTTTCATACAGATTGAACATTAAAAATATTATTAAATAATCATCTATGACATGCAGAATAATATAACTGGCAAGAGTTGGTGGAAATTTATAAATAAAATAATTACTAAACCTATGTCTTGTGTTGCCACTCTGTCATGTGAGGTGGGATGTGAAGTACTTTTAATTTCAAAAATTTGAGTGAGGCGGAAACCCAAATAGCTTTTAAAACTCTTTCAGTAGATCTTGACTTCAGGGAATAGCAAAACTGTTCACCTTTTCATAGGCATTCCCATGTGAATGAGAAGATTACATCATTATAACAACTTAAAATGCAAGGGAAATCATATATAAGAAGACCTCACTTTTAGGAAATTAAGCATCCAAAACATTTATCTGGCACTACAGATAAAATTAGAATACTATTTTTGCAAAGGTACTACCTACAGAATATAGTAAATGACAGATTCCACTAGTTCGTGGAGCTTGATTTTCTTATTTACTTTTTTTCACTCTCCTTTTCAGAAAGCATTTGTTGCCCAAAGTAATGTTTACTTGTATTAACTTACCAATTAATCAGAGACAGAGAAAGAACTGGAGCTAAAATATGAAGTCCTGATGTGGGTGCACTGGAGTACTTGTGGTCACTATTGTTTTAAAAAGAGAATAACTGAAAGGTGATTGGTTTAGAAACCCTATCCTTCCCTCTCAGGTGCTTGTGGGGTCAAGGGTGTAATATAGAGAGGAGAAAAATTGTCACGTGGAAAAAGTAGGTTTCTTCCCTATTCTAAAGACTGAAACTACAGTGGAAGTTACAAGGTGATGGCTATTCTTTCTTAGATTGAATCTCAGCCCAGGCCATAAGGCCATAGTAATCAAAACAGCATGGTACTGGCATTAAAATGGACACATTGATCAATGGAGCACAATAGAGAGCCCAGAAATAAACCCACCCCTTTGTAGTCAATTAATATTCAACAGAGAAAGCAAGCACATACAGTGGGCTAAAGATAGTCTATTCAATAAATGGTGTTTGGGAAATTGGACAGACACATGCAGAAAAAATGAAACTAGACCACCTTCTTATACCACACACAAGAATAAGTTCAAAATGGATTAAAGACTTAAATACTACACCCCAAACCATAAAAATCCTAGAAGAAAACACACAGCAAAATCTTGGGCATTGCTTATAGCAATATTGTATTGGATATATCTCCCCTTGCAAGGGAAACAAGAAAAACAAATGGGGCTACATCAAACTAAACAGTGTTTGCACAGCAAAGGAAATCATCTGCAAAATAAAAAGACAACCCGCAGAATGAGAGAACATTCACCGATACATCTGGTAAGTAGTTAATACCCAAAATGTATAAAGAACTTACAAAACTCAACACCAAAAAAAAAAAAGGAAGACACAATTAAAAATGGGCAAAGGACTTGAATAGACACTTCTCCAAAGAAGACATACAGATGGCCAGTAGACATATGGAAAGATGTTCAACATCAGTAATCATCAGAGAAATGCAAATTAAAACCACAATGAGATATGACCTCACACCTGTCAGAATGGCCATCATCAATAAATCAACAAACAACAAGTGCTGGCAAGGATGTGGAGAAAGGGGAACACTTGGTAGGAATGCAGATTGGTGCAGCCACTGTGGAAAGCAATATGGGGATCTCAAAAAATTAAAAACTGATCTGACTTTTTGCCCAGTGATCCTGCTCCTGGGAATATATCCAAAGAAACCCAAAACATTAATTTAAAAGAACATAAGCACCCCTATGTTCACTGCAGTGTTATTTACAATCATCAAGATATGGAAGCAGCCCAAGTGTCCATCAGTAGATGAGTGGATAAAACAACTGTTGGAACATTTACATAATGTAATACCACTCATCTGTAAAAAAGAAGAAAATTTTACCCTTTGCAACAACATAGATGGCTCTGGAAAACATTATGCTAAGTGAAGTAAGCCAGTCAGAAAAAGACAAATAACGTATGATTTCACTAATATGTGGAATCAAATGAACAAACTAAACAGGCAAAATAGAGACAGACTCCTAGAGAGCAGGATGACAGCTAGCGCAAGGAGTGGAGCTTAAGGGATTGAAGGGATTGAGCAAAAAGGGTAAAGTACTCATGGACAACAGTTTGGTGACTGCAGGGGGAGATGGGTATAAGGGGACTAATAGAAATGGAAAAAATACAATAAAAAAAAATAATAATTTAAAAAGACCTACAACTAATGTACTAAATCGGCTCCCTTCATAATTTCTGAATAGCCTTTGACTGGACCACAAATATGGCCTGCAGTAACCTGGTTCCAGTTCTGTCATTGGTCCCGGCACCACACCTTTATCCAGCATGGTGCCTATTCCTGAGGAAAAAGAGGATGTGGCCACTGCTTACAGAGGGAAAGATGACTCAGACCCAGAATCCCAAATCCTTGGTCAGCTGCCTCTTGCCAAGGACTTTGTTTGTTTGTTTTTAAAGCTTCACCCAAGGACATGCTTATTGATTTTAGAGGGAGGAGGAGGGAGGGAGAAAGAAAGGGAGATTAACACTGATTCAAGAGAGAAACATCTATTGGTCGCCTCCCATAGGCACCCAGACCTGGGAATTGAATCTGCAACCTGGGTATGTGCCCGCACCAGGAAGTGAACCTGCTACCTTTCAGTTACAGGACAACGCTCCCGCTGACTGAGCCCCACCAGCCAGGGCTACTGCCATAGGTTTTCAAGTTCCATGTGCAGAGGAGACACATGGCAGAATTACTTTGTTTACAACTCAGTTTTTTTGCCTCTGAATCCCCATGTGGAAGCCTTGTTACTGTGAGCTGGACTAGACTATGTGGAGCTTCAGGGACTCCTTTGGCTCTTGCACAAGCCCAACGGGCTTGACAAAGCCGCCCAGGTCCCCCTTAGCAGCTCTGCCATTTACTTATGCCCTGGTTTCCCCCCTTAAATTACCATTCTAAGTATGGAGAGGAAGAGGCAGAGAAAGTCAAACTCTAAAGAAAGAGTTGTTTTTTCTCAGAAACCTAAGCAGACTTTCTGAAATTGAATTATATATTCCCTTCTTTGAAAGGAAAAGAAATATTCTCACAGATCTGTGTTGACCTTTATCTACTCTACAGAGATTGAAATACATACAAACATAATATGAAATATAAACTTTTTGCTTATCACTTTTATATGAGAACCAACACTAATTTACAAGTAAAATACAAGCAAAGCCATAAAACTAAAAACTTTTCAATTCATATGTGAATTTAGTGAAGTGATATTTTCCTCAGACAGAATCACAGTAAACCCCCAAACAGACCTGCAGAACTTCTGTCCTATTTCACGGGCTTCAAGCACTATCCTCTCTGTGCCAAGATAATGGAAACCTGCTGCCCTTGTTAATCGTTCACTTAATCCTGCTGGGATTTATCAACCCACCTCCCTGACAATCCCTCGCGGATGTGGTACAGGTCAAGCTGCCAACTCCCATTGGCCTCGGTTCCCTGAAAGATTTTTAAAATGTCAGCTTTATGTGTTCCCTAAAGTTTTGAAAGAACTCACCAATAAAATTACCTTGGCTTGGCACTTTCTTAACGAGTACTCCCCCTCCACCCCATCCTCTTCTTGGTTCCCTTTGGGTTATTTATATTTTGCTAACAAATTAACCATCCAAATTTTCAAGTTTATTTGCATAGAAACTTATGAATCATATTCATAATTCTTTTCATTTACTCTTTTAACATAGTACTTTTTTTTCTCATTTTGAATTGTATGTATGAATAGTTTCTCTACTTGGTTTTTAAAAATAGGTTAATGAGCAGTTTCTAATTATTAAAGTTTGTTTTGTTCTTTTTCATCTTACCTATTTCATTTGGTAATGAACACACTTATAACTAGTAAAATAATTCCTTGCAGTAGGTACATCTTAGGCCAATCCCCAAAGGCTTTAAAATATAGAATTATTATTTTCCAACTATTCTGTTTTGAGTAAAGGGTAGTATGATTGAGATTTTTATTTATACTTTTGTTAATTTCTAGTTTTTAAACACTTGGTTGGAAAAGAGATCTGTACTTTTTCTATTGTTATTTGCATATGTTCACCAAATTATTAGGTATAATTTGGATTATTGTTTAGTATACAGTAACTTTTATGAAAAATTTATATTGTTTTGATATTTTGATGCTGTCTGAAAGTTCCTTGTTATATTTAGGATTTATTTCTCTTGTATTTCCAATTCGTTTCATACTAGTTGTTACTTTTACATTTTTAAAAGTAAATTTAAGACCTTACTTACAAAAGTATCAACCTCAAAAATTAAAATTTAGTCATTGACTCCTTTCACTGAAAGATGAGGAACTTAGGATATTATGTGTCCTTCCAACCCTCAGTTTTTCTTAATAAGCTCTGAGAATTTTATCCAGGTCTGCTCTCACACTCACATGTTTTTACATTACCATCTGTGAAATTGGTATGTTTTAAGCAATGGTGTGATAAGATAGCTGCTCCCTCATGGCAATAATGATGACCTTGGCTTTCTTTGCACACGCCAGCATCAGTTTGAGTGGATAAGAACGACTTCTTAATATTTCACTCAACAAAGCACTTCAGGACCATTTGAGGAGGGGATAAGAGTCTTGGTTGTTGTCTGAAAATCTTTCACTGATACCTCCTGGTAAAGATGGAGAACATGCCAGCATCAAATTTTACAGAGTGTCAATTGCTTGGGAAAAAAAGCCCTGTAGAACACAGAGAAATTCGCTTAAGAAATGCCACATCATCATCAGTTCTCTCAATGGCGCACAGAACTATTCTTTGCAAAAAACCTCAGACATCTACCACTCTGGATCAAAAAGTGACTCAAGAAGGCCTGGCTGGATACTCAGTTATTAGAGCATCATCCCGATATGCTAAGATTGTGGGTTCAGTCCTTAGTCTAGGCACATGTAAGAGTCAACCAATGAATGGAACAACAGATGGATGTTTCTCTCTCTGTCTTTCTCTTCCTTTCTCTTTTTCTAAAATCCATAATAATAAAAGAAGTGATTCAAAAAGATTCTGAAAGTGGAGGGCGTTTTTGAAATAACTTAATTAATCTATTTAACTTATAGTTAACCCTTTTATGTAATCAGAGAATGCTATGATACATAAAAGTCTTTAAAAGAATATGAAAATAAAATTCTAAGTGATAAAAACCAATGAGATTGTTTTCTTTTAGTGGGACATAAAATAGTGACACCTCTTCAATTCAATCCCGTCATCGACGTAGATATAGTAAAATTTGGGAGTTCATTTTTAAAAATTTGTATATTATGCACTGTTTCTTTTAAAAATTTATAGCTTGCCCTTTTAGTTTGTGATCCCAGTGATCACAGCTACTTAAACTTAATTTGTTCATGGCATAAATTCTTCATTCATAGTTTTTAATGCTAATTTACCTCTCAGCTGGGAGCTGTCTTAAAATAGATTTTTTCTTTTAAAAAGGTTTTTGGCTGATACACATTCTGAGGTTTTGCATATTTTTTTAGTGTCTAACAACTATTTACTAACTGCCAATTTTTGCTAGTCACATTGCTCAAGGATGTTTTGCACTTTTTTTATTGCTTTCTACAGCCATTTAATGTAAATGACAGCTTGTCTGGAAAATTCTCATCACCCTTCTTTTTCCTAGCAGAAATCTCTGTTTTATCATTTAGTGTTGCCAAGAAATTAGATGTTTTCCTGCTATATTATATGTGTTTGTATATATGCACGTGTATGAATATACGTGCATGTCTACATATAGGTACAGATTTTCCCCCTTTGCAGGTGAGCTGTTTTTTAAGCCTAGGTGTGTGATTGCCTTTTGTATAGGTCCTTTCTTTTAAGATTTCTCTGTACTTATTTTTAAACAAATTAAATATTCCAGTTAGGCCCAATGTTTGCCACAAAATGGTGTAAATAGAATCCCCCTTACCTAATCACTCTCTACCTGGAGCCCAAGTGCCATCTTTGAAGTTCTGCTAAACAGCTGGAAGCTGCTTCAAGGGGGTGGAAGGGAAGCAGGAACCATAAAACATTGTAACGAGGAAACTTTCTAAATGTGTCCTTTTCCTCTATATTGGTTTAAACTCCTGCTTTGAGGGCCAGACCCATAAAAATAGGGGTGATACTGTCTCCTCTGTGTGAGGCAAGAGTTATCGCTTCTCTGTTTCAGACTGAGCCCCCTGCTTTGGTAAGAAGTCAGGTCAGGTGAAGTGCCTTGAAAGCAGCATACAAGTTTTCCCTACAGCTGTGAAATTTGCTACTGGAATTTTTATATTGCATACTATCTGTACTTACATGATATTTATATATCCTTGTGGTAATGTTATACACCTTTAATCTATTACATAAAATATTTTAATTTTTCTTATTTTATAAACCTTGTATGTAAAATTTACTCACACCACCCTACAAAGATTTCCCAAGTTCATATGTTCAAAAAGGCTCACCAGATTCCACAGAGCACCTCACAGAAGACTTTTATTTCAAGATGAAGGATACAGTGCAGGAAGGAAAGGAGAGTGCGGACACTCAGACACTGGGGGCCCAAAGGAGAGCTCATGCCTAAGCCACCCAGGGTCTCCATTTGTCCACAGACCACGCTGTCGCATTGCCTCCAGCTCACACTACCAGTTGTGTATGAAGAATCCTGACATTGGGAGAGCTCCAAGTGGAATTCCCAGCATAGTTATGACTCTCTGGCCATGTAATCAGTCAGGTTAATTTATCAGGCCAGTTGGAAACCATGTTTAAAGAAACTGACCCTGGGGATTATCAGGGTCATTTCAGATTTTAAATAGCACATCATAAATCCCACTGCCCTTATCTTGGCTAGGAGTCAAAAACCAGACATCCTCATGTCCATAGAGATAAAGATAAAGTTTTTTCAGTTTAGCTGCAAACCAACTCTGTCCTCCATATATATACCCTTACTTCCAAACCTCCTTCTTTCAATTAGTAACCTAAGTGGGCTAAAAAGAGGGATAAAAAGACAGACTGCAGCTTTGTCACCTCACTTTGGCCTCTCGGCCACAGCTCATCTTTGCATGGGCAGTAGATTGCAAGTGTACTACCTCTTCTAGTACCCAGTTTTCCCAAGTTGGGAATGGTGAATAGGCACACAGTACTTAAAGTTTATGCTATAAGAATAAGGCTATTTCCTGGTTTCAATCTTAATGAAGTTTTATTCTATAAGCTCATTACTTATTGTTCATTTTGGTTTATTTCAGGGAGGGGTGGTATTTGTGAATGAGTTAATACTAGTGCTACCATCTTTCCGTGGACGTCTTAAGTCTGGGAAAGGTAAGAAGTTCCCAGGGGAAGCAATGCTTGCGCTGTATCCAAAGGCCTCTGACCATGGTGACGATGGAGTCAACATGAGGGACTAGCCCAAATCATGTGGAGCCTGACAGGAAGAACACTGTAATAATTCCAGCCTCCAAAAGATTGAAGAATTAGCATCATCCATCTCTTCCTGTCCCTTCCAGCCACCCCCCACGCCCAATAAGGACCCATCATAGATTATATACACTATCTTACAATTAACTGTGTACATAACTGTTCTCTGCTAGTCTGTACAAGGAAATGTCTTTCTCAGTTCTGATTCCCGGTTTCTAGCTGAATACATAGAAAACAGTATAAATACAGTAAGTGTTTGAACCATCATATACCTTGAGTCTAATCTACAAGTTAGTAACTTGGATAAGAAATGAAATGACCAGATGGTTCTTGTCACACATCAAGGCTTGAACAGGACATGACAAATTCAGGCCTCTACCTGCCTCTGCCCACCCCATCCTAGTTTGGCTCTTTAAGAAGCGTTCATGACAAGCCACAGTCCGGGAAGAGGACTGAAGGAGACAAGCGGAGTGATGTGACACCTGCAGGAGAAATTTACTCTTTCTATAACACTTTCGGAAAGTAGGTGAGGCTTGCTTCCAAGGATCAGCAATATTCCAGAAATGGTTTGCCAAGCTGTTCTCTCCCTCCCTCCTTCAAGCATCTCCTTTTGCACTGTAGATATCCTTTTCTTTTTCCTTTCTATAAAAGAAAGTACTAATACCCAAGGCCTCTGCAGTCTGCCAGGGATTGCCCTGTTTGTCCAAGCTTCAGGATATTGGATGATACATGTGGTCACCAAAGTAGAATTGTGTTGAAGAACAAGCATACGCCTGATTGGAGTGACTCCTGAAATTTCAGGCTGTTCACAGTCAAGGATGTTCACAAGGACATTCACCTGAACGTCCTTGGAAGTGCCAGTCTGGCTGTCAGGGGATAATGAGGGTTTCTGTGCATGAGGGGTGATAACGTGATGTCACCGATTCAGCTGCAGCAGTGTGCTGTGCTGGGAAGAGTTCAATGAAGTCATTTAATAACTTTCCCTAACCCCATAAAAATCTGGAACTGAATTCTGAACCATGAATTCTGGATTCTCTGAGAATTCAATGTCAATTCAATCACAGGAAACCTCCGAGCCTAGCATTCCACTCCCTAAAGGTCAAGAAAGATTCATACATGTCACAGAGTTAGACAGAAACTTAGATGTGTGGTCCTACTCTCTTATTTGGAGATGAGAAGCTGAGTCCCAGAGGCAAATGACTCATCCCAGGTCATATAGGTGAGTAAGTACATGGCAGGGCAAGGACAGCAGTTTCCCCAAGTCCGGTGGCCTTTCTGGGACACCCACTGAAAACTGGTGTAGTATAAGGGCCTGACAATTACCTTTTGTGATTTGTAACACACATGCTTGACAATAGCTTCGGCCTGCCAAGGCATTCATTAAAAGACATCCATCTTGAATAAACACATTGACAACTATGTAAATAAAGAGTCAGCTGCCCACCCATGAAGTTCCCCTTTCAGAAAGCCCCGAATGACCTGGATAACTGACCACTTGAGTCATCCTGCTTTTTCCTTCCCACACTTTAATTCCTACTGTTCTGTTTTAAATTCAC
Source organism: Phyllostomus discolor (assembly GCF_004126475.2). Lineage (NCBI taxonomy): Eukaryota > Metazoa > Chordata > Mammalia > Chiroptera > Phyllostomidae > Phyllostomus > Phyllostomus discolor. The sequence goes on from NC_040904.2 coordinate 92,423,188, forward strand.
CAATAAAGAGGGAACCCATGAAATCCTAGGCAGCCCATCCTCAATACCAGTTAAGTCAAAACCCCTGGTTCATGCTCTCCCTACCTGAGACCCTGTGTGTACCCTCCGGAATCTGGGAGTACACACCTTGTTTTTTCAAAGTTCCCTGGGGGTTGTTGCTAAAGTGCATCTTGCAAATACGTGTATAAGAAGGACAAGGCCTCACCAGCCATAACCTTCCAGACCTCAGTTTTTTGTATAACAGGAAAAAATGAAGGGCCTTCATGAGACTGAGGAGCAAAGCAAGGGATTTCTCAAGTTCAACTGAGTCACAATTTCCACTTATACCATAATTATAACCAAGTTCAGATGATGTGAAGACAGATTTGTGCATATAGGTACAGATAAGTTACCAGCTAACACTCACATGTGGCTTGAATGCAGTTAGTTATTGATGTCCGTGATCATTACAGTTAATAACCAATACAAAGATTATTTGAAGGATTAGTTATTATTAATAACAGTGGCAAAAATAAGCATCCCATTATTGATAGAGGCTGGCACCATCAGATACTAATGCCTGGGAATCTGACTGACAGCCTCAGGGAAGCTCATAGGTATTAGTTGATAATATTATTTGTTATTTGTTTGCTGATAAAAGAAAAGTAAGAAAGAAGGAATAGAAATAAAGAGGGGAGGGAGGAAGGGAGGGCATTTAGTCATATGTAAAAAAAAATAAATGTTCTTTTTCAAAGAAAATGATTATATTTGGATTATATCTTATGTGTTGAAAACACACAAGAACTCCTAGATATAATCTCCTTCTTTGTAATTTTATTTTACAAGGTCCAGTATGGCAACAAGCCCATTAGCAAGTAAGTACAGGGGTTCAACTGTGAGAGCCCAAGGTTTTCCATGCCAGGAGCTCCATGGTACCCCCTGGACCCTGTCAGTATCACCTCTAGCAACAGTGTCAGATTCTTCTGGTGATTCAGGAATTCCTTTTTCCTGCTCTATCTCTGAAAAGGCACAAAAGCTAACAGAAACAAAGCAGGAAGTGGCTATGATAGAAAAGCTGGTTTAGGTACTTTCACTGGACTCCTGTGGTATCGAGCTTCATGAAAAAAAAATAACAATATAAAGAAAGTAGAGCCACCTTAATCATTTAGACTGGTATTTCAAAAAAGGTTAAGAAACCATTTCTTCTAGCTGTTCAGATGTTTCCTGAAAATACGTGCTGTGATCTTTAATTTTCTTTATCATAGTTTTCACTTACCAATTAATACTGAAAAAGTAAAAGCAAGACACAAATACTTATTCTATAGACTCTTGTATTTCAAATCATGTCCATCATGTAAGAGAAGAAAAATATCCATTTTCAGGACCATTATTCAGCACCACATCCCCTCCAGTTAGAGAAACCAACAATTCTTTTACACATCTTTATGTTGTAAGGCTTCAATAACAACTCATGAGTAGGCAAAGGTTTGCTATTATTTAATCTGGGAAGAACACTGAAAGAAAAAGGAAGAGGTTGTGTGGAATGTAGGCGGAACTCCTTTACATAGCTGGCCACATGTGGCTTCAACAGCTGAAGGGGAAACTGGCTGGGGCTATGGTTACATATTCCTCTTCAGTAAGGGTATCCGTGATGGTAACTCTCATGATGACGGTAGTCATCCTGGTAACCATCCTGGTATCCTTGGTGGTAACTATGGTAACCGTAGCCTGCATACTCATCTTCAGGGCAGCGCATCCCTAGTGACTGCTGAATGGCCATTTCCTGTCTCCGGAGTTGCATCGAATCAATTAAATCATACACAATCACCATGGACCACATTGGGGAAGGATACCAGGATTTTACATTTCCATCTTTTCCAACTAGAAGCATGGAGAAGTACTCAGGGCTCACTTGAAAATAGTTCCGGATGTCTTTCACCAAATGGGCTGGCACGTCTTCTCGCTCAACAACAGAGCTCCCTAGAATAGGGTTAGGAAAATATTAGGGGATTAAAGAGTCAGCACTCAGGAAAACAAAATGAGAAGAGATCACTGAGAGAGTAACCACAGGACTCATGAGTCTATTCTCTTTGGCTCAAAAAGAAGTTTGCTGTTTTTTCCTACTAGAAAGTAAATGTCCTTGTTGTTCTGCAACATTATTAGTGTCAAACTTTGGGGCATGTGGTATCTCTTTCATGAGAACATTACAAGATACAAAACCAGTCCCTTAATTTAATCCTCGCAGGATCAATTTATTTAAAATTTGTCATTAACAAAGATTATATTGTTTATATGCTGATTAGCTTAGTTTTTTGCAATTACAATTTTCCTTTTGATGCTGTTGTCTGTATAAAAAAAAGCTTATTCTATTGTCTGTATTAAAAAAAATCTTATTTTATTGTCAAAGGTGAAAAATACCAATTATGTAAGAGCTGGATAAATATATTTAAACTATTATGATTAGTGACACTGCCCAGCATTGTGCCAGGATTTTATGCACATTTCCTTATGTAAAGAGCTTGCTACTGGAAGGAAGGGCTAGATATGCCTTTTAAAACCTTTGGTAGCTAGTCACATTCTTTCAGCTTCTCAGAGCCTTTTTCTATATGTCCATCTGTTGAAAGGGAATCAATAAGATATAACCTACAGGCCTCATAGTACAATTCTGAGAATTAAATGAGATAACAGATGAAATTGTTTTGTAAACCATAGAGTCCTATCTAGGCAAAAATTGCTAGCTAAGAAAGTGAATATTTTTATTACTTATGAATGATTTTTTAATAAAGACAATGCTAGTTTTTTCACCCCACTTCTCCTTCCTCTCCACACACCCTGTGTGGGCGTGCATGCACACACACATGCACATCTATGTATGCAGAGGAGATGGGCACCTTAGAACAGGGGTGTCAAACTCATTTTCACTGGGGACCACATCAGCCTTGCAGTTGCCTTCAAAGGGCCAAATGTAATTTTAGGACTGTGTAAATGTAACTATTCCTCAACAGTGAAGCAAGACCTCAGTGCTGCCGCTGGGTAGAAACAAGGTGCTAGGCTGGATAAAACAAGGCAGAGGGCCAGATTTAGCCCAGGGGCCTTGTGTTTGCCACCTGTGCCTTAGAGGTATATCCACCACTTGCATATAATTCAATATAATTTAACTGAACTTAACAGTAGTTCACACTGTTATAAATAACAACACCATACCATTAATGGGGAACAGTTCTAAGACTCCTCCAATTTCTTCTCCAACGCCTAAAAGCTTCAGAATGGTTATGTGGCGCAGACCTGAGAGAACAAAGAAAGCCATAGAATTATGGGAAAGGACTCTAGGTCATCTTTTATTCTAAAGACCAATGTTTTACAATTAAAACCTCTTAGAATACAACCTGATTAGAGAGAATAATCTATTTTTTAATTATTCCATAAGAAAATCCTTACCATATTTTTCAGACTATAAGAGGTACTTTTCTCCCATTCAAATTTGGGAGGAATAATGGTTGTTAATGATGTTGTTGAGTTCTGTTTACATTTACATTGATGAAATATTATCTTATTCATGTTATTAAATATTTTACCAAATTTTTTCTTCAAAAATTTTTTTCCTATTTTCTTCCTTTAAAACCGAGGTGTATCTTATGGTCCAAAAAATATGGTAAATACTTCTAAAACCTTGAAAAAGACCAATTGCAGAATGATAATTCTGCAATTATCATTTCTGTTCATTCTTTAAAATGAACAGAAAGGTCAGATGGTTGTTTTGGGGGTGTTTTTGATAGATTAAAATAGAAGAATTTGGTCTTAAACTGTGACAAAACAAAAATAAAGTCATCAGAACATTAATATACCTGAGATGGTCTAACCTGATTAGCATTCTGAAAAAAGCCACAAACTTACATGGATCACTTTCAGAGGAAAAAAATTAATATCCCATCCATTGGGATTGTTAAAGAAATAATTCTGGCTTCTTCAAACAAATTTTGTCGCTCAATGGGCAGGTACTTATCACTATTAAGAGGACGCAGAGAGGGCAAGTAGCTCTTAGGCAAGCACAGCTTGCTTCCCGCCCTCAGCTAAAATTTCAGGAAAAGGGAGAGGTCAGGCGGTGGCAGCTCATTGGGATTCTCCTGAAGATGAAGCACCCATGAAGGGTTGAGGAGAAAGAAACAGGAGGGTGTGGGAGCTGTCCATTCATCCTGTCACGACTTCATGGTTTAGGGAAGATCCCAGCCTAGTCAGGGTCATAACTTGGAACTAATAATCTGAGCACTGATCATGTGTGCTGTCCAGGGGAGAAAACTGAAAGCCACTTCGGAGATCTCCTTTAAAGAGGAGCTTAAGGCAAAATGCTATTTTAAAAAAATTGTGGTCTTTATTTTCTCCCAGAGAAGTGAAACATTCTGTGCTGCATGTTGTTGAATTGTGTTTCCACGAGGGAAGATTATGAAATTAATTATTCCTGAAAAACATGATTTGTTCCCATTTTCTATATCTTGTAAACAAAAGAGTTTGCCTACAGTAATGTGACTTTAGGTTCTATACACAGACATTAAAAATACCACCTAATAGCTGCTGCAAAGATGTCTTTAGAAAATTAAGGCCCTGGCTGGTGTAGCTCAGTGGATTGAGCATGGGCTGCGAACCAAAGCATTGCAGGTTCGATTCCCAGCCAGGGCATGTGCCTGGGTTGCAGGCCATGGCCCCCAGCAACCGCACATTGATGTTTCTCTCTCTCTCTCTTTCTCCTTCCCTTCCCTCTCCAAAAATAAATAAATAAATCTTAAAAATATATTAAAAAAAATTAAGTCATAATTTTATTTATATTCTTATTGTGAAGGGTCATTAACTGCTTCAAGAAATTCTGCTTTTCTAGCATCATTGTGGTTATAAATAATTTAAAATATGCTTAAGAATAGTGGTACAATCAAATCTTATATATGTTGATATAAAGTCTTAAATTATTAACCTTGATAATAGGAGTATAAATAAAAACTGAAATGTATTGATAATTTACATGTACTGGTCCACAGCAAGAACACAAGCTCTGTTAATGTTTGTAGAACTCAACCCTTCCCCTTTGAAAAATCAAGTACAGTTTTATAACTAACACATGATTCTTCTTCCTAGTAGAAGCATCAAAATAGTGCTGATTCATTTATGTTGCAAAGTGAATTTTTTAAAACTCTGCCCCCTGCTACTTCCCCACACCCATGACTCTCAAAAATCCTTCCTTCATACAGCGTATCTTAAACGAGATTTCAGTTGTGATTTCCCCTTCGGAAATTGCCGTTATCTCTGTGGTTCATCATTGAACTTGGTAGTAAGATTTATGTACTATGCATTTTACTTTCTATATATCTATATTCAAAATGATATTAGCTCTGTCAGGCCACTAGAATAATAATATTTGGTAAAAAACAAAAAACACATGTTAGTTTTCAAAGCACTGGGCAATTCACCACAAAAAAAAAACTGTTTCTTTTTGACCTGCTTGTCTTAAAAATAATTTTGCTTAACAGATCTTGCAGTCTTCTTGGTGCCTTTTTAAAGGAATGACAATATAGTAAAATGTGTTTCAATTAATATATTAATTTACAAAGTCATTCCTGTTTTACTAAAGACATTTAATTTGTGGGGAAGCACCCAGTGTTGGTACCAAAAAATTACCTAAGTGAATGATGATATCCAGGTATTATAATCTTGAAAATATACATACGTGTGTGTGTGTGTGTGTGTATCTCACATAACACAGATCACTGCAAGTAAAGCAGCAGGTATTTTCAAACACTGCAATAAAGAACCCGAGAGAGGAGAATATTGAGAAAGAAAATAGACACCGGTTGACTAAGGTGCCAGCCTGAAAGCAACTTTATACTCAATACAACTGAGTAAGTGTCTGGGAATCTGCAGTCTGGACTGCACAGTATTTAAATGATCTAAGCTTCTATGTTTCATTTTAGAGCTGACCAAGAAGAGAGTGGTGTGGGAAAGCAGCGATGACGAGGCTTCCCACTCACCAAAATTGCATGCCTGACCACTGAGGGCCGAGAGCTGCTGTGAATAGGCCCAGTCTTCGTCATTAGGAGCCGAGATCACCAGCAACCGCCTCCTCCATCGGAACCTGGGAAAGAAGCAGGAGGCCACAATGACTACTTCAAACAATATAGGCCAGTGTGAGAGAGCAGAGTAACTTCAGCTGTTGGCATTTTCCTACGGCTAGAATGAAAAAACTGACTCTTAGAAATGTCTCATAGCTCCTCAAGCCATTAAACTGCATTTCCACACTTCTTGTACTTTTTCTGTTGTAACTCCACAATCTGCCTACTGTGGTATTTGCATGCTATGTCAGGCATGAGTTTGGCCCCCATGCCTGATTAGGTCACTCAGGAAGAGACACAGCTCTCAGACGCCATGAGGACTGGCCAAAATTGTATGTCATATTGTAGCAGCAGAAATAAGGAACCAGAAGGGAACTGAGGAAAATTCAAGTTCTAGTAGAGATCCCTAGGGTTTCAAGGGGGTTTAAGAAATAATTATATGGATAAGAAATAGAGTAAGAAAAGAGAACCGAATTTTAAGTAGGTAACAGGAAGAAGAAAAACAGGAAAGTGGCTCAAAGGGTCAAGGAAGGTTCCTGGAAACACAAAGCTCTATTCACCTTCCTTAGTAGCTACTAGTTTTTCCAGAGGCAAGCACAAGTTCTGACATGTGCCTGATTGTATGAGTAAAAACCAACACTTATAAAGTATCCCTATGAAATAGAATGGGGCTAAACCTATAGCCACAGGATTTTAGAATACATAGTAAACTTGCTTCTGCAATTACAGCTTCAACATGGCACAGTATTGGAAAGAGTTTTTGTCTTGTAGCCAGGAAACGTTTTGTCACTGCTCCTTTTTGGGTTCCTTAAGCATGTCCCTCAATTCATGTAATTCTCAATTTTCCCTTATCTCTAGAATCAAAAATAGCATCTATGTCAAAGAGGTGTTATAAGACTTAAACCAAGGCTCACAAATGTAAGGTATCCATGTGATGACATACATGTAGATCATGCAGGTTCCTAGGTGTAGAAGTTTGTCCACTAACAGACCTTGAACGTTGTCTGTCTCACTGCCATATAATAATTGATCCAACCCTTATGTTCATATTGTCTTATAGTTCAATTTCTGCACAATATGGCTTCCTCATGACAGCTCAGTGAGCACATGGTGTATTGCCTTCATTTTACAGGTGACAAAATGAAGCTTGGAGAAGTGAAGTAACTTGCCTAACTAGCAAATTGAAGAGGTGGTACCAAAATACAGTTTTCTCTGTCTCCCTGGCCATGGTTTCCCTCATCTACCACCCTCAGCGATCCTGATGCCAGGGTCCCTGAGAGGGGAGGAAGGAGAGGGGGTATGCAGCCAAGGGCAACTGTGTGGAGTTGTCTCAAATTCTGCCTTCACTAGGTTTTGCTTTCTGCCTTCAGTGTGGGCAACTATGGGCTGTTAGAGCGCTCACTGAGCTGTAAGCCAGCTGATTTTACTCATGGCTTCTCTCCCTATGCCCCTTCCAGCCTCAGAGTGAACATGAGAGTTTTCAACCCAAAGAAAATGGCCTCTTGGGGGAATAGTGGTTTGGGTGAATGAGAGAAAATGATAGTCTGATGAAATACAACCTCTAAATAGATGCCTGTAGCAAGGCTCGCCAAGAATTGCTTGCTGTGACATTACATTCGCTTCCTCTGCTTATTTTTCTTCAAAGGGAAAGAAAAACTAAAATCTCCACTGAGGATAGGGAGATGAATGTGTTTGGCACAGAGGAGGAAAGAGACGCGTCTGAGACTGTCCAAGGTTTCCTGGGAAAAGGAACAGTGACTGCTGTCGGATCACAAACATGGTCTCCTACTCTCTCCCTGCTTCCTTAGGAGACATGCCAGGCCAGCCTTCCCGGCCTCACACAGAGCTGTAGGGTGTCCTGCAGGGAGCTATTTTGGGTGAGGTATATTTTGGCTTGTTTACCTGTGTGCACCACCGAACACTGTCCTGATTGCAGAGGAATGGGGTCTGAGACTCCATCACAGACACACCAAGAGAAGGTCATTTTTTCCACAGTCCCTTCACATTAGGCTAAAAGCCCCCAGCTTGCAACATTGAAGGAAATAACATCCATAGGATGTGACAAGAGATGTGCATGAGACACAGATCCTTATTTTGGACAACTTGTTTTTCTGTCATTTTAGTTTCTTAGTAAATAAAAGTTCTATGAGCTATGGATATGTTTGCTTCTCTTAACCGGCATTCCAAAATTAGTGTGTTTGCCCACCTTTTGGGGCTTCTGTGTCACAGAAAGGTAATTATAGCCTGAAACAGATGAGTGTCGCTAAAGGTTAGACTGGCTTCAGAGTCTGGTCAGCTGAAACCAGGCTTAATATACCTGCTGGCAACTCAGCAAATTTAAAGGAAAATCCCCATTTGGATACTGGTTTATTTATACAACTTTTATTTTAAAAGGTTGCTTTTTCAGTTCTCTTTGCCTGGTTCTCAATCCTGAGGTGTTTACTCACCTCTCCCTTGATGACAAAATCCTCTCACTGGGAGCTGACTAACTGGCCCTGAGACTCTCACTAACAGCCCACGTTTATGGATTGCTCACCTTGTGCTAGATTCTGGGCCATCGTTACCTTCAGTATTAGATTTACCTTTTACAACAATCTTAAGAATAGATGTGCTTATTACCCTATTTTGCAAAGAAGGAAACTAAAGCCCGAGATCCCACAGCTAATGAGTGGAAAAGCCAGGAACTAAACTCTGGCTGTTTTACTCAGGCCTTTAAGTAATGTGCTACTGAACTTTAAATGTTATGACCAATGATAATCATCAGTACAGCGATCTTATGAGTTGTGACCACAGTCGTGTGTAGCCACAGACCATCCACATTATAACCATACACCATTCTGAATATCCATGAGATGAATGTCTCTGAAGTAGTAATAAATGTAAGAGCCCATATGGGGTCTTAAATTCTAAGGAAAATACAGTTACATAGTGTAGGACCCTCTCCAGTTCAAAAAAAACTTTAGATTCAAAATGTGCGGAAAAGTTTTAAGAATCAAAGAAGTGATGAATTCACATCAGTGATCAATATCCATGAGCACAGCAAGACTGTAAGGGAATAAAACTAAGAGAATGTCAGATCTTCCATTCAGGTTTAAAACCCATGACACGGTGATTATAAAGCACATGCTGCCTGGCGGTGGTGAGAAGAACCCCTCCTGCTGTCTGTGGCGGAGGCTGCTGTGGCTGGCCCAGGTCCTTGCTTACAAATAGTATCAATGAGCTGGGTGGTAACTGTCTGTTTAGAGGTGGGGCAACCTGAGTTCACTGGGATGGTTCAGAAGGTATGCATCTTTCAGTCTTGAAAGACTTAGAACAGAAAAGAGAATGTTTTCAGAGTCAAAATCATAGAAATAATATATGGATATTACCAAGAAGATCCTGGTTTTCTTTATATAATTTATGTTCTGGTGAAACTTTGGCATAATAAAATGACATCTTTAAAACTCCAAGTAAGAATGTGTAATTGAGTATTAGGTGTATGTAAATGTATGGTTTTAAGTTGAAAGCTCCCTAAGTGTATACAGTTATTGGAACATAGGAGAGAACTTTAGATTCACTGTGTTTACAAGATTAACTTATTAAGTTTATCAGTCATTTAAGTACTCAGAAATTCTTTCAAGCAATTAAAACATATATATACATACATATAATGTAAAATGTCTGTTTGAAATAATAAAGTTGTTTAATTACTGAGTTTGTAAGCAACATCAAACATTATCAATGCCCCTTAAAATTGATAGCTACAATTTCCTAAGTAATTAATAGAAGATTTAAAAGTCTAACTTAAATGTTTAAGAGAACACTAAGATAAAAAATATACTTTCAAAGAATATGTACAAGAAAGGAAAGTAGAATGGACAGAAAAGGGAAATGGAAAGAAAAGGAAAGGAAAATAATTTTTAAAAATCTTCGAGGACAACAATGAGCTCTTATTATTCATCTTCTAAGTCGATGTCATCTAGAGGGATGACCTTGGATCTGAAGTTGATGTTTCAATGGTCCCGGGACTGAACAAGAAGCCAACTGCCCAATGGAGTCCTAGAGCCCTTTCTCAGCTGCGAGAGAGGCATGAAGACTGAGCTGAAAGTTAGGCCCTGGGGAGGCACGCACCCTCCATCTCCATTCCAGAAACTGGCATTGCACTGAATACATGGATGAAAGGAGAACCTCAGATTCCTTTGAGCTCTGAAATCCTGTGGTTTTACGATTATCTTCTTTCGCTTCAAACTCTGGGCCTCTGGGTCCAAGACTAAAAATAATTCACTTTATATTTTCAACAGGAGTATTAGATAAGAACATGGACTTTAGGAGCCAGATAATCCTGGGGTCACTGAGTCCTAGAGCTGACACTAGCTGAATGATGAAAGTTATTCACTTAATCTCCCTTAGTCTGGGTTGTCTCATCCATAACATGACATTAGTTACAGTATTTAGATCACGGGATTGTTATGCAGATGAAATCCAGAAAAGCAGATGAAGTGCTTGGCACAGAGGTAAGCGTACAGAAAGCGATCACAGCAACCCTGGGATGCAGGTAGGGTTACTTACTATTTTTAGTCTCATTTGTCGGTGAGAGATTTTTAACACAGTTTAATTAAGAAATGTAGGGGCAAAAAGTAAATTGCAGACCCTAAACTTAGGTGAACAGTTAGTCCTATGTTCTTTATACATCATGAGGTTATGCCCTAAGAGGCTCAAGCCTCCTGAATCTAGAGGAATTCAGATTACCCACTTCTCATAGAATTCTTGATTCTATGACTCATTTATGAGGAATGTGCTTTATAGACACAAGTGAGGAAGTTCTGCCTAGACTGATACACAGTAAACACCGAGACTCCTAGCAAAGCTCCATTTCTGGAGCCCCTCAGCCACACAAATACAGGTTGGGCGGTGGGTGGTACCCTGAGGCCTCTGAGTTTATCTGCTGTGGGTGGAATTGTTGCAGCTTTGTACCTCCTAGGGTTCCCAAAGGCCATGTAGACTTTTTATCCAACATGGAGGGAGGGACAAAGAAGGGAAGACATGGAGAGATTTTTTAAAAAATCTCTATGTACACATACAGAAAAGAGTTTCCCTACAGTGGTTTCCAATAAACCACACTCCCTAGGGAACCAGGGAGCAGGGTCAAGAGGGTTTCTCCCTTTGAGGTCCTGGTGGGGCTTTTGTTGTTCTCTGCGGAGTTGGAAAGAAGCAGAATATCAAGCACAGTGTTCCAGATCCTGCTGGAAACTAGAAGCCTAGTAAATACGTAAAATAAAAATGTTGTACACAAATCCCTCCAAATTCACTGACTGAATAAATTAACCTTCACAGGTTAGAATTCTGTATTCTGTGCCAAAAAAAGAAAAAAAAAAGGAGCAGAAAAGATTTATCTGAAGCCACCAAACTAACATTCAAGCTTGGAGCTGACCCCAGCCAGCCTGTGACCAGAGCCACTTCTGACGTGGCAAAGACTGAGTCCAGTGGCAGATGACTGGGAAGCAGACAGACCTTTCACCAGGGAAGGTCCCTGTCTGCACACGTCTGCTGTGTGTTTCCTGGGTGTTTTCACCAGCTCACCCAGGACACATTTCTGCCTGCCCTCTCAGAGACTCCGAACGTGATGTACCTGGATAGGAAGTTCTCCAGTGACTGCTTCTTGTCTTCCTTGCACACAATGCCCTCCTTTTTCTGTTTTTCCATGTCTTTGATTCGGGACTGGAAAGTATCGATCAAATCAAATACAGACTTCATTGCTATGGGCACCTCATAGTATTGCTGTTTAAGAAAGAATAGAAAGTATATAATGTATAAAGATATTACTCCCCTCTTCTCAAGGGACAGAGAGCCCAGGAGAATTCCAGGGAACTCTGAGAACATCAGAACCTAGAGGACTCAGTGATTTTTAAACTCTCTCCTGTAATAGTATCTCTGCTTATGCTTTGAACTTCAGAATCCATGAAACAACTGCCACTTACCTTTTATGAGGATTGCTTCTTAACTGCACTCATTTTATTGGAAAGAGTCCACACCTTCCTCACCACACATGTCCTGGATTCACTTCCCTACCTCTGGGTCTAAGCTGAGTCCTGTTCACTACACAGCTGGAGAGACAGTGAGAAATGCCACATCTAACACAGGGATGGAATAGCATGTTAAAATATCTTACCTGAGCAATAGGAGTAATTTTCCACCTCCAGCAGGAGGCCTCTTCTTTGGCCATTAGAAATGGCCATATAAACTTAGTGATTCACAGAGATTATTTTACTGAGTAAGCATCACTTAAAATTAGTTTGTGTTTCCTTATGTGTTCTCAGAACAGAGCTGGGTTCCAATTAAGGATAATGAAATTCAGTTTCCTGCATCCCACCTATCTGAACTTACAATGGCAACCTGTGATGGATTTGGAGGCTGGCTGAGCATAACGAGCATAAGCGGAGGAGGAGCCTGGACGTGGCTACAAGCCCCCAGTGGGACATTCAGTAGTCCACAGGATACGAAAGCTGGTAGAAACCTTAGGGGTTATACAAGATGAGAGGTTGGGCAGCGCGAGTACAGTATGAATTAATGAAGGGACCTCTTTCCAGATCCAGGAAAACACTACAAGTTGAATCTGCTATTTGGGCAGGCAGCCTTTTTCCTGATGACTTTCGCATCAGCACGGCATACTCTCAGGACATTCAAATGGTTAAGACGGCGGGCTCTGGGGCCAGTCTGTGTAGATATGAAGTCCAATGTTAACTAGCCGATGGGCAAGGTACTTAACTACTCTAGAGCTCTATTTTTTCCTCTTAGAAACAAAAATAATTCCTGTTACTTGCCTTAGGTGTTTGAGATAAGGCTTATAAAGAGTTAAGGTGAGTGCCTGTCATATGGAAAGTAGTCTATTAATAGTGTTAGCTATTTTTGTTTTATTAATTTTTGAAATCATTTTTCTTAGTTCAGAACCTTTGTCCCCAAGCATACAAAGAAAGTAGGTCTAAAACCTTACTGTCTTGTGAATGTTTGATTAGGAGTTAAATTTCTAGGCCCTTCCAAAGTAGGCCTATGTTAAATCTGGTTTTCCTGAAGGCAGAGAGGCCAAATACTCTACCTTTTATCCCCAGGGCCTGGCACATTGTGGCCATTCAACAAGAGTCCAATGAATGCAAGACATTGATTAGTCTGAATCAAACAGCTGGGTCATGGGAGGTCATCCAACCCAGGCTTTTCCAGAGACCACATTTCTGGACACAAATTCTATAAACCAGCAGGAAATATTTGGACCGTTTTAAAACCTTCCTGTTTATAAAATAATTTGTGTTTACTCATATGTCTAATAGACTCACTGACAAAAATTCAGAGTTGCCATTCTAAGGAATGGCACCACATTATCCAAAACAGCAACCCATACCTTGACTTTTAGGTCCACATCTGTGAGTACCATGAAGAAGTCATCATAGGTCATTCCATACTCTTTCCTCAGTTCGCTGATGAGATGCTGGTCTACCAAGTCCTCATCATCCACCACTTGCATGGGTTTCTCATTATCTTAAGGCAAATGAAATGTGAATAAGTATGGGTGTGACAAGACATGTATCAGTGGGAACCAATGGGTAGAGACACTGGCCCTCCATCTGGCATTAATTAGAACAACTTTCATTAGTTGTGTATATTTGACTAGTATTTTGTTTAAACAAAAATCTATAAGGTGAATAAATATAGAAATGAATGAATAAATAAACTCATTTAGAAAGTCACTTTTCTAACGATGACCAAGCTCCTAAATTCTGCCCATTCTGGTTACAGTAAATCCTTAAGAGCAAAATGAGAGTGAGGACTGCTGAGTCATCCCTGCAAGAAAACTGCCACCTCACCCGGGAGTGAGTCATCACCCTAACTCACAAGGGAGCTAGACCAGATATTTTTATGCTTTATTTAATTCTAAAATTTATTTTAGTTTTAGTTATTCACTTAGTCAAGTCTAAAATCTGTATCTGTTCCTCCCTTTTATCACAGAATCACTTTGGGCCTCAGGGAATCATGTCACTGCCACAGAGAAAAATGGAAACTCTATGTTCAAACCTGCTATCAGGTTCATTTTGGCTCCAGAAAAAAATTAAGCTATTAATAATACAAATTTTGTAAGTGAATTTTAAGCAGTGTTACTGAAAATGGGAAGTGTGCATATGGCAGTGCCTCTGCCTGGAAAGCATTTTGGATGTGATAGGACACCTTCATCTACTTCTTCTCTCCCTTACAAGTCACAGTGTTACCCTCAACTCCACGAGAATGTTTACCTGCAAAATAATCCCCCCTATTTTTTAAAAATGTGAAAAATTAAAGTTAGCAAATATGTGATTAATAGATATATTAGTGATGAGAACCTGTCAGTTATTATTAACATTGTTACCCAGTGAATTGTAGGGCAGAAGAAACCACCACAGTTTTGCAGATAATGAGGTCGTATGGCTTGAATACCATTGACCATTATTGTATTGTTGTAGAATAAAATGCATATTATGACTTTAGTCTTTGTTAGAAACAAGACAAAAGACAGAACATCCACATGTGAATATGCGTAGGAAAGGTCAAGCAGGACATACAGCTGTTAACAAATGTTGGGGGAGAAACAGAATTTGTCACCCCCAAATATGACTTTTTAGTATATTAATTATTTTAAGCTGGTTACTTTTAAGAAACAAGACTCAAGAAAAATGTGTTACCTTCTTCCTAACTGCCTAAAGAATTTAAATATTTCTGTGGTATCGTTACTTTTCCTCTTTCATTTCTGATCTTACTTACTTGGATCCTCTCTTTTTCTTGATGAGTCTAGTTAAAGTTTTGTCAATTTTGTTTATCTTTTCAAAGAACAAGCTCATGGATTCGTTGATCTTTTGAGCTGTTTTTTTATTCTATGTCATTTATTTCTGCTCTGATCTTGATTACTTCTTTCATTCTGTTTGCTCTGGGTTTGTTTGTTGTTCTTTTTCTAGTTCTCTTGGTGTGATGTGATGTTAGGTTGTTTATTTGAGATTTTTCTATCTTTTTTAGATAGGCCTGTAATGCTATGAACTTCCCTCTCAGGAATACCTTTACTGTGTCCCATAGGTTTGAGGTTGTTGTGTTTCTAGGTACTTTTTGATTTCTTACTTAATCTCATTGTTAACTCATGCATTATATAATAACATGCTATTTAGCCTCCACATATTAGAATGATTTGTTTTTTTTTTCTTGAGGTTGATTTCAGTTTCAGGCCATTGTGATCCAAGGGTATCCTTGATATGATTTCAATATTCTTGAATTTGTTAAAGCTTATTTTGTGTCTTACCATGTGGTCTATCTTTGAGTATGATACATGTGCATTTGAGAAAAATATATTTTGCTTCTTTGGGGTGAAATGTTCTGTAGATATCAGATAAATCCATTTGATCTAGAGTGCTGTTTAATGCCACTATATCCTTGTTGACTTTTTGTCTAGACGATCTGTGCATTATTGATAGTGGGGTGTTAAAATCTCCTTCTATGATACCACAGAAATACAGAAGATTGTAAAAAATTACTATGAACAAGTATATGTCAAGAAACTGGACAACCTGAGTGAAATGGATAAATTTCTAGAAACATACAATCTTCCAAAACTGAATCAGAAAGAAGCAGAAAACCTGAGTACATTGACAACAACTAGTGAAACTGAAGCAGTAATAAGAAAACTCCTAGGACAAAAAAGCCCTGGACTAGATGGCTTTACAGGCAAATTTTATCAACCATTCAAAGAAAAACTAACACCTAGCTTTCTCAAACTATTTCAAAAAGTTCAAGAAGAGGAAAGACTTCCAAACTCTTTATATGAGGCCATCATTATCCTAGTTCTGAAACAAGATAAAGACACAACAAAGAAAAAAATTACAGGCCAATATCTCTGATGAACTAGATGCTAAAATCCTCAACAAAATATTAGCAAACCACACCCAGCAATGCATCAAAAAGATCATACATCACGATCAAGTGGGGGTTTATTCCAGAGATACAAGGATGGTACAATATTTGCAAATCAATAAATGTGATACATCAAATTAACAAAATAAAAGACAAAAATCACATGATCATATCAACAGATGTGGAAAAAGCATTTGATAAAATTCAGCACCAGTTTATGATAAAAACACTCAACAAAGTGGGAAAAGAGAAAATATACCTCATCATACTAAAGGCCATATATGAAAAAACTACAACCAACATCATATTCAGTGGGCAAAAAGTAAAAGTTTTCCCCCTAAAATCAGGAATAAGTGAAGGGGTCCACTTTCATCACTTCTATTCAACATACTATTGGAAGTTTTAGCCACAGCTATCAGACAGAAAAAAGAGCTAAAAGGCATCCAAATTGGAAAGGAGGAAGTAAAATCATCATTTTTGCAGATGATATGATCTTGTACATAGAAAACCTGATAGACTCCACCAAAAAACTATTCAACCTAATAAATGAATTCAGCAAAATAATGGGATACAAAATCAATATTTAAAAATCAATGACATTTTTGTACAGTAACAACTATCAGAAAGAGAAACTAAGAAAAAATTTCCATTTACTATAGCAACAAAGAAAATAAAGTACCTAGGAATAAATTTAACCAAGGAGGTAAAAGACCTGTACTCAGAAAACTATAGAACACTGAAGAAAGAAATTGAGGAAGATACAAGTAAATGGAAGCATATATTGTGTTCATGAATTGGAAGAATTAACATTATTAAAATATCCATACCATCGAAAGCAATCTATAGATTCAATGCAATTCCCATTAAAATATCAATGGCATATTTCACAGATATAGAACAAATATTCCAAAAATTTATATGTGTTTTATATAAAAATATATAAAAGATGAAAAAAGGCCCCAGATAACCTCAGCAATCTTGAGAAAGAAGAACAAAGTCAGAGGGATCACAATACTCAATATCAAACTATCCTACAAGGCCACTGTAATCAAAACAGCCTGTTATTGGCATAAGAACAGACACATAGATCAATGGAACAGAATAGAGAGCCCAGAAATAAACCCAAGTCTCTATGGTCAATTAATATTTGACAAAAATGGCAGAAGCATAAAACGGAGTAAAAATAGCCTCTTCAACAGATGGTGCCAGGTGTCTGGAATGGTACATGCAAAAAAATGAAACTAGACCACTATCTTACACCATGCACCAGAATAAACTCAAAATGGATAAAAGTCTTAAATATAAGTTGTGATATCATAAAAATCCTAGAGGAAAATATAGGCAGTAAAATTTCAGATATCTCAAATAGCAATATATTTGCCAATATATCCTCTAGGTCACGGGAAATAAAGGAAAAAATAAACAAATGGGAGTACATCATAATTAAAAGCTTTGCACAGCCAAAGAGACCATCATCAAAATGAAAAGGGCATGGACTGCATGGAAGAACATATTTTCCAATGATGCATTAGAAAGATTTAATCTCCAAAATATATAAAGATCTTATAAGACTCAACACCAGAAAGGCAAACATCCATTTAAAAAATGGACAAAGGACCTGAATAGACACTTCTCCAAAGACGACATATAGATGGCCCAGAGACATATAAAAAAATGCTCAACTCACTAGCCATCAGAGAGATACAAATTAAAACCACAATGAGATATCGCTTTACACCTGCCAAAATAGCTATCATTAATAAATCAACAAACAACAAGTGCTGGCAAGGATGTAGAGAAAAGGGAACTCTACTGCACTGTTCATGGGAATGCAGACCGGTGCAGCCACTGTGGAAAACAGTATAGATTTCCTCAAAAAATTAAAAATGAAACTGCCTTTTGACCCAGTGATTCCACTGCTGGGAATATACCCTAAGAACCCCAAAACACCAATTCAAAAGAATTTATGCACCCCTGTGTTGATAGCAGCACCATTTACAATAGCCAAGATTTGGAAACAGCTTCAGTGCCCATCAGTAGATGAGTGGATAAAATAAATGATGGTACATTTACACAATGGAATACCATGCAGCAGAAAAAAATGAATTCCTACATTTTGTGACAGCATGAGTGGAACTAGAGACTATGATGCCAAGTGAAATAAGCCAGTTGGTAAAAGACAAATACCATATGATCTCATTGATAAGGGGAATCTAATGAATAAAATAAACTAATGAGCAAAATAGAACCAAAGACATAGACTGACAAGTGTTAAGAGGAGATGGAGGAGGTGGGGACTGATTGATAGAAAGTGAAGTAATTATTCAAAGTACATATATGAACAACCCATGGACATGGACAATGGTAAGGGGACTGTTAATGGAAGAGGAGGGTGGGCTGGGTGGAGGGGGACAAAGGGGGAGAATTGGGACCACTGTAATAGCATAAACAATAAAATATTTTTAAAATTTAGACATTGTACCTGCTCCAGGAAGGGAGCTATCATCATAGATAACTATAGTTTAATATAGATTAGGTATGACAGAAAAGAGGAACTTAGTTAGGCCTGTTTGGTCAGTGTTCTCTGTGTCCCATTGTTAAAGTTGGCTCAACACGAGTTTGTTTATCAAATGTTTACTTTACCATCTTCACGTGAATTGCCTTCCTGCACTTTGAAATCTCAAACCACACCTGCTCATTTTGTCCCTGGGTCCCATATTCTTATGTAACCCTTGTTGTATGTGCATAAGTAATAAGTGTGGACAGCCCATATTTAATGGTTGGTTTTCTTCTGTTAATCAACCTTAAGTCACTTTGACTATCAGCCCAGCCAGAAAAACTTAGAAGGATGGAAAGAAAATGATCTTTCTGTTTTTGCAGTTGCTTCTGGAGAGTGGTGAGAGGTTCAGTGGTAACATTTGTTGTGTACTCTATGCATGTCTAGATTATTTAAATTTTAACATATTTTACTTTGTGACTAGTAATAATAATGAGAAGAAGAATAAGACCATTTAAAAACTGATTAAAATGTCCTTAATGATTAATGTTCTGATTCTAAGACTTTAAAAACCAGATTTTATCTTGAACCTAGGAATTAATACTTTTAATTCCCAACATACATTCATTATTGATTTTTTTCATTAAACAAAATATTTATCTCCAATGTTCTATACCGATTCTGTTGTGGGTGCTGGATTCAAAAATAAGTATGCTTGGACAGAGTTCAAGTTCTTAAATAGAATTAAAATTAGACTATTAGAATCTATCTAACAGATAAAATCACAAAAACTATTGAATGGCTGAGACAGAAGGAAGTTGAAGATTATAGTAGATTTAAAAAGTGGTCCCGATTGTCCACACCTGTACCTACACTCTGCCCAGTAACAGCAGCTGCCTGGTATGGTGAATGGGTTGAGCTGCCCTGACTTGTTCTGAGCTCATCTATCTGACTTGTTTTATTAGCACAAGTAACACAAATACAGGCTAGAAATGAGCTTGCACACTTAGGTTTGCTCTTGCTTCTACTATTGCCATGATTACATACCCACACTAGACTTCTGGAGATTAGTTCAAGTTACTCTGGTCTCACCCCAACCAGGGCTATCTCAGATCAGTTGATACCCAGCTGACACTTAACCTGTGTGAAAGCTCAGCCAAGATTGGCAGAACCACCTAACCAAACTGTAGCTGACTGAAAATACATGAGCAAGCCTAGCCAAGCCCAGCCCAGATCAGCTGAAACCTACAGACTTGTAACTAAGTGAATATTTAATGTTATATTCCACTGATGGGTGTGGATCTTTATTACACAGCCTTTTTGTGGCACTAGACAACTGATACAGACATTATCAGGCCCAACTCTGCCACATTACTGAGGTGTGCAGTCCAGATCCTACTGTCAGGTGAAGGCTGCTGTGAATATGCATAGCTGAATCCCTCTGAAACCTGTGCTCCTTAAAGAAGAGCTGCCTTGCCCCAAGTTATACCCATATTAGGAGACAGCCCGTATTCAATGGTTGATGCAGTGTGTGTGTGTTTGGGGTGGGGATGTAGATATAAATGCTATTCTCCTTACCTCAAAGTGAACAACTCTGAGGGGTCAACTGCACTGCAATTCAAATTTTCCTTCTTTCCCCTAGTACCCCGCATCCCTCATGGGTATTGTTCCTGGGGATATTCCTCATTAACTTTCTGCAGGCAAATCTCGAAGTCTCAGAGTCTGTTTCCCAGGGAACCAACCCGTCACCAACCCCAGGAAGGGAGCACTTATTCAAGTTCACATTGCTAGTTAATAACAGAGTAAGGGTTGGGATTCAAATAAAATGACCTTATTCCTTTCCAGTACTCTGTCTACTTTACCAACATATGTCACACTCGAGGATAGAGAGGACCCAGGACCAAGATTTAAGGCAAACTTTGTTCTACAAGGATATGGCAAGAAATCAATTTCATGCTCTGGATTTTCCTATCAACTAAATTCTTTTCTGAAATGTTTTGACCGAACATTGGAAACAACATATTTTGCACTCCCAGCCTACAGAAACAACTACATCCCAAAAGAATGCTAGTGCTGAGTAGAAAGGAAAACAGTAAAAGCACTGATAGACAGTGAAGCCAACGAGAGCAGTGGCCACTCCATGGCAAGACGAAGTCCACCTCTGGCTGAGTGCTGAGGAAGGTACCTGTAAGGCCAGCTCCTGTCCCCAGCTGCCTGCTTCTGCCACAGGTCTCTGTTACCCTCTGCACTGTCTAAATCAGGGGTGGGTGAACACGAGGTTCTCTAGGAAAGCAACATAAGTTGGGCAGCTTCTTGTCTTTCCAAGCTCTATAGTCTTCATCAAGGGTTGTACGGCTTAGAAGCAAACGTTCTTTGGAAGCATCCTATAAACTGTCCATCTGGTTCTGACCCAGCTAAAATGATTCACAGATTCAAGTCTACTTGGTAGATTCAGGTCATTCCACACAGCCTGCCCAAGACCTAAGATTACTGAGGAGGGAGAGCAGGCAGGGTGACCTCTGCCAAGTGTTAGTAAGGACTGGCCCTACTTGTGAGATGTTTGTCTGGTTCTCCATCTTTTAAGAATTCCTACTCCCAAAGTCAGTGGTCAAATTCAGACAGTAGTAAATTTCGTCACAGATTTGCTCTTCTAAGTCTGACCATAAACAGCAGTGACACTAAAATTCTGCTTCAGTTACAACTTGGTAAACATCAATTGTTTCAGGCATTATGTTTGAAGCTTTCATCTGTGACTGCTTCTTCTCTGTCATATCTATGGTTTTTCCTCATCCCACCCCCTCATTCCTAAGTCCAGGCCATGCTACCAATGTCCCTGGACCACTTGAGTTTTGATGCAGACACAGGCCCGCAGTGTCCATGTCATTATGGATGAAATGAGACATTCACACTGATTACAGAGTCCGGTGGAGGAAAAGGGACAGCATGGCTTTTCTCTCAAGGGGAACAAAAGCTGCCACCTCTGCCATAACAGGCCTTTTTGGGGGTTTCTCCGCTCACTACATTATGGTCCTCATTTACTATGCACAGGCTCACTTTAGGTGTTTACCTTTTACAGAAAACAAAGGAGGTGATGCCACTAATCACATCACAGAAGAGGGATATTTGCAAATGAAAAGGCAAAAGTGTTTGAACTGGTTGCACTCATCCTTGGAAGGTTTAGCATGGATTTTAGGAAGTTACTTTGCAGTAAATGCCCTCAGTTCAGGGTGAGGGAGTTTTTAGCAAAAATCAAGACTCATAGTGGCCTAGGCACATTGCAGGCCCGATTCCCCACAGGAGAACCTATCTGTGGACATGGGTCCTGTGCATCTCCGAGTGGGAGCTGGGCCCAAGCCACGCAGAATGGTCTACTACAGAGTTTCTCCCATTGCTTTGCAAGTTCCTTATCTCTTCTAGCACTTTTTCAAAGTATGGCCCACTGTCTGCCTTCATCACAATCACTTTGAGTTCAGGTTAAAATTATAATCCTTGGATCCAGACTGATCAGATGACAGTCAACCTACACGTCTGGTCCTCTCTTCCCTTCTGTCCTACCCTGAACCTTTTGCTCTAGACTAAACCCAGCTACAAATCAGAGTCACTTCAGCAACACTTTTGAAAAGAGATTCTTGGACCTCATTCCCAAACGGAGCCAGTGTCTTGGGGTAAGGAGGAGTCTTGGGAGTCTGGGTTTTTATTCTAATTTATAAACAGTACCAACCCAACAGAAAAATGGGCAAAGGACACTGAAAACAAAATATAAATGCTCCCTAACCATATAAAAAGATGTTCAATAATACTCATAAAAAGAGAAATACGACCCAACACTATACTACAACACCATTTTTCACATACCACGTTGTCTAAAATCATTCACAATTTTGATCAAACACTCTACATAGAACTTTGGAGAAACAGAATTTGTACATTGCTGGTGGGAGTGTAAAATGATACAACTTGTATAAAGAGAAATCTATTGATATCTACCAAAACTAAATAGACTCTCCACTTGGTCTAACAATCCTACTTCTCAAAATCTACAGTAAATATGTACCATTACACATAGAATGACAAACGTATAAGGTAATTAACTGTTAAGTTGTTTATAACAAAGTACTGAAAACAATCCAAGTGTTTATCAATAAGAGGGCTAGTTAAATAAATGACGGTAGAATCAGTCTCACAATGATTTAATAAAGAACGTGAAAGATGTCTATAAACTCATATGAAAAGATATCCAAAATATATTTAATTGAAAAGAGCAAAGTGCAGAATAGCATATATAATATACTGTATTTATATAAAAAGAAGGGGAATATAAATATTCATATTTATTTGTATCTGCACAAAAAAGCACTAAATGAACAAACAAAAAATCATAAAGATACACATGGGGGCAGAGAGAAACAGGGCAAAGGGGCCAGAAATGGGTGTAAGACTTGTCTGTGTAAACCTTTTTATGCGGCTCTGACTTTGGAATCCAAAAAATGTATTTAAAAGAAAATAAGTAAAAACAAAAAGCACCTTGATGGAGTCATCACATACCAAAAAAATCTACTCAGTTTCAAGGCACCTCCATTAAATTCACCAACCTTTCAAAATTCTGACATATATAATATCTTTTTTGATGACTGCAACTGGAAGAGCTTATTCCCCCACCACATTCCTCAAATACTCCAAACGTTTGACTTATTAGGCACTTTAGACTCCTTGGTTGCCAGGGGCTGCTGTTGACACTGATGCACTTGATGTCAGAGGCCGCTGAGGGCAGTGGAATGGGATGGCTGAGCAAGTTAGGGGACAGCCTCTCTAGCCTCTAGGGCAGAGTGATTGATAATCAGAGACTGAATAAACAGTCTTTGCTGCAGGATGCTACAGCAAAACAGAAGGATGCTGCAGCCAGTGCTGGAAATCAGATCACTCACCCAGCCTGGCCTCCCAGCACAGAGTGGCAGGGTCTAGGGAAGGCAGCTGCCAGACAGCGTCACTGGTGATGAAGCTGCCCCACAAAGGAGTGAGGCAAAGGTCAATTTTTCAGGTGCTCTGGAGGGAAAGCAGCATTTCTGCATGTTCATCAATCCTAATGGGTGTGAAGCTTGTCTTTTCTTCAAAATAATTTTCTTCATAACAGGATCAAAGACAGAGTATTTTATGCTAAAATATATTCTATCATACTCACTTACAAAAAGTTTTTTTTAGAAATTCACCTATGAATTCCATACTCATGAATAAGGAATTAACATTTTCCCTCCTGCTGGCCACATTCTACCTCCATCAACTTTTCTTCCTCCCTTTTTATCAATTATCTTCAAACTCTTCTATTTTGCTAAGAAACACCTTTGCTGCATTTTCCCCTCATTCTCTTTTTATTCTGCAGTAAAGTACCTTTAACCAATAACTTCCTCCTATCTGACAGACTTTGTCTGTAATCCATCTCCTTGACATATACACCAATATTCCTATCCTAGATCGTCATTTTAAATACTGCTCGCAATTAAGAATGCTTCTATGTGTTAGTCACTCTAACCCTTCCCATATGATACACTCTGGGCTGGCAAAAACAGATGGGCTTATTTTGCACTAGAATTTGCTCAAGCCTGAATAACTTTTGTTAAACTAATGCCTCAAATCTTCAGGTAAGTTTCCTGGTATTTATAGGTTTATTTTCTATAGTTCACACACATTTAACAAGATGGAGCATGTAGGAGCATAGCTCACACTGTAATTGTATGTGGGCCTCTACTTTTAAGGCCCAGTAGAAATCTGGAAGAGTACAGAGTGCGTGATTTATTTTCAAGGAAAGCAAGGCCATCTGACAGATTTCCAGCTGAAAATCGGTCAAGGCTGGAGTTTGGTTTACTGAGACCATGGAGCACGCCAATTCCCATTTTCCCATGGCTGACTCCCAGTCTTGGTCGAAAATACTGCACAGCCTTTCCCATAAGGGTAACCTGGGACATGACACCAGGACAGAAAGGCCTTCCAGAAATTAGATGAGGAACGAGATAAAAGGCGCCGCAAACCACGTCCAAGCCGCCATTCAGTGAGAGGCAAACACCCAAATCACAATACCCAATTTCTAATAGGGCAAAAAAGAAAACACCAGCTCCTCTACAATTCATATTCAATCCAGATGTCTAGAAAACAGCAGAATTAATGCTAAAACTTTGCCAAGGTAGCTCCAAATGCTTATAACAGAACCACATAGAGGTTGAGGTGGGGGGATATAATGATGTTTCCAAACATCCCTGACATAGGAATGAGAATTTCTTGTGTGTGAGAATTGGTGGTTAATACATTTGACACTGGGAACACCTGGAGATGGAGAGTTTTCACTGCCAGCCAGAACCCGTTTCTGCACTGGACTGAACACCTACTTCCTCTCTAGACATCTGGATTATAACTGAGCTCACTGGCTCCTGCTACTATGTGAAAATCCAGGAAGCAAATGGTTGAATCCCAGTAACCACAGAACATGTGGCTTTGTTGTATTATCACCAGGACTAATAATGCTTGAAGAGCAGTTTGAGGGTTCACTATCAACATTCTGTAATTAGCAGAAAGAGTTACAGGCATTTTTCAATTATAGGTGCTCCAATCCCTGTGACAGCTCACCGATCTCCGGAAACCTACCAGAACAAGTGGTGGTGATGATGACCACAGTAATGGTGCTCACTATGTGACAGGTATTTACATATGTTATCTTACTATATCCTCTCCATAACCCGGAAACACATGTAACTATGTTCTAAGCTGAAACTTAGGAAGTTGCTTGGCTGAGGTCACTCAACAAAGAAGTTGTGACTGTGTTTTTGAAGTGGTTTGTTTGACTCCAGAACTTCTTTTGTGTCCTGTTTGTATCATTATTGCTGTTTGGTTAAGGAATGGACATTTTGTTGTTGTTGTTTCCCCTTCCAAACACACACACAGCACATCCACAGATAAGTCACAGATCTGCCGTGATTTAAGGTAGGACTTTGGAAAAGATGCTACTTATTATCCTTTGGGAAGTTGGGCTAATAGAAGAGAGTGCATACATAACTGAAACGTCATACCTGAATAAATTCTAGAGACCTACAGTATGTGCCTAAGATCAGCAATACTACACTATGTACTTAAAAATTAGGAAGTAGGTCTCATATTGTGTTTTTATCACAACAAAAAGTATAATTTAGAAAGTAAGACCATATTAAAAATCAAATTGACATTATCATAACATAACTACAACTATGTGTTCAAGATCACATGACAGAAAAATCTGTAAGATAATGCATTATATATATTGAAGTTAAATGTTAACTAGTGGGGAAAATATGTTTTAATGGTGCATGCTTTCAGATGTTTTCAGATATATTTAATGAAAAGTATACAGAATATGCAAATGGTAAAATGTGAAGGATTTTTACTATAGTTAAATGAGAATAAAAAAGTAGAGAATGCATGTAAGAAAAAAGGGTGTTTTTCAATAAAAATTAAATCCCTAGAGATGTAATAATTATAAAAGAAATGGGCAGCGCAGATTTGGGGCTCCTGAATATGAAGCTTAACTACTTACAGTCAGTTCTGCAATGTTCCCAGGAGAACTGCAATGAGCTCAATCTCAGCGGCCCAGCGCTGAGCTGCACGTCTCAAGAGTCTCACACGCATCATTAATATGAAAAATTGTGAAACCTCTACATTCAGCCAAATTCTTCTGCTCTCCAAAAGGACTTGGGCATAGTTCAGTCCATATTTTCAGTGACTTTTCATTTATCTTAACAGCTTCTTTCAGCCCTGGTTAATTCCCTCCCCAGCTTTACCAGAGTCAAGTACTTCCAAGGGTCTGGCAAGTCCCCATCTGTCAGTGAGTCACCTGTAGCCTAAAGGCTGCAAGAAGGTCAGATGATGTCACTCAGAGGCAAGAAGACTCGAAATCCAGAAGACAGTGTCTGAATACCTACCTGGTTTTCCCTCCACCATACTACTTCTCTCTTTTTTCTCCACTTTACTGATTTTCAGACCACAGAGTGCTTACATATTTTTCATTTTAAAGTGTCAAAAGCTTAAACCAGAACCATCTGGAATGGTTATGGAAATATAATGTTAGGCAAACTGACCTTGGGTGCCACAAGGAAACAGACTTCTGGACATCAGAAGTTTCCCCATGATTCCCCACTGGCCTTCCCCATAAGATGTGTCCCACCTTAGCTATGAGAAGAGCAACAATATAATTAAAATGGTTAAGAGAACCTAGCTGGAAGTGGTCGATTTTCATGGTGCTGTTGTTGACAGGGCCAAAGATGGTGATCACGGAGATTTTCCTGGTGGCCATCTTGCAGAAACTCTCCAGATATTCGTCTCGCTGCTGCACGTACATGTTGTTCTCGACCTTAGGGGCAGTGATCAGCTGGAGGTGGGTGAAGGCAAGCACATATTAATTCACAGTGACAGCTTTACACTGAGGTAAAACCCAAAGGGGTGATTTGGAATAGAGGGCTGGAAGTGACTGACACCAACATTAACTAAACTAAGTTAAGCTGAGCTAAACTAATCTAGACTAGTTTGTTGGACGGTTATCATAATTAGGGCCAAAGACTGTTTGGAAGAGACTTATTTTTAAATGGCTGCAGACAGCTTAGAGTTTTCTAGTCATTTCCACTATTTACCTTTCTTACTAGTCTCCTCCATGTGTCTAGGTTTCCTCAGCTGTGACCTCTGCACGGCAGCACCTACTTTGCAAGGCCGTTGTGTGCTGCACAAATACTTGGCAGGTAAAAACTGTTCAGGGAGTGCTCCCTCCCTTCCCTCAGTTTAATCTTCATCATCCTAATTGGCTGCCCTGACGTTCGTAAATTGGATGGTTACTACTATCATTTCATGTCTCACAGGGTTGAGAGAGTTTCGTAGCCCGGTCTTGGGCACTCTGGAACATTCCATGGCTGATGTCTGCAGTGAACACTGTTCATCCTTTGCTGACTCATCATTGGGTTCAGAGGCCAGCTTCTATCCATGTTCTCCCATTGGACTACATTCAAATTTATCAACCTCTTCTCTACTTTATAAAATAAATCTAAGCTTATGAAATAATTCTGAAGTTTGTCATGTGGCGTTTCTCAGAAAGGAAGTTGCCGTGTTGTAACCTCTTTCAAATTCTTTCTCAAAACGGTTAATATCTGATCCCAGCCTGGCCCTGCTTTTTATTTTTCTCTGTCAGAGATGTGTTTATTGCTTCCTGAAAGTTTTTCCTTCTGATAATTCTCTATAGTTGACAAAAATGCTACCCCTCATGGAAATCAAGATGTGTTCAGCAGCTTTTGAGTGGAACATTAGCAAATACTTTCTGGGATAAAGTTATATATGTTTTTCAGATTGTTATTTCTTAAGTAGACATGATTTCACTTACTTTTAATTTCATGTTTAAATGCTTGTTCAGATGGACATGATGGGTAGAAACTGCTTGTTTTAGAAATGTAATTTCCCAAAAGGAAAAATAATAAAATTTTCTCTAATTTGTTCATTGATTCATATTTAGCCTTAAAAAATTAAGATGGTAATGCAAAAAAATACAATTAAAAATAAATAAATAAAAAAGATTTAAGGTGGCTATAAAAAGAAATAATAATGGTATTTTTCACTTGTTTATTAGTTTTTAATTAGCTGTATTACATCTGAAAATATTTCTTTAGGAGTTTATGGTAGTCCAAATCTTGGAGTTTTCTTTTCAATTGGTATGTTTTATGTTTTTCTTTCTGGCTATTTGCTAACAAACATAATATTTTGAAATAAATAAAATGAATGCTTCAGTGAGAATGCAAAATAGTCAAAAACTAAGGTAAGATTTACTGGTAATGATTTGGGCACCCTCTTCTAAATGGAGGATAAGCCTATACTGAGAAGAGTCTCTAGGGCACAGCCCTCCAGAAGCGACTGATAATACCTGCCTCTGTAACTTCAGGTCAACACACAGGCTCCATCTTATTCACCTCCTACTTTGCCATAGACCTATAAAGTCCACGGACAGACCATGATATGACAAGATTTCAAGAGTCCTCAAAACTCCCTCTGGTCTCCTTCTCCCCCTTGTACATAATTGAGAATTTCAGATAATATATAATCATACAGAACCTCATCCTCCCCTGTCTGGAAGTTTCTCCCAGGCATCTCTGAACACAGTGGTCTTAGGCCACTGGATACCCAGTAGAACTCACACTAAAATAAATAAAGAGTTCTAATGTTTATTTGCACCTCAGGACTTTTGCTGAGGGTGCCTTACCCTCCATGAGGTGACACTCATCTGGTAGACTCCTTTCCCAGCTCTGTCACTCAGTGATCTGGCCCCAGGCTCTCTCTTGCTAACCTTTCCTCCTATTCCCCCTTCTGTGCCCTCTTTACCCAACAGCCAGACCATCTTAAGTTATGAAATAAAAGAAATCTTGGCAGAGTGGCACAGAGAAGGGGTGATTATAGTTAAAGTTGAAGGGCCTGCATTTTAATCCTTATTCAACCCCTGGCTTCCTTATAGCCTTAACAGGGCCCTTTAATCGTATGAACCTTAGTTTTCTCATCTTCACAATGGAACAACTTCCCCACCAACCTCAAAAGTAGTGAGAACTGAGCAAAAATAAATAAGATATGTGTGTAAGGCTGTGCCCTCGAGTATAATGCATGTATGTCGCCACTGTGTAGTTCACCCACATTCCTTCCTCTGCCTTGGCCTGTGTGACCCTCCCACCCAGAAAGCCCTCCTGTCCCCTCCAACTTATCTGATGCTTGGTCATTCTTCAAATGCAGGGTCCTCCCTAAAGTCTTTTCTAGCCCTCAGTGATTGCTTCTCCCTTATAATCACTTATAGTCTGCACTGTTCACTTGGAGTATGTTTCCTTGATTTACTATTATATTTTATATTCCCCTACTAAAGTGTAAGTTCTTCAAGGCACTGAAGCCCCAGTCCCTGCCATATCCATGGCTGGAGAGCAAACTCTGGCCCCCATTCCTCATGTTACATGGACCCTCCAGCCAGGGGAGGGGAGCCACTCAGAAACACAATGGTCACCTCTGCCTATGACTGTCCAGCTGCAGCCCACAGGCTGACTGGTTCAATCCGTTCCTCAAGTTCACATCAGGGAAAGTAAAAAGGTGGAGGAGCCTGATCATCTGAATATATTTCAAGGATTCTTTCCCTGTGTGTTGACATCTCTGTCCCATTTCCAATCCTTTCTTCCTAAAGAGAGCACCTAGAACTTCTCAGTAAACATTATGGTCCAGTCCTTGGCCTCTTTCCAGCTTGGTGGTGATAAAGCAGGGCATTCTATTGAACTCAGGGCTGTGTTGTGCTCTTTTTTATGTTTCTGTTCCAACAGTGTGTTGGCACCAGGAGCCTCGGAGTATAATTAAGCCAGTTGGCATTGATAAAGGGAGCAAACAGGACTGGGTGATACTGTGGGGAAAGTGTTTTAAACCTCAGATTATTCTACAAACTGTGTGAGGTTCAAAACACTAGGTTTTTATAGGATTCTGAAAAATAACATTTAAGTTAGAGGTTTGCCTTAGTAAATCAGAGCTTTATATCCTTTTCTAAAATTAAATCAAGTAAGTAGATTATTGCCCTAACAACCAGGTTACTAAAGTAAGGTTTAAAATATTAACCCACTTGAATTATAGGAGATTCGGTCTCCAAAGAAAGCTTAAACTTGAACTTGAATCTCCTCAATTCAGCACTTGTAAATCAATGAATAGGTAGATTCTCAGGGCACAAAACGATGGCTTGTCAGTTGTACTCCACATAGTCCAATGTTTAAGTGATGAACAGCTTATCTGTATTCTCACCTCCGTCACCCCTAAACTGACAGCAGCCAGCCTGAGGGACTGGGGTAACTAGGATTCAGTCTATTGTTCTTGAGCAACTGCCAGGAAAGAGTAGAGGTGCAGAGAACAGCCTGGTATTCAAGGCAGAAACTCTGCATCGGTGCTCAGCACCAAATGTTGACAACGGATATGTCTTAACATTGATCAGAGCAATTCAAGGTTCAAAACAAATGCTTAAATGTCTGTGTTGATTAACGAACAGGAAAACTTCTGTTTCCCCTCCACTTCATGGCATATGCCCCATATTCAGGGATGCAGAATGGGGGAGTGGCTTGAGCATGTACTTTAAACCAAATGACCTGAGTTCTAATTCTGACCTTGCCATATATTAACTACGAACCTTGGGAAACTTCTGCCTGTAAAATGGAGATCTTCGTGGCATTGTCATGAAAATGAAACCACAAGGTCTCAAAAAGCCCCTGGCAGGATCTGCTCCTTTGCTTTGACAGACTGAGGGGCAGGGGGTGTGAAGGAGTGACCTTGAGCCTAAGAACAGGGCACCTGGCTCCCCCTGCAGCTCCTCTGAAGGCTTCTAGGGTTCTGCCCACTCAGCCGCAGTCTATACCGCTGCTGCCCGGGTTTCTCTAAGCCATTGGCTAAGTAGAGGTTATGTGATAGATGTTTTCACATCTGAAGGATGATATTAATAAATGCCAAGTATTGGAGGTTTACTTGTAACAGGGCACCAGGTTACTGGAAAGCTGGAAAGATAAGCTCAGAGGCCTGCACAGTTTCTTGGAATGTGAACCTCCTTCGAGTCTGAGCACACTAGCTTAGGCTGAGGCCAGGGAGAAGTGTACGGTGTCAGCCTTACTTGAGCAGCTTGCAGAGTGCTAAGCCTTAATGAATATTAATCGAATCACCGAGCTTCCTGAATAACATTGGCCATGTTCAATGGGAAAAATGAGTGGAAAAGATGATAAGTGGAACCAGCTAGTTCTTTCACCCAGAAACACAAGCCTCCCTCCCCTCTGTCTAGTCAAACAGTTTTTTCTCTCCATCTTTTGATATTCTACCATGTTTATTTTATCTTGTCTTTTGTAATCCATTCTTATTTTAGATGTCATCAGTTCTTCAGAAAACACGTTTCTGACATGATCCGAGGCCATGCCACGTGTGCAACCCAGGGCACCCGTGGGATCAAAAGACTGAAATGCCTCTTGTTGGGGCTTTCTTTGTAGTAAAAAGCCTGGCTCTCTCGCCAGCCACCAAGAGCAACATTGCCATGAGCAGTCCCAGCTGGTTTCTGTTTTGCCTCACATGACATCAGCAAAAGCTGTCATTTGAGTTTCATTTGCCAGAAATTTATGATCAGGGATACTGTTAAAAGCAGAAAAGACCCAGCTGGGCTTTCAAACCTCTGACTAAGGGAGTGGAGAGAAAGGGAGAGAAATAAAAGGCATGACTAATGTCAGGGCTATGTATGAGAACCCCTTTCTTTTGACTCACAGACTAGCAGTAATGGAAGCATTTGCCAATAGGTGCACCATTACAATCCTGACAGTTCACCCATGATTATTTTCCCTGGTTAAAACCTGACCACGAAGAGCACTTCACCTGCCCTGTTGGCTAAATGGCCAGGGTTGGGTGATGTGTCTTAGCAGGCTGGATAAAGTCCCAGGTGCTCAGGAGGCAGGCAACACAGCACCCTGCTGATGCTTTTCCACAGCCCAGAGAGCAGTTTTCCCCCATGGGTTCTCTAGCAAACATTCAAGTACCAGGTAGAGTTCTACTCTAAATTTTTTTTGGTTCTTAGTGGAACATTACCACTTAAACTTATGTACTCTGGGAATAACTGAGTAACTATTAAACTATTGTGACAGCCTATCTTCTACTAACTTGAGTTTGTACAGTTACTTTTGGGCTTTGATGAAAACAAATAATAACATACACAAAAATAAAACACACACACACACACAAACAACCTGTAGAATCAATCAAACTTAGGTTTTGTTCTAACACATAAACACACTATTGATGGCACAGCTAAGAGAATATGGGGATGTGCCCCACCTATGATAATACCACCCGGGTCCTCTGTTGTGAGTAAACATTTCAAATGCACATCTAAACTTTTTGACACCACTACAGATAAATGGACACCAGAGTCTCTCTGGGTCAGATCATTAACCCAAATTTAGGGCCAGACTGGAAAAAAGCTAAAACACCCTCTGAGACATGCCTTGAGAGAAGAGTGCCTACCACTTTTGGTGAGGAAAGGCAGGGCATGGAGTCACCTGTGTCTTCAGGAGGACAGATGACCTTCAGTGCCGGGAGAGGGCTCCCTCCCAGCCGGCTGTCTGAGAGAATCAATCCTGACTCATGTTACCCAACATTAATTTACTGAGTTTTTTCTCTGAAGTAATTGTATCATACTTGTTTCCTCTTTGACAGCCTGGGATAAAATGATAGCATTAAGAAGCTAGGGGCAAAGCTTTCAGAAGGGCACGAAAAGAGTGGGTGAAGAGACTTGGAGAGGAGACATTGCTTATGAAAACTGCCCTATGTTTAGGACGGGGCTTGTTCCTGTCCAAAGCCTTTTCCCTGGGGTTTGCATAGAACTGTTATTTTTCAATGGATGCTGGTAAGTAATGGCCAAAGAGATAGCTACTGAGATGTACCAGTGACTCACTCAATTCTAGGGGCACTCAGAAACTGAGGCGAAGCAGATGTAAGGACTGCTTGTCTCCTTTATCACACACACACACACACACACACACTCACACTATTTTATAGAGTCTCGGGGAAACTGACATCTGGATTCCAAGTTCAGATGGGTCTCTAGAGTGTTGGAAATTAGAACAATTCATCCAGTTCCCCACACTCCATCCTTTTCGCCTTTTACTAGTTGGGCAGGGATAGAAGAGGCAGAATTCAAGGGATAAAGATTTCAGCCCGCTGGTGTAGAAACCTCATGAGGGTCACACCGCAAAGGGCCTCTCCCACTCGCCCTTACACCTGCTTCTCCACCCAGGCTGCCTCACTTTCACCTTTGCGTTTTCCAGTTGTTGGTATAGACCTAATCAGGGGAAAGAGGAGAAACCTTGTATTTCCCCATATACACGCTTCTAGTTTCTAAGCTGATGAAGAGAGAGACCCTTTTTTTAAGTTGTGACCAGAGTCATGCATAGCATTTTAGGAACTTTGTTCTTTTTTTATTCTTTGAACTTAGTAAAAAGGAGCTGTGTCCAGAACTATCCCTTGGAAGAGAGGAGTAAAGGTGGGGGGTGGGTGCTGCTGGGTGTGGAGGAAGCTGACTGACTACAGGTGCTTCCCAGGGTTCACATCTAAGGTCCGCTGCCTAAGGACTCTGAGTTTGTGCGAGAAAGATGCAGAGAGCACCTAACCCGACAGGGGCTGCTGGCCGGCCCGCCCTTCCCTGACACGACCTCCTGGTCTTCTCCATCTGGCACAGGTTCAGCCGCAGTCTTGCCACCCCAGCACTGTGATTTTAGAAAACCCACAAACTAAACGTGAACTCTCCCTGCCTCGGCCCACAGAGCAATGCCAAGGAGAAGATTACTTACAAGGAGCCTTCGTTTGCCTTCAAAGGAGCCCAGAAGGTCAGTCACCAGCTCTTGGGGCTCTGAGTGAAGTACTTTGCGGTGGGTTTCAGGTAGCCGTCCTGCTCGGCTTTCCTGCTTTTTTCTTCTTGCTCTTCTCCTTCTCCGGCCTGTTCTTTTTCTCGGCCTTGTCCTTCTTCGCTTGCTTTTCGCTTTTGAGTAACTTCTCTGCTTTCTCATTCTTCACCTTTTTTTTCTTCTCCTTCTCAGGTTTCTCAAGCTTTTCATGCTTTTTAGACTCCTTCGCCTTTTGGGGAGGAAGGTTCCCCACCTGCAACTCCTCCTCCAGCTGAGAGGCGGTAGGTCGGCTGGGGTCATACTTATCCTCATACTCATTGCTGAGGATTTTGTCTTGGGCTTTCTTTTTGGGCAGCTTCCCCTTGGCTGGCTTGTGAGGACCCCGGCACCACGTTGGGGTCCCGGTGGCCGTGCTCCCGCCGGTCTGTGCGGTTGTCCCGGAGTCGGCCCGACACAGCCCTGCTGCTGTGCTCTAGGGTGGGGGTGGGAGCAGCCACCGTGAAGCTCTCGAAGCTGGTGGCCTGCTGGGCCTCTTGGTGGTCTGTGGCCTCTCCCTCGGCTGCTCCTTCCTGGGTGCAGGGTTAGAGATTCTCTGGGGCTGCGGCACTCCTCGCAGTAGTCACCTCGGCGGTTGCTGGGGGCCTGTTGGCATCTGAGGAGGGTGCACCCGGAGGGTCCAGGGCCTCTGGGTGGTCGGAAAGGCCGTGGTTGGTTGTAGGTCTGGCGGCTGCAGTTGGCACCCGCGAGGTGGCCCGAGTCACTGTTGTGGCTGGAGCCGGGGCCAGGGTGGTGACCCTTGGGGTGGGAGGAGGTGGTGGAGGTGCCGCTGTCGTGGTGGCCGGTTTTCTCAACACCTTCGCGCGGCTCTCTCTGGTGGGTGGGACTTGTGCTCTCCTGAGGTCTTCGTTCCTCTTCTCACTGCTCAGGCCTGGCCTCGCTGCGCCTCCGCCATTGTTCCCCTCCTCCACCACCTGGCCCTCCACCCCAGAGGCCTTACACTTTTGAACAAAGCCCTTCTGCCTGATCTTCTCTATCCTGCGGATGGGACCCTGGTCGATGATGTCGTACATGGCCTCCAGCCTGACCGGGTAAGGGTAGCGCTCTTCCACCTGCAGCGTCTTCTTCAATAGCACCATGCCGAACTTCCCCTTCTCCAAGCTTCAAGAAGCTCATCAGCTTTGGGATGAGGCTGGGGTCCAGGGACTGCTCCAGGACTGGCCCTCGCTGGTGATCCTCCGCACCTTGCCCCCTTCCTCGCCGGCCTGGTGGAACAGCACTATCTGCTGGATGTGCCTTTCCGCCAGCTCACAGTACACATCGTCCTTCAGCAGGCTCATCATCAGGCGGTAGTAGCCCTCCGAGGCGTGAGGCGCCGAGATGACCCACACGCGGTTCTTCCCTGCAAAGCTGGCAAGGATGTTGGGAGAGCTGGACCCAGAGGGGAAGCGCAGCATTCTTGTTGACCGAGCCGAGGACCCCTCATCTCGGACCATCTCACGCGGGGACTCCGAGCTGCTGGTCTCCGCTCAGGTTTCACCAGAGCCCCATTGATGCCCAGTTGGAACCGGACGGGCCTTTTCTGGAGCTATTCTCAACACAGGCACACTGCTCCTTCTTGGGAGAGGCTGAAGGTTTCGTTCTTCCAGAGCAGGTCTCTCAATTCCCTGAGACCCTCCCCGTATGCCTCAGCAACCGAGCTGGCCTTCTGTTGACTGGGGAGACCAGAGGCCCTTTCCTCTGCCTTCCATGGCTGCCTCCATGCGTGGCCTGGGGGTGGGGTTCTGATCCACACACCAGCCACATTGCTAACAGCATGGTAAAACTGGGTCCCATTCTCCATGTCATTGTGCAATCCACTTTTGGAGGCAGCAAGGTCAATAGACGAAAGGGGAGGAGAAGGGGAGAAAAGAAAAAAAGAATTATTTAATTGCAAACAGAGCTGGGCATTTTCTCTTTCTCCATTTTGGCCAAGGGCTGGGGCAGGGGTGGTTAGAGAAGAAGAAGGAGGGAGGTCAGGGATGGAAAATAGGATAAGATCCTGTTACTTTCAAACCCCTGTAATTTGTTAGTGCTTAGCAGAGACAGTTACATTAAGCAGGAAATCCAATTCAGTGCCCTATTCAGTATGCTTGCACCCTTTCAACTGAATCTCTGATGCTCCACAGAAAATGCACACTGAGCATATTAATTATGACATTACCATTTCATTTCTTCAAACAAGCAACAAAGAAACACACACACCAAAGACAGAAAGGATTACACACTTACATTGTGGCTCATGGAGATGGAATGCAGAAGGCTTAAAAAGCGATCTGAAGTGTGGTCCCAGGGCAGCTTCCTAGATGAAACACTTTTCCTCCCAACCCTCTGTCTCCTTTGCGAGGCTGGGGTGTGCTGCAGCTCAGCAACCAAAGTTGCCTGTCCTGACCTGAGGGCTCAGCTGCTTTCTTCTTTTTCCTTTGGCTGTCTTTTTACCTTCTTGACAAGTAGGATGAGGTGACAGGAGCTGTCCTTTTAAGTCTTTGCATCTCCATTTTTCTGTAGTTTCTGCTCAGTCCTGTGTCTGTGTGTGCCAATCCTTGTGCCGGCACACAGGGTGCCCCCTGAAGCAGAGCCCCAGCTCTCTCTGAATCCCACTTTTTTCTCTATTCAGAGCTCCAGGGTCCTTCTTATCACCCTTTCCCCCACAGTCTGGCTTAGTCCCTTTGTTTCCGAGCGTGAAAGCACTGGGATTAATATGTTTTCCAGGCTGAGGGAAAACACAGGAATGTGATGTTGAAAATAGGCTTTTTCTCTTTTCCTACGCCTCTCTCCTCCCTTTATTTCTCCCCACCTTGTTTTTTTCTTCTCTTTTCCTTCTTCTTCTTTTTCTTCTTCCTCTTGGCCTGGATTCAGTCCCAGGAATGCCAGGACAACCTCAGTTTTGATCCAAACCAAACTCAAACAACAGCGGCCACTGGAAATCAAGGAAACTTTACTAAGGATTTAACAGATCAGCAAAACACCGCCTCCTTCCCATTTCAGCACGTTGAGAGTGGGGAGGGCCATTCTTTGGGTGGGGGAAAGTTTTGAAACACTACCCATCATCATAAATCACTTTAGAATAGGATGGCTGAGGACTTAACCCCTTCCATGCTGAGTAATCAGGATCCCTTCCCTTCCTGTGAGCACTCACACTGCACTCTGGAAAGGGAAAATTCTCAGATTTCTGAATCAGGCTGCTTGGTTTTCCTGGAGACTGATAATCATCTGGGTCAGGGTGTATGGCTGTACACACACAGACAGTATATATATTTATAGTTCTGTGCATATATTTTTATTTTTTCTCCCTGCTTCATGCATTTAGTTGGAGGTTGGAAAAGCCCATGGAAAACATGACTGGGTTGTTTTTATTTTATGCTAATTGAAGATCAAATTACTGTATTCTTGTTCCTAGTTCTCTCCGTGGCATGGAAGGAAGCTGGCAAAAGGTTAGAAATGCAGGGAATAGCTGTTGTTCCCCTGAGACTGTGGTCAGCCGTGACATCAGGGGAGGGGCACTATGATCTCCAGTTCTGGGTTCTAGCGGAGATGGTGGGCTACGACCTTCCTTAGAGACATGCGTGTGTGAGTAGTGCAGTATTTTGCTCTTCAAAAGCTTCAGGTACCTTGAGGGCATTGGGCAATCCTTAGAAATAGCCACATCAGGTTCCACACAAGAGACTGAGGCAGCTCTCCGGGTCCACATCCTGGGTCTGTCATGGGGATTCAGCTTTTAGGTGGGTGGAAAGGCACCTCAGGTTATACAGATATTTCTTCCAGCTCTTCCAAGAGAATTCGGTTGGCATGAATTGCCGCAGACAGTGGGGAGCCAGGGTTCTCAGAAGGCCCTTTGCAAAGTAGACCATGCTAATGGTGATGCTGATTGAATAAAACTCGGTCCTTAGTTACTACCCCTTGATCAGCCCATCTCCAATGGGCCATACGCCTTTCCTTTGCATAAACTCCTGGCACTGAATTGAAGACCTGTAGGGGACTGAGTGGAAGGCTCTCAGCCCAGAGCTTGGAGACCCAGCGGTGCCAAGAGGGAAGGCCCTTGTCTGGAGTCCTCACAGACACTCGTGACTACAGTAACAACACTGGGCTTCAGACAGAGACCCTCTGTCCTCCAGAGTCAGAGAAGATTTTCCCTTCCATGGGCTTCACCTCTTAAGCTGGTCAAATGCCTGTGCTAAGTTGGACAGTCCTAGCTGTTACTTCCTTTCTTAAAGCACAATGTGTTCCAGTCTTTCTCTTCCAAAATCTTTCTTCTTCTTCCTTTCCTTTCCCTTTTGTCTTCTCCCTGCCAGTAACAACTACCATTTATTGAACATTTTAATGAGGAGCTCTGGGTGTGGCACTTTCATATATTCTTTTATCTAGCCCTCACAGCATCCCTAAGAGATAGGTAAAATTATTCCCATTTTATGGGTGGACAAACTGAGGCTTAGCAAGTTTAAATAAATTGCCTACTGTTACACAAATGGTAAACAGTAGTGTTGAAATTGAACCCAGATCAAGAACTGTCTACAAAACATGTGTTCTACTGCCTCCCCCTTTAATTTTATTCCCACAATGCCTCTTTTTCTCTTCCTGTGATACCTTTTTGTGTTTCCTTATATTTGTAGAAGAGTCTCATTTATTTATGTAACCAGTGTACTTAGGATATTTTCAGAACCCTACTTTCCAGAGTAATTCTGCAGTAGTAATTTTTACCTTTCTTAATAGGTCCTTAAAGTCTTTACCCTTTTTCTTTAATATCATATGACCTTCACCTTCCAACGATGTGAACATGATTTGTCACCTGTGCACTAGTAAAGTTGAGGCCACTTTAGAGAAGAGGATTTGACTCCCAGGGGAAGCTAGCCCAACCCTGAGCCCTGTCTGTCTTCCTGGTGGCCTCAGGTCTTCCCCCCCCCTTCCTGTGAGCTGCAGCCACTAGATGGCGCACTCAACACACATGTGGAAAATACAGCCACCTTGGTGTCTCCCTAACTCTTCTTTACCCACGTCCCCACCCCCTCACCCCCCCAACCCCCCCGCAACCCGGTCACACCGGCAAAGTGGGACTTCTACTGCCTGCTCAGGATTTTTCGACTTCAATGCCTAAAGTCTGCCCTGGGACCTCAGGGTCCCCTTTTTCCCCCCAGGGAAGTCCAGGGAGCACAGGCCTGATAAGAATAAGTAGCAAGTCAGCATCCACCCCTTTCTGGAGAAGCCAATGGTGATATATGATTTGTAATGATTCTCAACTTCTAGTCCATGCTTTGAGAGTCCTGTATGAAAAAAAGTCCCCCACTTAGATCTTTTTATCTTTTCTGTAACCTAAGAAAGAAACAGAGAAGAGCAAGAGAAATGAGAGAATTGTCTTAGAAACACTAGAATAGAGAGTAGTTATTTGATGAAAATCAGAGTAAATGTAAGGAGGCTTCCAGAAGGGGGCGTGCTAACTGATCAGACCCACACTGACCTCAGTCTTCAGCAGCCTGGGACCAGGTCTCCGGGAAGTATGCTGTCCCAGGCAGCCTAGAGAAACCACGGTTATGTCACACATAGTTTGTTCCCTTGCACAAAGCACTTGGTAAGTGTTATTGAACTGGATTCAAAACATTGTTCTGTTGCCTGAAAAAATATCATTTGCTCAAGAGGAAATGGGGAGAAAGAAAAGAGGCAAAATACAAACACTTCTGTGTGATCTTGGAGGGAAACCTCCTCTCCTGCTCTGTGATAACCTGTTTTCCCAGCAGGAAAAATGGCAGAGACACAAATTATATTCACATTGAGGATAATGCTACATGCTTTTTCTTTCCATTTGTAGGCTTTAATCAATGTCGAGTCTTAAGCCACACTCATGCCCTTCAGAAAGAAAAAGAACTTTCTTAAGCCACACTTGTGCCCTTCAGAAAGAAAAAGAATTTTCTTTGTCAGTACCCACAGAGTAGGACACACTGAAAAATAAACAGCAAGGTCAAGGGGAAAACCCACACTATTAGCTCAGGATGCTGCTGCAGTCAGGGGAAGCTCTGAAAAAGGGTAACCCCCAAAAAGAAACCCTCAGAGCAATTTCAGAATTACTCTGAAATGTCAACAAGGCCATATGTATAATCAAAAGTTAAAGAATATGTATACTGTAAAAGTAATAAATAAATAAATAAAAATAAAAAATACCTGATAGGATAGTGGCCAAAACTATTTGGAAGAAAATTTTTTTTTTAATAATTTTTTTCATAGATTTTTTTAAAGATTTTATTTATTTATTTTTACAGAGGGAAGGTGGGGGAGAGAGAGAGAGAGAGAGAGAGAGAGAGAGAGAGAGAGAGAGAAACATCAATGTGCAGTTGCTGGGGGTTCTGGCCTGCAACCCAGGAATGTACCCTGGCTGGGAATCGAACCTGGGACACTTTGGTTCCCAGCCCGTGCTCAATCCACTGAGCTATGCCAGCCAGGGCTGGAAGAAAATTTTAATGTTCTTTTTAAATTTATTTTTAACTGCTTTAGAGTTTATTGGAAGAATCATGACACTTTTTCTAGGTGGAAAATTGCTTAATTAAAAAATTATTGAACTCCTAGTTAGAGCAACTTGAAAGATCTTGTCCTAGCAGAGATTAAGGAGCTATGTAAATGACCAAATGGCTCATTTAAATCTTTCGACATCAGCGATTTAAAGTTCATATTTTTATTGGTTGCCATTCTGTGTGAGAAGTGTAAGCTTGTAGGCATATTGATTTGCTGCTTGGAAGGGTTAATTCTAGGCTGGACAGTACTAGGTTCAAAGGCTTAACCATTGGCCATTAAATGTATACAAAAGATTTATATCAATTAGATTTGAAGAGGAAAATTCTGATTGTGCTGTGCTGCTCTCCGTGCTCTTAGGCATAGCCAAGAAGGGAGTTGGGATCCAATCTCTCTCTTCCTTCTTTTAGCCCTTCTCTCAAAAGCTCCCCAAGAGTGCAGACTATGTACCAGGAATGATAGAGAAGCAGGCACCCTCTTCCCTCTAGAAGCTCACAGTTCACTGCAAAAGATGAACAAGTGTTAGACTATTGTACTCTCTGCAGCAGCACTGCCAACTTTTCTCTTTATGCTAAAGGTCAGTGCTGACTGACTGCAGCCAATGTGCACAGAGTTTGTTCCTGCCTGAGATGTTGCTTCCTTGATTGTTGGAGTAGGTTTTGCCCAGAAAAGGGCTTCCAATGGCAACCACTGTGTAACACCTGGGAAATCTTGTTTGGTATGTTCCTCTGGCTGCAGAATCCTCTAGCCTGCAAGAGGCCAAGCCCCTCTGTCTGGCAGGATGTGTGCTAGGTTGCCTGACAGTCTTTTCATT
Organism: Phyllostomus discolor; assembly: GCF_004126475.2. Classification (NCBI taxonomy): domain Eukaryota; kingdom Metazoa; phylum Chordata; class Mammalia; order Chiroptera; family Phyllostomidae; genus Phyllostomus; species Phyllostomus discolor. Next base: position 92,464,426 of record NC_040904.2, read on the forward strand.
CTCATTTCCCAGTTCCCACCTTGGCTCTGTTTCTTGTACGTGTCCTTCTAGGATTGCCCTGTCTTTCACTTCTCGTTTCTCTGTATTGACCCTTCACTCCAGGTTTGAATTGCATCCCTCAGAACATCGCCTGATATAAGGGTGAGTTAAACAACAGAATGCCAGTAGTTCATTCAGCAAACACTTATTCAAGCGTTGTTCTGGTTACAAGGGATAGAACAATGAATGAGCTCCTGACCTCGCAGAGCTTATATTCCAGTGGTAGAAAAAAGGCAGTGCACCTGAACAAAAAGTAAACCTATACCTAGATACACACTTGGAAGACATTTTTGTAAAAGGGAAGGAAGTAAAAGGTGATAACAGGAAGAAGATGATTTTAAAGAGGTCAAGGACAATGATCCTAAGTGAAGCTGGGGAAACAAGTCCCTCAAGTAGTGGAGGAGGGAAGAACATTCTGGAGGGAATAGCAGATACACAGGCATTGAAGCAGAGATTGTTTCACAATGTGTCCCAGAAGAGTAACAGTGAAGGATTTTAAGTAACGGTGTGGGCGGCCTTGACATATGAGTCAAAGGGATGGCTACATGGAGAACAGAGTATGGGGCAAGCATGGCCATGGGGAGACCAGTTAGGAAGATAACCACCAGTCAAGTGAAAGGTGTAGGTGCAGAAAAGTCATCCTCTTTGGAATTTGTGTTGAAGCTGGAGCTGATAGTAGTAGTTTGGGAGCAGAAACAATCATGTTTTGTTTAACAACCCTGTTAGACATTCTGGCACAGAGCATGAGCAGGCAGTTGGTACATGAGTTTGGACTTCAAGGAAGACTGCAGCTAGATTTATAAATTTGGAAGCTATTTAAAACACAAGGCTGGTCCTGGCTGGTGTGGCACAGCTGGTTGGAGCATCATCCCATAGACTGAAATGTCGCAGGTTTGATTCCCGGTCAGGGCATATGCCCAGGTTTCCGGTGTAATCCCTGGTTGGGGGAATACAAGAAGCAACCAATCACTGTTCACTGTTTCTCTCTCTCTCTCTCTCTCTCTCTCTCTCTCTCTCTCTCTCACTCACTCTCTCTCCCCCCTCCCCACCCGCCCCACCCTCCTTCCTCTCTCTCTTAAAGCAATGAAAAAAAAATGTCCTCAGGCGAGGTTAAAAAATAAAGCAAAACCATGAGGTGGGGAGAAACCACTGAAGGAGTGGGTATAGGTGAAGATGAAGGGTCCTCAGGCCTGGCATGCATTTAGAAGATGAGGAGGGTGAGGGTGTACAGGAAGAGCAGTGGTGTGGTGGGAGAAAGGAAGGAGCACGTGGCGGTTTTCATTCGCCCACAGCTTGAACGACATGTCACCTCTGACCCTCTCTGCACAGGTCCTTACCACACATACCCACACCGAGTTCATTCTTCAAAGCCAGGACCCTGTATTATCTCTTTCACTGGGATTTCCCAGAAGCTCTAGCACGAACCACTCTCCTTCCTTTGAGGAGATGTTCTGTAGACCATCGCTCTTCTGACCATTTTGTGCTTCAAACATGGGTTCTTGTTACTTCAAGATCTTCAAGCTGCTGAGAACATGGAGTACCCTTACATTTAGTTTGCCTTCCCCTTTGCACCCTGCATATATAGTGAAAGTGTGAAAATTGTAAGTCTGTACCAATCAAATGCAGTTAGAAGGAGAGTTAGCAAAACCCCAGAAGACAACCTACCTATGACTGACCACTTTAAAGAAGGGAAAACAGAAGAAAAGAAAATCTGCACTGAGGTTGGCACTAGAAAGCCACTTAACTCTGTCCATTAAATAATAATAGTAGCAGCAGAAGAAATGGCAGTATAAATCATAAAAATTAAACCTTACACTTGCCTTCAATTGAGGAATTGTAAATTCGAGGCAAAGAATTTTATATAAAGAATTATAAATCTGAATTTTATTTATTTATTTATTTATTCAATAACTGTTTATGGAGTACCTTTTAGATGTTGGATATTATTCCAGTGTTGGGCATAAAGTAAGAGAAAAAAGCCTGTGCTCTTATGGAACTCATTTCTTTTTTTTAAATAGGGGAGATGCCATTTACCCTTGCTAGCCATGCCCCAGCCTAGTCTGTCATTATTTTTTAAAGATTTTATTTATTTATTTTTAGAGAGAGGGGAAGGGAGGGAGAAAGAGAGGGAGAGAAACATCAATGTGTGGTTGCCTCTCATGCACCCTCTACTGGGGACCTGGCCTACAACCCAGGAATGTGCCGTGACTGGGAATCGAAGCAACAACCCTTTGGTTCACAGGCCGGCACTCAGTCCACTGAGCCACATGAGCCAGGGCAGAACTCACATTCTATTAGTGAGAGATGAGTGCCCTAAAGAAAATCAATGCAGGAAAAAGTAATAACAAATGAAGAGCAAAACACACTATTAAAGGTGGGGTGACAAAGACAATGGAGGTGATTGAGGATTGAATATGAAAGGTGGGGGTGGGTAGGGCAGAAGAGAGTAATAGGGGGAAAATGGGGACAATGGTAATTGAGCAATAATACAAAAAATTAAAAATAAATAAAAATAAAGATGGAGTGATAACATACTACCAAGGGCTAGTCCTGTCAAAGTATGAGGGGGAACCTAAAATAGTCAGAATTATCTTCCAGAGGGCAGACCTCTTGTAGTACAGGCTTCCCCTGCCAGGTGAGTGTTCTAGGGACCCATCTGTATCATGTACCAGCTGGCATTATTGTGAGAGGCTGCATTTGGCTTCAATGAAATTTTTTTAAGTCTCTTTCAACTCATTTGCCCATTTCACTATGGGTAATTTACAAGCACACCTGCCCACACCATGCTAACTGTCCAGCAGTTTTTGACCAAGAATAGCATGACTCCCATGCCCCCACCATCCCTATTCATCCACTCTAGTCCCAATGGACTTTTTTGTTGTTGTTTCCCCAGATGAAAAAAAATTCTCAGGGGAACGTTTTGCCAATGTGGAAGAGGTGAAACAAAAAATGGCAGAAGCACTAAAAGACAGGAAAATTGATGAGTTCAAAACTGTTTCAAGCAGTGAAACAAAATGTCTCCATGGGTGTGTTTCCTCAAATGGAGAGCACTTTGAAGGTGACTGAAGTTTAAACATGTAAGAATAAATACACAATTTTGTATACATGAATTCCATTTTCTGGTACCCCCCCATAGTTATATGCTTCATTTAAGGAACTTTTGGCATATCTTAAATTTTGTCAATTTCTCAACCTTTGAAGTTAGAGTTGTGCTTTGGTTCGATCTGATGTCCTTAGAAGCCAACTCTTTTGAATGAGGTAAATGATCCAATTGTATAATTCTGGTCGGGGCCAAAATGATAGATGACTACAAAGTGTATTTCATGCATGGTTCCTTAACTGGCTTTGGAGGAAATATGAAAAAGGAATTTTAAAAATTCTCTGAGTATCTGGCATCAAGTAGGTACTTACTATGTGTTTGAATAATTGAACCATCACTATCTAGTTTCCCAAGTTGTGCTTTGAAGTCAACATTAATTTGAACTCTGCTATTTTTTGAGTCACACTAGTTTGTAATCACATCTTAGAAAGCTCTGTTTAGAAATGATATTGTTATAGCTTATATGTTTTAAACCAAATCTGTTACAAACATTCCAGAATAAAGATCAAATACAATGTGGACTTCAAAGGAAGTTAAAAAGTTCAAAGCAAAATTTGCCTGAATAGGTTGACAGGTAACATTCCAAAGTTTTAAATGTTATTTTTATTTAAAAGTTAAGTATGGAAAATAAAGACATGTGGTCCCTTTACAAATAATTTGTGATGGTGGATTTGGGCAAAACCTTGACATTAACTATTGGGAAAATTCAGAGGCAGTACAAATAAATGTTAGTAAGTAACTGCACCAAAAATGAAAGAAACAGCTTTGATTGAAAAAAAAAATTGCTGGTGAGAGAAAAGCCCCTTATGTGGAGACTTCACTCACTCACTGAACAAGAATGGTTTTGCCTGTAAGAAGATAGCATGAATTCGCAGACAAACAAAGCAGATCGAAATCCCAGGTTTGTAGCTCACTAGTTTCATGATTTGGGCAAGCTGTTAACTTCCCTCAACCTCAGTTTCTTCATCTATAAAAAATGTGAATGCTTAATTTTTATGTAAGTAATAGGGTTAATTTATTTATTAGCGTGTTTCATGGTTCAAATAACAGAAAATCCACAGCAAACTACTATTGATATAAACAACAGGGAATTTTGTCAGTTCACACAAATGAAATGTCCCAAAGCAGGGCAAACTTCTTGGTTGATTTTGTCCAGGAGTTCTCAATGTTTTTCACTGTTGTTGTTGTTTGTTGTGGTAAAATATATGTAGCATGATGTTCAGCAGCAGTTAGTGCATTCACAGCGCTGTGTGACCATCCCTTCTGTCCAGCTCCAGAACTTCTTTATCTTCCCAAGCTGAAACTCTGTACCTATGAAGCAGTAACTCCCTGTTCCCCTCTTTTCTCAGTTCCTGGAAATGACTATTCTACTTTGTATCTCTACAGATTGGAGTGGGGATGGTTATTTTTAATGTATGAAGTTGGCCAACCACAAACTATACACAGCTAGTGTTGGGGAATGGTGCCTACACAGGAGCAGTCATAAGCCAAGACTTCTGGCCGACGGCTAGTGAAACAACATGGGAAGGTGCTAAATATAGCACAGGTGGCAAACACAAGGCCCAAGGGCTGTATCCGGCCCTCCACCTTGTTTTATCTGCCCTGGAACCTTGTTTCTACCCAGCGGCAGCGCTGAGGTCTTGCTTAACTGTTAAGGAGTAGTTACATTGATACAGTCCTAAAATTACATTCAGTCCTTTGAAGACAACTGTGAGGCTGATGTGGCCCTGGTAAAAATGAGTTTGACACCCCTGTGCTAAAGGGTCAGATAAAGGGCTAAGCACCAAGTTCAAAGATAAATGATTAAACGTCGGAAGGAGATTCACCGATGAAGCACTGCATGCCAGTCTGTAGTGGAATCTGGAGCCAGACAGTGTTTCCACGTGGTGCATCCCGTGGGCTCTCACCACCAGACTCCGCCTCTCTGCCTCATCCGCAAGTGGCCATTACTATGATTTCCTGAAAGCACCAATGTTTCATTCCTGTTTCCAGTACCTCACCAGTGGGCAGACAACTTCCAAGAGAAAACTCGAGGCTCCCTGGGGCCGAGAAGTGAGCTGGGAAATAGACACTGATCCCAGTGGTAACCATGGAAACCTGTGATGGTATAAAGTTAGATCAAGCTGAAAGGAGTAATGAAAATGTATGCCTGCAATATAATATCTGAATGGAGCTTGTCACCCAGAGATTTCCTCCTGCAAAGGTTTTGAACTTGAACCAACAGAGATGAGTGTCATGTAGAAGACAGCCTAGAGGAGCTCAAGGCCGTGGCCCTCAGAATAGAACCACTAGATGGTTTGCGTTTGAGCTGCACACAGTGCACTGGAACCAGGAAACACCCTAGGCACATCTCAGAGTGTGCGTGGAATAGCAAACGTCCCCATAAATGAAGCGGAAGCAGAGCCTTGGAGCCTCTGCTTCTAATTAAAGAGCAGCACAATTGCATGATTTAGAAATAGAGAAACAGTGATTCCATTAAGGGTTTTAACAACTGGGTTATTAAAAACCTTTTCCTGAGTATAAATTTGGAGTTGCATGGAAAGAATTTGTTTTTACCATGTTGGACCTAAATTAACCTGGCTCTACTTAAAACTTAAAAAAGAAAGAAAAGAAAGAAAGAAAGAAAGAAGAAAGAAAGAAGAAAGAAAGAAAGAAAGAAAGAAAGAAAGAAAGAAAGAAAGAAAGAAAGAAAGAAAGAAAGAAAGAAAGAAAGAAAGAAAGGAGGAAAGGAGGAAAGGAGGAAAGGAAGGAAGGAAGGAAGGAAGGAGATTGTGGTTTTAATTATATTTTTAGAAATTATTTATTTTATTTTTAAAAGATTGTGGCTTTAATTTTATTTTTAATTTAATGTCTCAAAACAGATGAACATTAAAACATGACCCATGCACACCAATTCAGAGTGAGCTAGTATGTCTAAATTGTGAAGATTTCTTTATGAATGAGTAATTATGTATAGAAATGTAGCATAAAACAATATCAAAATCCAGAGGTTATTTTAAAGTTTTGAAAAAACAAATACTTTATCATGTGTAAATAAATAGTATTCATTTATTATCAAAATATCACAAGTGCTCTGAGAGAGATTCGCAACTGTTCGTCCCGCAGATATTCAGAGTGTGACAATCGGCATCTTTAAAAGAACCAGCTTCTCCTCTGTGCTGTGACTGTAATAGATGTAGTTAAATGTGCTCCCAACCAGTCAAACTCAATGTACCTCAATGGGAAGAGCAACCCAGTTGATTTTTGCCTCCCTTCTCCTCGCTGTGTTTTTTTTTTTTTTTCAGTATCCTGACAGCTATTCTTTCATATGCCCAAATACTAGATAACATTTCAGCTTGCTAATAAAGAAAATGTAATAAGTACAGATCTCTTCAAAGATGAAGAAAGATGCTTGGGAAGGCAGTAAGTTCCTTGTTGGATTAAATGTTAAAATAGGGGTTCCTCGGCTGAGAATTTAAGCATTGGGTGAGTGGCTAACCCATGTGAATGTTTAGCCTTGGAAAATTTGGGAGTCTGTGGTTTCTATAAGTACTGTGTATGAGTTGATGCAATATTTTTTCCCCTTTTGAACAAAGAAAAACTTACCAGAAATACCAGAGTTGTCAGCGTTGGCATCTAAAGGCACAAGGTGGGAAGCACATGTTGTTGTGAGGGAGCAGCTAGGAATGCGGCCGAAGAGGAAAGGAAGGCAGGGCCTTTGCCATCACAATCCAACAAAAAATTTAATATGGGAGGCCAGAAGTAAAAGAAAGACATGGCTCACCAGTTAACTCCGCAGTCCTGAGCCCAGTTTGGTAAGATTGCCAGGGGTTTCGAGCAAAATAGCCCAGGAGAAGGGAAGAGCCCTTGATACTGAGCAGAGAAAAGGGCTTCTGTATCCATCTAACTAGGATTGCCTGGTGCTCCACACATCACAGGCTGGGAACCGCACAGGAGGAAGAGGGGGGCCTATGCTGGGAAAGGGGGCCTTTGTAACAATTTCACTAGAACAAAGAACTGAGAAAGAAAGCCTTTGTAGCTATACATTGTCCCCAAGATTTAGAAGGGGGAGGAGGAGGGGTACCTCTGGAAACCAGCTGAGGTATGTAACCCCTGAAGCCCAAAGTCAGTGTACTTAGATTAGCTAAGTACCAGCTTGCAGCCTCAGCTCAAGTGTATAGAACAAACTCACTAACAAACTTCCTAACAACTTCCTTTCCTCTATATGTGGGGCATTTAGACTAGCCAGGTGCCTACTTGCAGCTTTGTGCTCATATTTGTTTCATATATAAACTTGCTACCTCATTTCCTCTGTATGTGTTGTCTCTCACTTGAATTCATCTCTTGCGGTGAGACAAGAACCGAGGCTGGGGAAAGAGGCCTCCTGACTCGGGTCTCTCTCTCCCCCATCTGAAACATCATCACAACACAAAAATAGTGCACTGTCCACCAACAGACTTAGTCCCTAAACAGTCTTCTCTGTATAACGACTTTTCCCATCACTTAGTACCTTTAACAAGAAATGGTGAAGAACTACTGAAATTACATGCAAAGATATCTTAAATCAAGCTGACAGAAGAGAAAATCTAGAATGAAAAAATAACTAGTACTTCAAATGAAAATTATTTGGATATAAACAGATTTTAAAAATCCCTCAGAAAATCAATGAAGTCATTGAAAAGCCATTGAATAACTTTAAAGTATGGTCCTTATTGAGACTGTCCTGTAAAAGGCTAACTGCAAAATGACAGGTACTAGGCCATGTTATGCAATTTGTTGGAAAAATTTTATTCTCCCCAAATCAATTGCTGAGTCTCTCTTTCTTCTAAAAATCCTTCTAAAAATTTAGTGCATATTTGCAATTACAGCTCAATCTGATAAATCTAAAATAAAATAGACTTCACATTTTTCTCTCAGATTCCAAGATAAGGTTGCGAACAAATGTTAAACTATTTGCCATGACATTAATACCTGTTGAGATGGATTAATTTTAGTGACCTTTTGTCAGAACTGAATTTGTATTAAGTAACACAGACCTTTAAGGGGAGCTCCTCAAAACATCTGAAAACAAACATGTAGAATGAGATGCATTGTATTAATAATTTTTAAAAGAGCATTTAGACTTTGCCACCTTCCGTGAATCTACGGAAGAAATAGTAGATGTATGTCAACCTCAAAGGGAAGGGTCTAAGCCTATTGTATCAAAAACCATCTTTAGAAATCTAATTCCATTAATTAATAATACTGAAAAAAATTGGTGCAAGGTGGGATGTCAGTCACTGGAAGCAATTAAGGGTGACCATGGATCACACTTTCAGGTGATTCAATATACCTAGACTTAGGTATTTATTCCTGACCTAGGTTTGTCCCAGCTCTGCCTGTGATCTCTGCGTTATGCACTCTTGACCTACCTCTAGTGTTTTGGGGTCCAGTGCAGCACTCCGAGTGCTTATTGGAGCCCATTACTACTCCTATCATCCTCACAGGTGTCACCTACGGTTCTACCTTAACAGTGAATTACCAAGAGTGACTGCCCTGGACAGGCATATCCTCCAGTTCACCCTGGAAACCCAGTTTGGTCCTTTCCTAATTACAGAGTAATGCCCCAGGGGAGTTTTGGGTGGTCAGCAAATCCTGGTACAGAGGTGGAAGTTTTGGTTTTCTCAGAATTGAACTAGGAAGACTTCAGAGGCAGTTTCAGATAAGTCAGACCCACGGGTGTAGACGTGAGCCCAAAGACCAGCCCAAACAGCCTTTCCAGACCTTTCTGGTCCCCACCCCCCGCCCCCAGAGCTCATGTCACACCTTGGCCATAATCATGCTGGCTTTCGGGCCCAGGCTGCAAGGTGAGGCTCCTGAGGAACAGACCTGAGGTAACATTCTCCTCTAAGGAGTTTTTCACCTACTTGCTCATCATCAGAAGAAAGGACTTAACCTCTGGCTGCCTCCCTTTCTTACATAATCTGTTCGTGGTGGAGAGCCCAGCCCTAGTTGCTGGTTGCTTATTTGGGTGAAAAGAATTTTAAATTCTGGATTTTGAATTCTGTAAAAGCTTATCTGGATGACTTAGCATCATTTCCCTCTATGTTGGTAAATTCATGCCAAATGTATTTATTTAATGTGATGAAGTAATTCTAACAAAATCTTCAGCTACCTATCTTGTTCCTACATAATTAGTTCTCCTTGCCTTGGGAATAGGAAGCCCAGTCCCATATCTGCCGCTGGCTCTAAACAAACCCAGCACAAGTCTTGAGAGCTCCTCTGTGGAGCATACCAAGACAGTGTCTCACACTCTCTGGAGTTCATCATGGAAATGTGACAGAGATGAGAAGTATGCAGACCCTTCTCTGTGTCTGTCTTCCAGACACCCTGTGAGGGCTGGCAAAAAATGTTCTTATTCTTCAACTATTCACTGGCATGTATTTGTGCAGTAAAGTTATGTTTTGGGTTTGTATTTGGATATTTTTCTCTTAAATGAACATCTGTTATTCTCATTCAGTCGAGAGTTTTTGAACCCAACTGGGCAGGGCAACTTGGCTTCCTCTACCACCTCTATAGAGTCATAAATGGAGCCTGTCTTCTGCCAGCTGCTTATGGATTGGCTGACCAGCCACCACACCCCACCCACAGCTGTTCTGGCTCTGAAAGGCTTGTGGGTGTGCCACTCACCTCCCACATCTGTTTTGGCTTTGGGAGGCTCATGGGTGTGCAGGGAGGGGGTCAGAGTCAGCTTGTTCTGTGCACACAGCCTACGGGAGTTCCAGAAGTAGGGATATTTCATTAAGCTGTTCTAACCAGCTATTATTGAATGTTAGTTATATCCCTGAGTGTGTGTGAGGCCAGCAGGGGGTCTGGTGTGTACCTTTGAGAAGGGTGAGTCATAACAACTTAGTGTTTCAAACAAATGTTTTTATTTGTTCGTGTCTATCTTCCTTATTTGTATGATTTCAGACTATTAAAAAAAGGTGGCCCCTTCGAAGGCAAATGAGAGATGTGTTTACAAAGAGTGTTTTATTTTTACCAAAGAAATATGTTTTCTTTGCAGCTGTATTATGAATTTCATAGTATAAGAGAAGGAAATTTGTTTTCTACCTGTCTCAGTATCACCAACTATAAAAATACTCAGGTTCCCAAGACCACTCCAACTCTGAAGGCTTCAAGACCCTGGATTTCAAGATGACCAAAACACAAAATTTCAAAAGCTCTCTCTCTGTACCTTTCAACAAAATTATATCAATAGCCATGACAGCCCATTCGACACCCTGCTGCAGGATGAGCACTCCTCCTGACTCACAGCCCCAGCTGCGTTCTTGTCCTGCCCAAATTCCTTACACGGCTTTCAGCTGTCAGAAATACAGCTCACATTCTTTAACTTGGCATTCAAAGTCCTTTATGATCTGATCTTTTTAAAAATATATTTTATTGATTATTCTGTTGCAATTGTCCCATTTCCCCCCCTTCACTCCCCTCCACCCTGCACACACCCTCCTAACCACATTCCCCGCTTCAGTTCGTGTCCATGGGTCATACATAAAAGTTCTTCAGCTTCTACATTTCCCATACTATTCTTGCCTTCCCCCTATTTTCTAACTATCATCTATGCTACTTATTCTCTGTACCTTTTCCCCCTCTCTCCCCCTCCCACACCCCTGTTGCTAACCCTCCATGTGATCTCCATTTCTGTGGCTCTGTTCCTGTTCTAGTTGTTTGCTTAGTTTGCTTTTGTTTTTGTTTTAGCTGTGGTTGTTAATAACTGTGAATTTGCTATCATTTTACTGATCATATTTTTAATCTTCTTTTTCTTGGATAAGTCCCTTTAACATTTCACATGATAATGGCTTGGTGATGATGAACTCCTTTAACTTGACCTTACCTGGGAAGCACCTTATCTGCCCTCTCATTTTAAATGAAAGCTTCGCTGGATAGAATATTCTTGGATGTAAGTCCTTGCCTTTCATGACTTGGAATACTTCTTTCCAGCCCCTTCTTGCCTGTAAGGTTTCTTTTGATAGATCAGCTGACAGTCTTATGGAAACTCCTTTGTAGGTAACTATCTCCTTTCCTCTTGCTGCTTTTAAGATTGTCTCTTTGCCTTTAATTTGTGTAACTTAATGATGATGTGCCTTGCTCTGCTCCTCTTTGGGTCCAGCTTCTTTGGGACTCTCTGGGCTTCCTGGGCTTCCTGGAAGTCTATTTCCTTTGCCAGATTGGGGAAGTTCTCCTTTATTATTTGTTTAAATAAGTTTTCAATTTCTTGCTGTTTTTCTTCTCCCTCTGGCACCCCTATGATTCAGATATTGGAATGTTTCAGGTTGTCTCAGAGATTCCTCAGCCTCTCTTCATTTTTTTGGATTCTTGTTTCTTCATTCTATTCTGGTTGGATGTTTATTTCTTCCTTTTGTTCCAAATCGTTGCTTTGAGTCCTGGTTTCTTTCCTGTCATTGTTGGTTCCCTGAATGTTTTGCTTTACTTCATTTTGGGTATCTTTCATTTATTCTTTCATTTTTCGACCAAGCTCAATCAGTTCTGTGAACATTGTGATTACCAGGGCTTTAAATTCTCCATCAGATAAGCTGGCTATATCCTCCTGGCTTAGCTCTCTGAGGTTTTGCTCTGTTCTTTCATTTTGGCTCTATTTCTTTGCTGGAAGCACCTGTTAAGTTGTAAGGGGGCGGGGGCCTTAGGTTTTCACCCAGGCAGGGCAATCCTCCTTGCTGTGCTGCCTGTGGGGCAGGGGCCAGAAAGGAAACACTGCAGCTCGTCTCTAGCACACTTTTCAACATACTGTTGTGTGAGACTGGGAGTTTCTCCCACCATGGTAACTGCCGTAGTCCACAGCCCTTTCTGAGTCTCCATTCCCCCTTAAGTCAGCTCCACCTGCTCCATCTGCTGCTTCACCGTGGTTTCTCTCCATTTCCCTCCTTAGCGGTATGGTTGTTCTGGTTGATTTTTTCTTTAGTTCCGTGGTTGTTGGAGTTCCATGCAGTTTCATTTTCTGGCGCTTCTGGTTGTTTATTGATTTTAGATTGGTTGTTTTTCTCCTTTTGGTTGTGTGAGGAAGCGAAGGGTTTCTACCTATGCCTCCATCTTGGCTGGAACTCCTCAATTTGTATCTTTCTGAGTCTTCTTTCATAATGTTTTTATACTGTGGTCAAGTCCTTAGGCTTGAAATTCTATTTGATTAACACAAGTATGCAAAAATGAGAGTTAAGTAATGTTGGAGTACTAATATTATTAAAGTGTTTGTTTTCCTTTTGTCACAGGATTAATGTATTTCCTTTGTTTCTTCTGAACATACAAACATTTGAGAAGCCAAGTCTGAAACCACTTTTTTGAAAGGTAGTATGTTTCAACATGACTGCTAAAAGAAAGCCAGTTTATTTATATTTTGCAAATCTGTTAATCTACCTTTACTACCCATTATCTAATTTGCATTTTTAATATTTACTGTGCCTTTACTCACAACATACTGTTTTTGTACAGACATCAATTATTAACTTCTGTTAAGCAGTTAGTCATTTACACAGTGTATTACTTCAAAATGAAAGAGCTTAAGGCCAAAGCTTTGTGTTCTAATATCATTCCCATGAGCCCTGCTTGGTAGCTACAGCATGTTCCTATCACTGTGACATGTATTTAAAGAAAGCTTTTAAAAACATGTCAGATTAACAACATCTCATCATCGTTGGATGGAACCATTGCTCTCACAATGTGATCCAAAAGTGACATCACACAGAATCTTTTGTAGAAATTGCTGTGGCTATTCTTGCAGAGCAAAATATTTATGTGAACCCCAAATTTAAAAAAAAAAAAAAGACTAGTGAAAGGGTACCATCTCATGTCTTCTACTACTGTTTTCACAATGTCACTTCACATTTGTCACCAGACACTTTTATAGCAAGGGCCACCTTGAAAGAGACATCTGCACTGGGAGTTTGGGACATTGAAATGTGAACGGTAAAAAAATAAAAATGGACTTTCAAAATAGTTTTCTAAATAATTGCATCAGTTTAAATAGAACCAGAAGTTTCTTTTCTGGAAATAGGAATGTGGCCTTTTCTCTGACAGGTCTCTGTGTCCACACATACTCCCAGGCTCTGGGTCAGTTCTGTAGAGTCCCCAGACCTAGAGACATCAGCGGCCTTGAAGAACCACCAGTCAAGAAAAGGTGTCCTTGTAAGTGCCTCAGAGGCTCTGTCCACCTCACCTGCCCCACCTGCCTGCATGCAATAAGCACAGTTTTCCTTCTTTACCATCGCCCTTAGTCCTGACCCCTTGGGATTTACTGTCACACACTTCGGTGCTAACTGTCATTTCTTGATCATCAGGTTTGATGTCACTCTACTTCACTTGTCTGGTTCTGATCATGGTAGAGCTCTGACCTACTTCCAGTCATTATTACCCATCTTTAAACTATCTAATCCCATTATCCCATGAAATTTCCCACAATAGTAGTTATTTAATATTTTTTTTCCTGTTCTAAGTGGTATAACCCCAGCTGGCTGACCTAGAGGAAGTTTGCCCTTCAGGTTGTGGCAACATACACCCAGTGAATAGGGCAATGTTTTGAAGGAATTAGCTGCCTAACTAATGTTGTGTGACAGCCTATACTCCCTATAACCTTTGTCACTTTGTCTCATTCTCTGTGTGCCTCCAGCTCTCTTCCTGACATGAATCAGAATAAATGAAAGAGAAGAGATAAAACAAAACCACAGGAACAACACCAAAGGAATAACGCTGACACCTTCAACTGATGTAAAGCAAATCACAGATCCATGAAGACCAGTTGAAAGGCATGAACAAATTATATACAGACATTATTAATAGTTTTAGCTCCAGATTTCAATAACTGAAATGTGGGTTCTAGGAAACATGTTGCAGAGACCATGTGCAGAGCACTGTACCTTTCTTTGGTCAGCTGGCCACATCAGAAGTGTTGTGTGCAAACACTAAGGGAGAGACACTGCTTGACTACAGCCTAGATTTGAGATTTCCCAGAAATCACAAAGATCTATCCCATCCTGCCACAAAGATCTTTGCGTAGAGATTAAAACAGGAAATACATGTTTATTCACGTGTACGTAGCCTCTATGATCAGGAATTCTTCTAGAAATTTTGAGACTTTTTGAAAAGGCCAATGATTTTAAGACAATGCTTAAAAAACTAAGCAGCTAAATGAGAAAGTTAGCAAAAATAAAGAAGTTAATTTAATAAGTATCAAATGAGAGACTGCAGGCATTCTAAATACCTCACGAAAGTTTTATAGAAAGTCATGAAATACCAAGAAGATGATTTTTCCAAAATTTGGAATTTGACAAGAAGAAAATATTTTTTAAAATGAGCCTAAAATATCCATATAAAGAGGTAATTGGTCAATTACCAAGTAGCTGGGATCTCACAAAGCCTTAATATCTAGAAATTTGGAAATATTGAGATATAGGGTATAGGCCCTATAATTTCATCTCTTTTTAAAAGAATAATAATTCATACTTTGAGTAGCACCAATTAGAATTTCAGACTTCTGAATACATGTTGTGAATATGACTATATTTGATATCCAGTTTCTATGGCTACTATTAATGAAAGGGGGCATGGAATCAATAGATAAAATGGTTGGAGGGACCATTGGCCTTTGGATTGGAGCAAAGATATGAGTTACTTTGGAAGCCCATATCATGGAAGCCTAGCCTTCTACAGCTTGGTTTCTGGGCGAATAACTTAAAATTTGGGGAAAAATGGAATAAAAGGAATTAGATTCCATAGTATAAAAGGGTCACCTTTATATAAGTGAGAAGGTCTTTGCTATTTTTATAAAATATAATTAAAGGGAGAAATGGGAGGTATGACAGAAATTGATAGCTGTCTTTCAATATTCATTCTCCCCTCCCTTAGTAATGAGAAACCCATATTTTACCTTAGAGTATAGCAAAAAACATATATGTTCAATCTCCATTTCAGTTAAGGCTAACCATGTTATTAATTCTAGCACATGCAGCATAAGTAGAAGTACTGTGTGACATTTTAGGAGTTCTTCTTAAAGATTAAAAAGCCCCACTTTACCCTCCCTTCATCCTGCTCTGTGATGGTTGAGCTCCAGCAGCTATCTTGAACCATGAGAATAAGGACCAACCCCCTAAGTGGGTTGGAACAGGACCTTGCAGAAAGACACATTCCCTGTTCATTGTAATCTTGACAGCATTCCTGGATGTACAGGAGTGAATGACATGTCCATTTTTTAAGGCACTTGTGTATGGGGTGGGGGAGTAGGAAGCAGCCCCACTATAACATGGGAGAAGCCCATGTTATTCTCAGGTGAACCTAATCCTAGCTGATATATTTTGTTTTCTTCTTCCCATACTCTGCTGGATTTCAGCATTGGGTTGGAAGGAAAGTGGGGCAGTAATCAGGACAGCCCATAAGTCAGAAGGTTTGGCATTCCTTACAGTTACAACCTGTAAGCATGATTCCCTAGACTCACATGGGTGTCCAACCTGCCTCCTGCTGGCCACATCTGGCTCAAGATGGCTGTGAATGCAGCCCAACACAAAATCATAAATTTACTTAAAACACCATGAGATATTTTTGTCATTACGTGCTGCAATGTATTTAATGTGGGGCCCAGAGATGCCAAAAGGTTGGACATCCCTGCCTAGAGAAAAGATGAAGAAGAAGCAGTTTATTTAGAAACTGAAGCAATTTCTGGATTACCTGCTAGGTTGGACCCTGTTACCTTATTAAATAAAAGACATAGTAAAATAAAAACATCAATGTAATTTTTCATTTCTTCTCTTAATTCCAATATGTGTATATGTGTGTATAATTTTGAGTATGTTACAATTCTTACTTTCTCATGAAATTAAATTAAATTTCAGTTTTAATATTTTTCATTTATGTGATTCACCCATGGGAAGTTCTAAAATCTGAGTCCCTAGGTCTGTGTTCAGTTCTAACCAAATGCTGGCCAGTTCTTTATTTCTGGAGGCAAATTCCCCAGCAACACGCAGTCCCAGAAAGAAAAGTACTCCCGCAGTGTGGCCAAAACTTGCTGTTTGGGAACACACAATATAATCAGTTGTGCTCATACCTCCTATGTGCCTATATCTGTCTGCTGATGGAGAACAGTGAAGAAAAACATACAGTTTTGAAACAAGGAAAAGAATTATTGTATGTAAAAGCAAAATTATCTTCGAATCAAGAGGCGGACTCTTCCTTGCCTTGCTAAAATGTGTCCCATGATGAAAGGACAGTGGGTGAAAAGGCACTGCTGTTCACTCTTCTTCACTGCTAGAATTTGAATAAATAATCAAATCATCACAAATTACACAAAAGGCTTTAATAAAATCAACTAATGAATTAGCATCTGTCCTATTGTCGATTATTCTTTCAAGTGAATTACAAGGTATTGCACTTCTATAAATTTAAAGTCAAAACTTCTCTGAATCGTTTTGGAAGGTTGTAAAAATAGTTTGGAAAGTTCTATTTTCAGACTGTATAGGTGTATAGAGAAATAAAAATATTTGATAAATTAAATCATTTTCAACAACAAAATCACTGATTAATAAAAGCATCATTTTTATAAAGCCTTTTTCAGAGTATGGGTTTCCTTTGGAAAGCAATTTTCTTTTTTCTTTAAAAATTTTTTTCGTTGGTGTAGCTCAGTGGATTGAGCGCGGGCTGGGAACCAAAGTGTCCCAGGTTCGATTCCCAGCCAGGGTACATGTATGGGTTGCAGGCCATAACCCCCAGCAACCGCACATTGATGTTTCTCTCTCTCTCTCTCTATCTCTCTATCTCCCTCCCTTCCCTCTCTAAAAATAAGTAAATAAAATCTTTAAAAAAAAATTTTTTTCGTTATCATTCTATTACAGATGTCCCAATATTCCCCCTTTGGTCTCCTGTGCCCATCCCACTGCCCGCTCCCACAGACAAAGCCCACACTCTTGTCCATGTCTGTGGGTCATTCATACTTTCTCTTTGTCTAGCCTCTTCCCCCTCTTTCCACTATTATCTCCCTCCCCACTCCCCTCTGGTCACTTTCAATCTGTTCCATGTTTCCATGCCTGTGGTTCTATTTTGTTTGTTAGTTTATTTTGTTCATTAGGCTCCTCTTATAGATGAGATCATATGGTATTTGTCTTTCACCAACTGGCTTATTTCACTTAGCAACATACTCTCTAGTTCCATCCAAGCTGTCACAAAAGGTAGACTTTCTACTGTGTAGTATTCCATCATGTAAATGTACCACAGTTTTTTGATCCACCCATTCAGTGGTGGGCATGTAGGCTGTTTCCAGCACTTGACTATTATAAACAATGTAAGGGTGCATAAAAGTTCTTTTGAATTGGTTATTCAGAATTCTTAGGGTATATTTCCAACAGTGGAATTGCTGGGTCTATTTTCTTCTTCATTGTCAATGTACTTTCTTTACCTTAAAAAGGTATATTGAATTTACTTTTCCAAAGTACCTACCATGTAGCATAGTATCAGATCCACTTAAGCA
Organism: Phyllostomus discolor; assembly: GCF_004126475.2. Classification (NCBI taxonomy): domain Eukaryota; kingdom Metazoa; phylum Chordata; class Mammalia; order Chiroptera; family Phyllostomidae; genus Phyllostomus; species Phyllostomus discolor. Next base: position 92,482,044 of record NC_040904.2, read on the forward strand.
ATCAATGTTTTTATATCGTTTCAAGGTTGACTAAGAGTTTATACTATGTTAAAAACAAGACAACAGCCCCAAAACAGAGTCCCCTATGCTAAGTTCCACATCACCAAACTAGACTTAATTTAATTACCTTTTCAGCTCTCCCAAAAATGGAATCTTAGGCACCCTGGCTGGTGTGACTCGGTAGACTGACTGCAGGCCTGCAAACCAAAGGGCCGCTGGTTCAATTCCCAGTCAGGGCACATGCTTGGGTTGTAGGCCAGATCCCCAGTGAGGAGCATGCGAGAGGCAACCACACATTGATGTTTCTCTCTCTCTTTCTCCCTCCTTTCCCCCATTCTAAAAATAAATAAAATCTTTTTTAAAAAATGGAATCTTAGGGACAATCAGAAATCACCTTATCAGTACCAGTTTGGTAATCTGATGGACAGACATCTGCTATCTTCTAAAGGAAAATAATCTTACAGTAATCAACAACCCACTTTTTTGCGTAATATAACTTCCTTGTTTCCACTTCCTTCTGCCTATAAAAGTCCTTATTCTGGACAGCTTCTCTGTGCTTCTTTCTCCTAGATTGGATGCTGCCATATTCAAACTGATTTTTGCTCAAATAAATTCAAAAATCTAAATATGCCCCAGTTTATCTTTTAACATCTAAATACAAGAAAAATGTCAATTTGACATGTTTTCTAGTTTCTTTGTATTTGTACTGTTAGCATTATCTTTAAGATGTGGAGTGGTTTTTTTTGTTTTGTTTTGTTTTGAATCTTTTTTAATGCCAATTATCTATTTTGTGGAGTTTGTCTAGATTAAACCAAACACTGTATAGTACTGTAAATACACTTAGCCAGGCACATGTAAACCATAGTACAATTCTCTGAAAGCAAGCAAATCAATGAAGGTGTGTGTGTCAATTCCCGCATAGGGTGAGGCTCTGCTCTTCCCCTGGGCTGTATCAACTATGCCTAAGACATGTGACCATCTCCCAACTGGGCTCAGGGAGGGAGCCCGAGGGAGCCCGTGTCAGTCTGTACACAGGCAAGTCAGACTTTCTCTGGGTGCAGCAACAAGCCACTGAAGGAGCCAGTGTAACACGATCACATTTGTGTCTTAGATAACTCTAAAACTGGATTAGAGGATTGAATGAGGTTAAACCCTAGGGTGGAAAGGTTTCATAAATTTGTGATGCTATTTTATTCTAAATCTCAGGAAACACTGCAGGCGTGGCCTAAGTCTCTGGGACAAACCACAAACCAATGTAGCCTATTTCACATTTTCAAGTTTAGAGCCTGGAACTAAACCCCAGTGTTTTAAGGCTACTCACTCACTGATCCATTCTTTATTCGAGAAATATTAATCTGGCACAAATTTCCAAGAACTGGTCTTAGGACTAGAGTAAACTCCTCCCATCAAGTTCTCCCCATGACAAACCCACATCCTTTAAAAGCTGAGCCAGATTAGACGGACTCTTCGTCCTGGGCAAGAGAGAGTGGGAGGCCACCTTTATGCCTTCTGTCTCTGCACGCCCTCTGCACTTACCTTCGTGCATCCATCTCGCTACCAGAATCCCACAGGAACACCTGTTACACTGGTCCATGCAGAGTCCCTGCCTTCTACATAATCATGTGTGGTGACAAAATGCTGAGGAAGGAACCCTCAGGTCAAAGCCCTGTAGTTTCTGCAGAAGGCCCTACTGACTATTCTGAGAGAAACACTGACTTGGAACTGCCTTGGCTAAAGCATGTCAACATCTTTAATTTATCAGACAAGATGGAGGATAAGTGAAAACCTCCATCTAGTTGGCAGAGGCAATTTCAGATAAAACCACATGGTATCAACGATGGAAACTGTGATCACATCAGCTCTCCCACCCACAAAGATGAACACCCTGCCTTCTCACACAGACAGTTTGGATTCTTCAGTGTTAGAATTAGAGCCAACATACCCAAAATAGAGTTTCTCCGTATTTCTGCCATCCTCTTCTTTCCAAATTCTGCATTGTCACTATTCTCACTAATTTCAATAATAAAAATTACTTGAGGTCCTATGTGTACAAAACCCTGTACTATTTGGCAAAGGAGGCAAAAACATACAATGGGGGAAAGACAGTCTATTCTATAAATGGCATGGGGTAAACTGAACAGATAGACTACTTTCTTATACCATGTACAAGAATAAGCTCAAAATGGATTAAAGACTTAAATATTAGACTCAAAACCATAAAAATCCTAGAAGAAAAATAGGTAGTAACATATCAAACATTTCTCGTAGCAGTTTTTTCCTGACATATCACTTCAGGTAAGGGAAACCAAAAAAAATTAGAAAATAGGACTACATCAAATTAAAAAGTTTTTGCATAGCAAAGGAAGCCATCAGCAAAATGAAAAGACAACTCAATGAATAGAATATATTTGCTGACACATCTGGTAAAGGATTAATCCAAAATTTATAAGGAACTTATAAAACTCAACACCAACCCCATCTCAAACAATCCAATTAAGAAATGAACAAAGAACCTGAATAGACATTTCTCCAAATATGACATACGGATGGCCAGTAGACATATGAAAGGATACTCAACATCACTAATCATCACAGAAATGCAAATTAAAACCACCATGAGGTATCACCTCACATCTGTCAGAATGGCCATCATCAATAAGTCAACAAACAACAAATGCTGGCAAGGATGTGGAGAAAAGGGAACTCTCATGCACTGTTGGTGGGATTGAGATTGGAGCCACTGTGGAAAGCAGTATGGAGATACCTCAAAAACCTAAAAATGAAACTGCCTTATCACCCAGAGATTTCTGGGTGATACAAATCTCTGGGAATTTATACAAAGAAACCTGGAACACTAATTCAAAAGAATATACGCATCCCTATGTTCACTGCAGTGTTATTTATAATAGCCAAGATTTGGAAGTAGCCCAGCACCCATCAGTAGATGAGTGGATAAAACAACTATGGTACAGTTACACAATGGAATATTACATGGCCATAAAAAAATAAGGAAACCATACTTTTGCAACATTGTGGATGGACCTGGAGAACATTATGCTAAGTGAAATAAACAGTCAGAGTAAGACAAATACCATATGATGTCACTGATATGTGTAATCTAATGAACAAAACAAACTAACAAAATGGAGATAGACTCATGGGTACAGAGGACAGGCTGATAGTTGTCAAAGGGGGCTGGGTGCAAAGGGTGAAGGAATTAGGCAAAGAAAAAAAAGAAAGATTCATGCATGCAGACAACAGTAAAGTGAGTGCCAGAAGGAAGGGAGACTGAGGGAGACAAAAGAAGGTAAAAGGGGATAAATGGTGACAAGAGGAGACTTTACCTGGGGTAGTAAACACACGCTACAATACACAGATGATGTATTATAGAACTGTACACCTGAAACCTGTATCATTTTATTAACCAATGTCACCCCAGTAAATTCAATAAAAAAATTTTAAAAACCTAAAGGAAAAACACTGTACAGGACACAGGAGATACAAAAATGCATGAAACAGCATTACTGTCCTTGAAACTAACTGAAGCAGATCAAACACGCATAAGGGGAAAAGCACACTAATGAAGGACATGCTTGTATAAAGTGCATGGTACAGACAATGGTTTCAGAGGAAAGAGGAAATTTATCTGAGATTAAAAGGGACAGGGAGTGGGGGCGGAGGACCAGGTTTAGACAATTAGAAGGTGAAGCAAGCCAACAGGGGCTCACAGAGGAATGACATGAACTCTAGCATTGGAAAGTAACAGCATCTCACATTCACGTTCACATTCATAGGCACTGTTCTGGGTACTTGAAACATACACATTTATTTTTCCTTACAATGTCCTTATGAGGTAAGTACAAAATTATCCTCCATGTTAAAGATGAGCAAATGCAGAACAGAGGGCTTAAGTGACTTTTCTGAAGTCACACAGCTAAGAAATGGCAAAAGCACAAAGTGCACTCAGGTGGTCAGTCGGCCATCCTTCAGAATGTGGTCTTAGCCACTATTCCACTGCACCCATGATAGTTGTGGACACAGCCAGGCTTCACCCAGGGCAGCAGGTGGGAGCAGAGGTGGGCGGGCACGTGCAGGGGGAGAGGGTGAAATCTGAAGGGAGCGGGGGCATACACAGAAATGTCCCCAAAACCCTGATAGTCTCAAAGTGGATGACAGGCTGAAAGACATTCACTTCTGGGTGTTAAAAAGTGGTTTATTTTACATTTACAAATATGTCTAATTTCAAAAGTCAAAGCTCAAGTAGAAACATCTCTAATAACCACAGGTTGCAGTAGCATTAAGGTTGAACAGGAAGCTGTGGAAGTGGTACATTGCCTAACTACAAGTGCTAATATGGCCTTCAGATGTGAAACTGTACAAATTTAGAATTTCTCTGAACTCATAGAATGGCATATGTGTGTTGTTAGTTTTAAAAACATTCATGAAGGTTCTTTATGCTTGGCTCCATTCATTTAGGCTTCTCCCTGGCACCACGTTCCTCGCTCCTTCTTCCTTCTACCACAAGCCAGAGTCTGTGCAGTGACAATGACCATCCTGAACAGGGTCATCCCATGCTCCTTAGGGTCCCACTGGGGCAGGAACACTGAGCCAGCTCACTTCCTCCTCTCTCTGGCCACGGAACCCTGCTTCAGGTTAAAAGAGAAAAGAGAACAGGAGAGAGACGTGGCAGAATGGGGAAGTTGGTTTTGTTTCGGGTTGAGGGAACACTCTGTAATCCAAGAGTGAGCCTCAGTTAAATCGACATTATTCTGAAACAAATTCACAGAAGTCTTTTCCACCCTAAAGCCCGTTAGGAAACAAAAATATAACTTGAGGGGGCTGAGAAGGGCTCCAGCAGACAAGCTTCCTAAAAATAAAAATAAAAATAAAAATAAAAATAAAAATAAAAATAAAAAATTAGCCATGATCCTCATTCCGTAAGTCCTCCTCCTTCCTGAAAGACAAGCAAACAGAAACTCTGCTAAGGGAAATCCAGTAACTCTATCCTCACCTCTCTTTCTCCTTGCATTTAAGTGACCTCAAACAAAATCTACACAAACGTCTTTAGATATTTTCTTCTCATATTTTTATTCCCCTTCCTCACCTTAAAGTTCTTAGCTTTTGACAACTTTTCAATCACATGACATTCATTTGTATCCCTTCGATATATGTCTCTGAGCCCACTTAGGTGAGTTTGAGTCTCTCCCACTTAAGCCTCATTTCTTCAGGATAAGGTGGGGAGGAGTTCATGCCAGGAAAGAGAGACAATGTCTCTTTTTGTTACATTTTGGACCGGGCCTCCCTCCATAGTCCTACAATGCCCAGTGCTGGGGAGCCCAGCGCAGGCGTGGCCAAGGAGGGCAGGATGGGGCAGGAGTTACAAATAATCTTCCAAATAGCCCAGAAGAGACCCTTTTACTGTTTACAGCCTCAGCTCCCCCATGACCCAGGCAGGAATGTAGAGAGTGCCCCTCTTCCATGCTCTCATTATCTCTGAAGAGGTGATATTTATTTAAAGTACTTTTACTTATAATTGTTCAGAGTTCCCTGGAAATGAGAACAAAAGAATATAAAATTGTTTAGAATTCCCTGGGGGAAGGAGAGTGTGACAATACCAGCTACTCAGTTACTTAAAATAAATCTTATTGATGAATGAATGAAGGTAGTAACCGCTGGCATGCTGCAGAGAAATAGAAGCAAAGGGTCAAAGGAAGACCTGGAGACCGTGTGGGAAGGAGAAGGATGGTGAGCAAGTGAGGGAGCCAGACATGTGGCATTGATTTGCTGCTTGGAAAGTCTGGGGAGCCTGGTGATGGGTGGTCCCAGCCTTTCCTGGAAGCAAGGACAAGGAATGAGGGGGCTCTGCTTCCTGGGTGGCCACAGGGCCAGACAGGAGAGCTCAGGGAAGAAGCAGAGTGGAAGTATTGGCAAAGGTTTTCTGATAGCCAGGGATCGGTGACAAACTGGTCTTGGGTGCTCAGACAGAAAATCTGGAAATATAATTTTGTAAATCCCTATCTAGTTTAGAACCTCAGGTGTCTTCATGGCTTTCTAGAAAAAAATAACCACACATCTTAATTCTCTTGGCTGTTTTCCGTCTTTCTTCAGTGCTCCTTGTTAAATTTCTATTTGATTCTCTTTTCTTCTAACTACCTTGTAATTGAATCGTCATTTTGAGATAGCTTCGTCTCTTCTATCTCATTCCTGAATTCAATCAATACTCATTTCACATCTTCCTGATTGGCCTTTGTTGTTGTTGTTGTTCACTTCTGCTTTTAATTTTTGATTCCTCCCAAATGCTGGTGAGTAAGGCTTGAAGGAGGTGAGGGGGCAATCTCGTGGGTGTGTACGGAAGCCGGGGCCGCAGAGAGAGCAGCATTTGCAAAGGCACTCTGGCCGGTACAAACCTGGCTGCTCTGAGGAACAGCAAGGAGGCCAGCACGGCTGGAGCAGTGGAGCTGGAGGGTTGTTCTCCTATGCATCGGGCCCTGTTTTAAGGGCTTGTACGATATGAACTTGTTTTGTCTTCGTAACCACCCTATGAGCAAGGTATAATTAATGGCTTCATTTTACAGAAGAAGAAGTGAGAATAGACTAGTTATTTACCCAAAGATAGACAGACAATAAAGTCAGGATTTGAATCTGTGACCTGTGTGAAGAGGGGTTGGAGAAAAGAAAGAAGAGGAGGAGGAGAGCAAAGGTAGCAGGCTGCCTACCACACAGGGTCTTCGTGGAACTCTGGTTTCTATTCTGAACGAGATGAAAAACATGGAAAACTTTTGGTCAGTGAAGTGATGTGATTTGATTTCTGTGTAAAAGGATCCCTCTGGCTACTGGGTTCAAATCAGACTGTACGGAGGGAGACCTGTGAGTAGCACAGGTGAGGTTGCCAAATCAGTGGATATTCATGAACTCTAATTTTTTATGTAGAATAATCTGTTCTTAAACATGCATTTGCAACTAATTTAGGCCTTTGTAAGACATTACGATCACCACCTGAAACACACGTCTACAGCCCCAGGCCCAGCGGCTCAGTGGAGCTTTGACCTGTGCACCAATAGGTTCAGTCTCCATCGGGTGCATACAAAAGGCAGCCAGTCGATGTCCTCTCTCTCTCTCTCTCTCTCTCTCTCTCTCCTTCTTCCTCTTTCTCTAAAATTGGCATGTATTTCCTTGGGTGAGGATTAAAACAAAAAACATGCCTACAGATCCCTCTGCCCACACACTCATCTCTGCTCTTGTACGAGGGGCACTGTGGCCTTCGTCAGCACAAGTCTTTCCTAGAGACCTTCCTCCTTGTCTCTCAAACCCTAACTGTTGATCTCTATTTGAAAACGGATGTGCCACAAATGAATCAGCTAAGTCATCACAGGAGTGAGGGGGCCACACAGCCAAGAAGAGGCCTAGGAAAGACTGTCCCCCTCCCCCACCCCGGGGGATGTCACTTCCTTTCCCAGTGTTTATCCTGCTCCCACACTGCTCCCTGCAAGAACTGTCAGAGGGAGGCCCATCGGCTTTTTCTTCCTGCCTTTGCATCCTTTACTTTCCCATCTGCAGCCACAGAGGGCGTGGCAGGGGCAATCGGATCCGTCGCTGAGCTCATCCAAGTTCTGTTTTTACTTGGGACCCCAGATCCTGAGTTATAAATGCCCCCTCTGTCAATGCCACCTTCACATTTTAAAGTATGTTTTGAAAGCCCAAGCGAGGCAGCTGTAGAAAGCTAGTTGCGGGGGCAGGGGGCAGGGGAGAAGAATGCAAGCCTTTCTACCTCCTCCCTAACAGCCACACAAACTGATGCAGGTGAGGCCACTAGTCCCCAGGTGATACCAGGTACCAGTTTGAGAAAATCTGGTGGGATTTCTGAGGGTTGCATTGAGCCTTGGCCTGTGCTTCAATACCCAAGGGCAGAGGTTCTACCCGGAAGGAAGGTCCCTGCTGTTCTCCATGCTTTTCTTTTAGATGCAGTCACAACAGCAACACATAGTCAGGTCAGCCTTGGAAAGTCAGGTGGCAAACATTTGTCAGGGTGTGGAGGCAACTTTATTATCTTAGCAGCTGATGTGAGAATTTCCTAAGGGAGAAATGGCTTTGATAGGTTTGTGAGGAGGGTAAAAGCTGTAGTCAAGGTTTTAAGTGGAAACCTTAAAACAAGGAAATAAAAAGCAGACTGGGACAAAGTGTTCTAAGGCAAATATGAGTGATTGAAGGTGATAGGGAAAGGGAAGAGAGGCACAAAGAAGTAACTGGTGGTATGAGGCAGAGGAACTGAGTAAATGCTACGTGCTGGAGGAGTGACTCTTGCCCGCAAATCCCCAAATTTTCATGAAAGCTATAAACAAAATTCTGTACATGCTGTGGTTGAAGTTCTTGTGAAAGGCAGTGAAAACTATAAATGAAGTTCTGTACATGCTGTGGTTGAATTTCTTGTGAAAGCTGGTGAAGGCCCTTGAGCATCGAGGTTGACCTGGTACAGAAACAGTCAACCTGCACAAATGAAGACAAGACTTAAGGTCTCAACTAACACTGTTGGCACAGACTGTGACACACCACACACAGACTCAGGTGGTGCCCTGCACGACAGGTGTACAGCCAGGTCTGGGCTACTCGGTGACTCTTTCTGCACCTCATTCAGCCTCCTTTCCGGTTCCCTGAAGATCTCCCTCCTCGTCCTAATATTTCTACTTTAAACCAGTAAGTTCAGTTCACAACCATTTTCCTGAGAGGTGTCCATGTAGTGCAGTGGTCAAGAGTGAACATACTAGAGACAGATAGTCTGGATTTAAATCTTGGCTTGGCCAATTTAACCAGTGTCCTTGACTGAGTCTATCTGTGCCTTGGTTTGCCCAACTGTAAAATGGGGTCATCTACCTCACAGGTATGTATATTGTGAGTATTGAACAAGCTAATAGATGCAAAGTATTTAAAATTATGCCTAGCTCATGGTACGTTTTCACTAAGCATCCCTATTTGTTATCACTTAATACTAGGAGGAAGAAGGGACTCTAGCCACAATATCAAAACTTTCATTTTTTTGATCACTGGGTTTAGTTTTTTAAATTCAATCTGTAGTAATAATTCTCTGTTATTTTTAAGACTTTTGCTTTGAGGTATAATTGACATACAATAAACTGCATATATTTAAAGTATGCAATTTTGATAAATTTTGAGAATACAATCCTCAAATACACACATACACACACATACACACACATATAACCATCATCAAACTCAAGAGAATAAATATACGCATCACCCCAAAAAGTCTCCTGTGGCCTTTAATGATTTCTCAGTACTTCATACCTCCCTCCACTTTGTGTTATCAAAGTTTGTCTCTATAGATTAGTGTACATTTTCTAGAATTTTCTATAAATAAAATCATATAGTATGTACTCTTTGGTCTGTCTCCTTTCACTTGGTGATTATTTTAATATTCATCCACATTGTTGCATTTATTGATAATTCATTCCTTTTTGTAGCTGAGCAAGTAGTATTTCAATGTATGGATATACCACAATTTATCTATTCACTTGTTGATAGATATTTGGGTTGCTTCGAGGTTTAGGCTACTACAAATAGAGTTGCTGTGAATATGTGTATACAAATTTTTGTGTGGACACAGGTTTTTGTTTATCTCATGTGAGAAAAATACCTGAGAGAAATGACTAGGTTGTGGATACACCTTTAACTTTTTAAGAAACTGCCGAACTGTTTTCCAAAGTAGTTGTGTCATTTTTACATTCCCACCAGCAGCTCCTCCATATCCTCATCAGCACTTGATATAGTTAGTTTTTTTCATTTTAGCCACTCTAATAGGTGTGTAGTATTATATTATTATGATTTTATTTGCATTTTTGTAATTACTAATAATATTGAGTATCTTGTCATTTACTTACCTGTAATGGTTCTTTTTTGATGAAGCAACATGTCTGTTCAAGTATTTTGCCCATTTTTTAAATTGGGTAGTTGGGTTTTATATTATTGACTTTCAAGAGTTCTTTATGTATTTGAGATATATGCTTTGTAAATATTTCATCCCAGTCTATGGCTTGATCTTGTACTCTCTTAATAGTGTTTTTCAAAGAGCAGAAGTTTTATAGAAAATTGTACTTGAACAACAATTAAAATACTTTTTTTTAAAAAAAGGCAGAAATAAATTTTAAAAAGAGCAGAAGTTTTTCATTTTCATTCACTTCAATTTATCTTTTTGGTTTTTTTATGGATAGTGGTTTTGGTGTTGGATCAGAGAAATTTTTTCCTAACCCAAGGTACTACAGATTTTTTTCCTGTTTTATCTAGAAGTTTTATAGTTTTAGTCTTGCATTAAGGCCTATGATCTCTCTTGAGTAAATGTGAGATATGGATCAAATTTTTTTTTGCTGTTTTGTTTTGCATCAATATTTCCAATTGTTATTACGTAGTTTGTATTAAGTCAGCACTATACTCATGGGATAAACACAACTTGGTTATAATGTATTATTCATGTTACCTATTGTTGCATTCATTTTGATAAAATTTTGTTTAGAATTTTTGCATCTATACTCATGAGGGATATTGTTCTATAGTTTTCCTTCCTTTTTTTTTCTCCCTTAAATAATGTCTTTGTCAGGTTTGGGTGTCAGGGTAATGCTGACCTCATAAAATGAGTTCAGAAGTACTCCCTCCTCCTCTGTTTAGAGGGTTTGAGAGGACTGCTGTTAATTTTTCTTTAAATATTTAGTAGAATTCCACCAGTACAGCCATTTTTGTTGGGATGGTTTTAATATTTTAAGCTTTTCTTTGTTGGGAGGTTTTTAGTTACTGGCTGAATCTCTCATTACAAATTGGTTCAGATTTTGTTTGTTTTTTCTTAAGTCATTTCTGGTATTTTTTGACCCACTGGTTATTTAAGAATATGTTATTTAACTTCCACATGTTTATGAATTTCAAAATTTCTTTCTGTTATTGATTTTTTATTTTATTTCATGGTAGTCAGAAAACATATTTTTGTATGACTCAAATCATTTTAAATTTATTGTTCCAGGCACACCCTCCAAGCTAGATCTAAGTTAAGGTTGTTGAGATAACCCTCTGGCTTCGGTCAAGTTTTACTCTTGGCTGTTTGTAGTTTCTTTTGAAGAAACAAGGTCTGCCCAGAAAGTATCCAGCCACACACTATGAAAAATAGAGACATTTATTGAAGGAGATACAAGATGCAAGGGACATTGTACATAGGACAATGACACCTCAGTCCCCTTCAAAGTAGGCACCTTGGGACCTCACACAGTTCTTCCAGTTGTCATTAGCTGCCTCATCATATTTTCCTGAATCTGACTGACAGTCTCAAATCTCTTCCCTTTCAAAGGTGATTTTAGTTTTGGAAAAAGCCAGAAGTCACAGGGCACCAAATCTGGGCTGCAGGGGGTCTGAGTCACCTGGGTGATTTGATGTTTCACCAAAAACTTCTGCATGAGACGTGATGCATGAGTGGATGCGTTGTTGTGATGAAGCTGCCAGTCACCAGTTGCCCATAGCTATGGCCTTCTGAATCATCTGAATAATTTCTGTGGAGGAATATTCAAGCTTAACACAAAATCTGATGCTGATTTGTTGCTCTATAAACTCAGTCATTTTGAATGTGACAGCCACACAGTACACATGTTCCCTCAACTGCATCTACCACCCCCACTGACTAAGACAGTGAAGTTGTCATTGTTCACACATGGGCATTCCAGTCCACTCTCCTTGGTTGCCAGGTTACACTGATGTTGTGTAAACCATTCTTGTTATAGTAATGATGGCTGGACTTTTTTCCGGACAGACATTGTAAGTTGGCTTCTGCGGGCAGAATTTAGCCAATGAGGGCCAGGCTCAGCTTTCCAATCTGGTTTTCTTCTTGCCTCAGCTCACAAGTCACTTGGCTGGGACAAAGTTTGGAATGCCCTTATTTCTGTCTTGGTGGAACTCAAAGGCATTCTGATCCCAGGCACACTGGTGCACTAGGTGGATATGAACATAATGTTCAAACTTATCTGGTTACTTTGTAAGAGTTGTTTTACAAAATTCAAAGGAGTGTTAGGAAAGATGTTGTTCGATTTTCAATGTGGGGATTTTTCATTACAGGTTTCATTTCCTTATCTAGCATCTAGCCAACACCCCCCCCCCCCCCACTGACTATGTTGAAATTAGAATAATAAAACATTCCCTTCTTGCAGAAGTCTCAATGAAATGTTCCCTCACAACGGGGCCCTATTTCCAGGCCTCTGCCAACTCATGAGGATGTTTCAGGGTATTTTCCCCTTGTTTTCTGAAGACCTTAGGTAAAGGAGTTCACAGAAGATGCACTCCAATAGTCTCAGGCAAGTATCATTCAGAGCCCACTTTGGGGTTATTTATCTGAGGAAATACGTGAGCCACTGACGCTGGGTGGCTGCAAACACAAGGGAAGTAAAGTAGGTAAACAGAACACATCGGTACCTCGAATAGTCCTCTCCTTAGGCTTGCCACACGATTGTGGTTAGGTCAAAGGAACTGGTAAAAGTTACGTTTTTACCACTTGGAAACAGGAAAATAAAACCCAGCTTCTAAGGACCCTGTGATATTTGTCACAAGTAAAAAGACCTTATTTTTCTTTCATTGGTTAGCAGCTACCACCAAGCGAGGGGCAATGCCTTAATTATGATTGTGTTTGGCCCATAGTATTTCTCTGATTCAATGAACCATGAACATTAATGAAATGTTTCCTTAAAAGCTTAACTTCATATAAAATGTAGAGTTAGGGGAATTAACATTTTATATAACTCTTATACACAGCTTGTAACTAAAGTGGAGAAGATTTCAAAGAAACAAAAATCTCAACAATCTATATGTAGATATAGATTGTTTATCATGACAAGCAAGTTTTTAAATCAACATTTAACTCAATTTTAAACTCTGAGACATGAAAATAAAACTCATGCTACTTCTTTCCTAGATGCAGAAACAGATATCCCAGATGCAGAAACATGTGTATGAATACAAATAAAGAAACACACGCACTGGGACTGTGTCTTACACAGAACAGATAATTGCAGAATATCAGCAATATAGATGCCATTGAGACCCCTCAACTGCTTTTGAGTAAAATTAACCTGTCCTTAACAAAAATGATTATGAAAAAAGTAAAAGCCTATTTGCCATGACCAAATCTGTGAAGGCTTTATCATATTTTAAGTCCAAAACTATCTCCTGTTTTTGAGGAGAACATCGTGCAGGTATTCCAGTGGCTGAAAGCATTAGGGAAAAAAAAACTAAATTTAAAAACTGAAAAATGCAAGGAGGCAGAAAACTTCTGAAAGCAGTCGCTCTACAATGAACAGACCTACATGCCACCTTACCTCACCCTTCTACTGTCAGAGTGATCAGTGTGACTCCTGGGGTTCATAACGGGTTTCGAACAGGGTTAAAGACAGTGTTAAGTAGCTTCTGCCCTCCTGTGTCTCTGCTCCATCACCAATTTTGGTTGGAGAAAGCTGAACTCTTTAACTACCACAAGAGCTGTGAGGCATTGTTTCCCACTGTCTTACTTACTACAAGACCTTGGGAAGCCCCTTAACTGGATTAGGTTTAAGCCTTTTCATTCACAAAACAAGATGACTGGCCAAGGTGGCCCTAATGTCTGTTTAACTCTTAGACTAAAAGATCTTGGAACTGAAAGCAATAGTCATGAATCTATGATGTGGCGTAATGATTATAAAGCAGGCATTATTAAAATAGGAAAAACTGAGTCATAAAGAGAAACACAAAATAGAACAAATTAATGACAAAGATTTATTTTGTAACCTGAATGACCGCAGCTACCTAGCATCTCTTTCCATTATAGCTTATTATCTCCACTTTGTAACGTTGTCATCTAGTTACGGATGTAATGCTCACACTTATCAGGTTATTAGTCAGTGATCTCAGAGATAAAAACTTTACTGAGGAGATTATTACTGTATGCTTATGAATCCATGGCTGTTTTTACCTTTAACTTAAGTCAGACCCTAAAGAAGAACATTTGGTGTTTCACAAAGTGTTACCTTTGAGTAGAAATTTGGCAATCACTGTGGGGTTCTGGAAAATGAAACACTGTCTGAGCAGAGTCCATGTGTGGGTTTCTGTAACAGATCTGAAAGTGACTTGATCCAAACACCCCAGAAATCCTGCCTGAGGACTTTGCTTTGTGGTGACTTTTCTTGCAAGTAGACATATGCCACGTGCCACAGCATGATTTCAGGCAGGATCAGTCCATAGTTACCAGGTGGCTCACAGAGTAGTAGCCTGCCAGGTCAGGGAGGGAGTGGTAAGAACAAAGGGGTAGAGAGAGCTGGATTCCAGAGCTATACAATATTTATGCTGGTGGGAATATTGTGGATTAGCTCTTATCACTCAAATGTGAAGCATGGCCACCTAAATCAAAGGAAAGAAATGACCAGTGCTACCTTCTCTGCCTTTAAATTCTTTTTTATTTTCTTTCTGGAGTATGTTATGCCTATGGAGCTAGACTGCCTGAATTCAATTTACTCTGCCATTGCTTATTGTGAGAAATTGGGCAAATTTCTGATCCTTCCTGTTGCCTCATTTTTGAAGTGAGAATAAAAGTAGTACCTACTTCATAAAGTGGTCATGAGGATGTAACGATAATATATGTACAATTTAAAAAAAAACCACTATACAGTGCCTGGCACAGAGTAAGCCCTATGTAAATATCATTTATTATTGTGCAAACCTTCAAAAGGGAGAATAAGTTATGTCACAGGAAAGAAACACTTTATATTACTCTGACTTAATGTGAAATGGAATTAGAATAAAATGCACTAACAAACTGGTAGAAAGAACTCACACACTTGACCGTTTCTTTGTAAGCATATCACAGGTGCCCGCAGTTCCGGTTCCTGCTTGTACAAAAAGAGAGCTGTGACCACAACTTCAGGTGACGCAGATTGCCCAACTGCAGGGACTTGGCTGGCACTGACCAGCTCCACGACACTGACAGTGAAGATCCATGCGGGACCAGCAAGGACACTGCGACACTGCCTGCCGTCCACAGCCTCTCCCCCTGATCCCTTTCTTCTCCTCGTCCCTCTCCCCCCTTGTAAAAACCCCTGCCTGCACTAAGATGTGGAGACAGGCTTTGAGAGGAGAGTCCCTCATCGTCTGGGTTGCCGGCACCTGAATAAAACCACTTTCCTTCACATCAACGCCTGCTTTTCTAGTAGTGGCTTTTGAAGCGGCTGGCAGCCAGACCTGCGTTGTTACATTAAAACATAAAATCTCTTGGATAGATTCTTTAAAAAATTGTCAGACTGGGAATTTATTTTTTGGAGGACTTTTAATTCTTTTGCCACCTGAACATAATCTACTTTATTTGCCACCTGCTTCTCTGCGGATTAAAAAAAGCAAAATTGTTCTCAGACACAAAATAAGTGGTTGTTATTACTAGGGTACCTCTCCTTCACCATGCTTGGTTCTGTCTTCTCAGGAAAGAAATCAACTTGTAGGTTTGAAATTGGCATTTTTCTTCTCTTATGGAGTGTTGCTGCCTCAAACAATGAAACTACCCCATGTTTCCTAGTGAAGATGTGCATTGTGCAACCAACCAGAGAGAGCTGTGTCTGCCTGGGGATTGACAGCAACAGTGGCATGGCTGAGCCCCAAAGCAAACAAAACTTCTGGGGCTTTGGAATTTAGACAATAGATGGATTACTGGGGCACTCTCCCAGAAGAGAGCGTGTTTATTTGGGCAGACTTGGACAATAAAATGGCTGGGTGTTTGAAACCAGTTGCTCAGGTGTTTGCATTATTGGGATGTGCCTTTCCTCTGATAGCAGAGAATTCCTAACATAGGCAGAAAGCAGATTGCCCATAGTACTTTCTCATATAGCTTGTTGACTATAATTGCAGTTCTCCAAATCCCCGTGTGACATTAATAGGGACTGACTCCACCACGCTAAGGAAGATGTGTTGGACCAGGGAGGGTGATGTTTTTTTGACTGTCAATTCAGCCAAACAAGGAGATTGTTGAAAACTCAGATGGATGGAAACTTTCCCAGAAACACTGAGTAACAGGCCAAGGGATATGCTATACTCTGAGATGGAGACCTCACCAAATGTAAGGTCCCACAAGAGATGTTAGTTTCAAGCAAAACACCCATTTAACAGTCCTAGGACCAGCTCTAGGGTTCAAATGGTGATAGGAAACTCATTGGCCTTTAAAATCTTCTAAACACTCTTCAAAAATTCTCTTCTTCTAGGATACTTATTGTCTCCCAGAAGGGGTTTGGACACTAACAAAACCAGTTCTCATTAAAACGTTCAGGCCTGAATGTGAACCTCTGTCCATGCTGCAGAGTTATGCACTCTTTGAAAGTGAACTAAAAAAGAGAGTAATTTGTCACCTCCACAGTTAATCCCTAAGGCAGAACTTCAGCTGATGTGTAATCCATCATATTATCATCACCTGTGTCACCACCCTCTCCTCACTCATGAGGCTACACCTACAGTACTTTCCTGAACAAACAGTTCAAGTCTACAAACATTTAAGTGTGGCAATGTGCAAGGAAGCATCTGTGATTCTAAGCTAGCAGAAGGCAGCACAGGAATTAAGGGCACTGGGACGGCAGTTAGAATTTCAGTAAAATCCTAGCTTTACCCATTACCAGTGCTATGAGCCTGGTCAAATTACTCAGACTCTTGAGTTTCACCTTACAAAATAGAAGTGGCAGATGTACTCCTTATATAGCTCTTGTAGCTATTTCCCAGGATGAAGGTCTTTGTACAGTGCCTGGCCTGAATTAAGGGCTCAGTAGGAGGTAGTATGGTCTTAAGTGGAACCCAAGTGCATGTAAGAGAAAACTCCTTCAAGCTTAGCTGGTGACTGTCTTTATGGACCACTGAAGTCCTAGCTCCTGGCACAAGGTAGATACTCAGTCAGTATTTGTTGAATGAATAAAGGCATAGGTTATTTTCTGCTTCATCTATCCATTAGTTCCTTATTCTTGACCCCTGCCTCTTCCATCCACAAGGGAACTTCTAGAACCATTGCAGGTAGGAGAGAGCATTGCAGGTAGGAAAGAACATTGCAGGTAGGTGAAGTTGGATGCACTAACTGGACTGGTCAAACTAATGCTAAAAACACAAGCTCAGTTAGAAAACAGGAGCCCAGAGACTGACTTCTGGGAAGATCACAACTAGGAACCAGGCTGGGAGCGAGACTGAGGTGGGGGCCAAGTCCAGGGCATGGAGTTCTGTGGGTTTCTTTCTCTGAGGGCTGACTGCGCTGGGGTTTCTAGCACACGGAACCCACCAAAGAGGAAACACAAAGGCTTCTCTCAAGCTTTGCCAGGAACTATCTCATGACTCATTTCAGGTAGGATGTGAAAGATCATGGTCAATAAGCACATGCTTGTGCTTAAATATCTATTGCACTCTACCCTCTGCTTCCCTAATTCCCTTCTCCCTCTACCTCCAGGATTTCCTTCCCTCACAGGCATTGTGGGAACAGAGAGGGCTGAGCTCTGTTTCCTTACATTTTTGGATTTAAAGGGGCAATCTGCTTTATAAGCATCAGTAAAACCCAAGGTGTTTTGCCCTCATTTCTCTGAAAACTTATCTCAAATTAAACAGACAAAGTTTGTGTTTCAAGTAAACAAAATAGTCTTCACCTAGATATATGGGGACAGGCAATGTGTTGATGGTTTACACATCACCTGTTAATCCTGGGTCTAAACTTTTCCCAGCTAATGTCAACATTTCTGACTCACTGTGTCCTGGCATCTTCTTACCAGGGGTGTTCTATCAAAGGGGATGTTCCTACCCTTGAGTTTCAAAGCCTTTAGTTTTGAGGAGGAAAAGGAAGTATCACATGGAAATATGTTTTTAGTTCTGCAGATGGTGTTTGAAGATTATAAGGCCAACCTGAAATTGGTGGTTGGTTTTGTTTTAAAGAGCTAAGATTGCTGGTATTAGCAAGAGTCCTGCACAAAAGGAGAAAAGAATTTATTCCTGAAAGCTCTCAAATCCACAAGGAGCTAGCATTTGCTTCGCAAACAAACATCTCCAAGGCTTTGTGGGCTGCTGCCCACAATGGGTAAGCAGTTTACTCTTTGACAACAGCAACTCAACGTGCTTCAAGGGATTCCTTCATTCCTTCCATGCAGATTTCTGTTCATTGAAAGGTCTCTGACCTATGGAGGTGTCACTGAGACATCAACAGTGGAGAGCAGGCAATCACATAGATGCCAAAAGAAAGAGGCCCTTGGCTTTTGTCGCATTAGTGGGTTTTCTGCTTCTGTGTCATGGCTCTCTAATTCTGTAGCTATCCTTTTTCAGCTTTTAGCAAGCATTACTTACACCTTCTCTTTCCTACTTCTTTGAGTCTTAATTGTTCCAGCTCAGAAGCAGCCTTGCCAGACACAGGTGCAGGGAGCCAGGCACCAAAAATAAAAACATAAGTCAAGCTAGATCCTGGTGTCACATGGGAACAGGAAGACCTAGGACACAAATGCTCCATAAGTGGTTGAGCAGAAAAGTCAAGTGTCTAAGTTAAACCATAAAACAGAGAGCTGATGCTGAAGCCAAGAGCAAACAGTAAAAAGAAGTCTAAAGAAGCCAGGGTTCAAAGCAGAAGCACTAAGAATCATGGGTTTAATTTCAAGGTAAATTAGCAAGGAAGGCCTTTTTAGCCACTAAAATAACTACTATTAAAATGACCATCTACCATGCACCAGATTCTCTGCTTGGTGCTTTATACACATCATAGCTCTTTGAAGTTTAGCCTCTGTGATCTCCAATGTGCAGATGAGAAGTTGAAACTCAGAAATAAAAGTTCCTTAGTCACACCACACTTTGGACCAATGTCCACATGACTATAGGCCATCTCTTTGCATGGGCTTCACTGACACTAAATAGACTTTTGATGATCAGAATGGGTCTGGCCACCCTTTCTTAAAGGGACCATGGTCCAAGGATGGTGTGAAGATGGGTTCTGCTCTAGGCTTTCCACACATTTCTCCCCATTCATATAAAAGGCTGCCCAGGGCACAGACAGGGTATGGAATGGACTACAGATGTAGTTGGAGGGGCAAAAGGAGAACCAACAACTTTTATTCCACCATCATGTTCCAAAACCAGAGACTCCTTCCATTAGAATCATTCTATCAGGACAGAAAGTAATGAAGCCTGCATCAAGTCTGCAGCCAAGCCACCTGGTCTTTCATTGGAGTTCTATTACTTACTAGTTGCCTGGCCTTGGATGAGTTTCTTAGCAGCTTTGTGCCTCAGTTTCCCTCCATTTAAAATGATAATTATAACATTCAATTTATTGTCAGCTTTCTGTTGTATTAAATGAGATAATTCAGACAAATGCTAGGTCAATTCCTGACAACCACTAAACATTCATTCTTGTTATCACTGTTAGAAGGTGTCTTATATCTATATTAAAGCAATATAATTGAGCAGCACGACTTAAAACAAAACCAGCCTCTCCAAGATTTTCCATGGCAGGCTCATCCAAAGCAGGATTTCTAGTGAACTGATCAATTAGCCTTTCTATTTGGGATACTTTCTCTTGAACAGCATTGTCCTTCTCTTATAGTAGAACAGTGGTTCTCAACCAGGAAGCAACTTTGCCTCTACCTGGAAGGATTGTTGACAACATCTAGAGACTCTTTTAGTTTTCAAAACTGGAAGAGGACTATGACACCGGCATCTGGTGGGTAGAAGCCAGGACACTTCTAAACATCCTACAAGGCATAAGACTATCTGACCTAAAATATCAGCGATAAGGTTGAAAAATCCTGTGGTAAAGGAATTGGGGGTGCTTACCCCAGGAAAGAAAAAATTCACAAGAGTCCCAAATGCTACATGAATATATTTTTCTCTTCTTTATAACAGCCTTGCTTATTTCACTGATATGATAGCCTCCCAAAATTCCCAAGTATTCTGAATATATTTTTTTAAAGTTCTTACCTTTTCCTAAAATTATCTGTTCCCCAGTGTTTGGTTCTCCTGTTTTTTATATACCCACACTGTTGTGTTTTTTGTTTGTTTGTTTGTTTGTTTTTAATGCTGGCTGGTTCCAGGTCATCTGTCTATATTTATAAAGGAGAATCGGCAACAGCGGTCTCCACCCGGCTGCACATTAGGTCGATGGAACCCAATCGCTGGGGTGGATCCTGGGAAACTGCAGTTTTTGTTTAATTTTCCAGGAGACTTGAAGGCACACTATGGGTCTATATGGATAGCATCACAATTTGGAATGGTTTCCCCTGGTACAAATGAAGCTCTCTGTGCCCATCACGCATCCTTAGGTGAACACATAATTTCACTTCAGGGTCCTTGAGAAGAGTTGCCAAGAAACAAAAGGTTGGAGTTGGGTAAAAATTCCTGAGATAAGGAGCTGCTGCCACGGAGAAATTAATCTTTAAGGGAGAAAGAAACCACTGATGTCATGATAGGGTAGAGAAAACATACCCTTATGAACTCTTGGATGGGTGCCGAGGCCCTTGATGGTAGGGAGAAACCCAAGAACAATAGAAATATTGGGCCAAAAGCCTGATACAGAGCAGATCCAGCTTTATCAATTCACCTTCTCTTCTTAAGGACCAACTCTGCCATCCACACCTACTTTCTATAGAGCCAGACAGAGGAGTCCTGCCTACACAGCCTGGATGTCCCTGGTGGGATGACAAGTGTTGGACTTCTCTCTGAAGAAGTCTATTTATAGCTTATATCTCCATTTGGAAATCAGCACACACTGCTAATTTTCCTTAATGCACATAGCCACAATCTTTCATAGCATTCTCAACAGCAAGCTGAGAAGTCAGCAAGGCTGCAAACATGAACAGAAAGATGTGGACACCCTCCCCTACAGAACTGGCTAGGCAGACTAGGTGTGAACTGCCTATGGCAAGATCTTATCAGTGTCTTTTTTTCTTTCTCACATTAACACTGGTCACTGAGGTTTCTACATGACCACTGCGCCCCTAGGTTACAAAGTTCTTCTTTTGTCTGCTTCATCTCTGTCCTACCACAGGCAATTGTAGACGAAGTGGCCACAGTCTTGATTTGTATTTATGTTGAATAAAGCTAGATAATGTCAGAGGCCCTGCCCAGGCTAAATCAGGAAAGTTCACTGAATATCCACCATGTTCTCCATGTTTTTCTTACATTAAAAGAGGCCTCTGCAGGGGCAGAAAGCAGGTCAGTGGTACCTACCTCAGGACTGGCCCTTGGAAAGATGGAGCTTGCACATGAGGCGGCAGTGAAGTCAAAGTGAACACAGTTTTATTTAGCTATGTAAATACTCCGGTGAGTGATGCTAGGAATCCAGAACAGCAGTGAAGTAGCACACATGTGAGCTAAGGAGCTCTTCAATTAGGATGGGGAGCAACAAATTAGAAGTTTGACAAACATAGATATGTGGACACACAGATCCTCTGGAAACAACCTACTACATGGACTAAAATTCATTCACAACATATTTATTTACCAGCTATATGTCCCAGGAACAGTTCTAAGCACTGAGGACACCACAAAAAACATCCGAACAACTCCCTGTTTTCATGAAACTTGTATTTGAGAGTTTTATTGTCCAGTGCAGTAGCAACTGGTACAGGGGCCCTTTAAACTTAAATAATTAGAATCTCATCTAATCTAAACCTCAGTTTCTCAGTAGTTCTATCAGACACATCTTTTAGGTGTCTGATAGCTAAATGCAGCTAATGGCTACCACACCGGACACACAGAGAACATTTCCGTCTGCCACCGCAGGAAGTTCTGTTGAACAGCACTATCTAGAGAGGGCTCACAACCTACAGAAACCTTAAAGGTTAGTCTCCCACTTGGGTTAAAATGCTGAGGGAGCCTATTACATAAGTGGTTCTTTGAGAAGGACAGCATCACACGCTACTAATCAGACCTCTGAGTAGTCCTGTTTTAGGAATAGGTCACAGGACAAAGAAATTTTCATAGATATAATAGTGAATAAGTTAGCTAGACAGTATGCTAAGTGTTTTCAGATACATGCTCATTCAGTCCACACAGAAGTCCAATGAGATAGGTACTATTATTATTTTTATTTAATAAGGAAATTAAGACAAGGAGAAATTAAGTAATTTGTCCAAGATTTGAACTATATCAGTAAAGCCTTTTTTAATGGCTTTACCAAAAGCCCTCAAATCTCAGTGACATAATATGATAAAGTTTTATTCCTTTCTCAAGTCACAGGCCAACCATATGTTCAGTGAAGGCCATTGTACAGAGATTCAGAGCCAGTCTTCTTTTACCTGGTGTTTTGGACAAACTTTAGGTTCTCTAAATCCTCTCATAAACTTCCTGCATCCAGGCAGGAGACAGAATAAGAAAAAGCAGGATTTCCTAACCTCAGCATTATTGACATTTTGGTCTAGGTCATTTTTTGTTTGCTGTCTTGTACATTATAACACATTTAACAGTATCCCGGGCCCCCACCCACTGGCTTCCAGCAACATTCTCCCAATTGTGACAGCCAGAATATCTCCAGACATTACCAAAAGTTCAGGGGATGGAATGGGGAGACAAAACTCACCCCTTAGCAGAAAACACTGGTTTAAAAGATCACTCCAGAAGTTTTAGAGGCTAGGCTAGAAAGTGGTTATATTTCTTTCACCCAAATTCTATTGGCCAGAACTCAGAACATGGTCACACCTAACTGGCAGAAGGCTAGAAAATGTGATTCAGCAATATACCCAGGAAGAAGAGGAGGTCTGGGAAGACCCGATAAGCAATATGGATTCTTCCTGAGGAGTACAGACTCCAGAAAGTTTTTCACCAAAAACTTCAGTGAAATGTGTAGAGATTTGCTGAGCATTCTAGAAAGTATCACAGACAAAAACACACCATTATCACCCTTATAGATCTCCCAAAATGAAAAGTTAATGCAATACAGAAATAGATGCTCCATTTCCTAGGTGTATATATTCATCAGATAATACCAGAAGGCAATCAGCATTTCGCAGTGACCGATGAGAAAATCGAGCACATTCAGGGCAAGAATGAGGCTGGTACATACCATGAGGCTGACCATCCCTAACTGTACTCCATAAAGATGAACTTCTGCAATATGTATGGTCAGGCACGCAAGGAAAGGCAGAAAAGCATTTCTGGAAGGTGAAGAAGTGAAGAATCTTCAGGTTCTAGAATCCACCTCAAGCACTGGTATTTTTGTACTGCAATGCAAGTTAGTTCATACCTGTTCTGTACACATAAAAAAATGCATACCATCTTATCTAAATTGCAGTTGGCTTTTGTTGGTGCCTTAAAAACTTTCAAATATCTCTTAAGTTTTCCTACTTTATGATAATCAAATAAAGTCAAAATGCTTCTTGAGTTTTTTATTACATGGACTGAGGGAAATTATTTCTCAGATGCCTAGTCTGGACATTTTTCTCCTCACTATGTAATTGTACTGAAAAGAACTAGAAACTCTCAAGTTTCCACCAACTGGCACCAAACCAAACTCAGAAGCCAAGGCTGACTCTCCAACCACACTTAGCTCCACCCAACCCAGCCCCTGCCCTTACTTAAAGACAGCCACATTACCTCTCTGTGCCAATAAAAATTAATTCAATCCAGCATAAGTCATTGGGTTGAGGAAAAATAATATACTCAATAAATTCATATAAATGCCTATATCTTATTAAAGTTATTGATAGCTTACATTTACTAAAATGAATTGTATTTTATTCATTTTATCAAAAACTTCTATTTCTTAAAAAATTGTTGGAAATATTCTAAATGAAAAAAAAAAACAGAAAAAGAATAAGGAAAGAAAAGGGAAAGTAAGTTATTCTGATCAGTGGGTAAGTCACAGTAAGAGGAGAACTTATTTCCAGTCATATATCCAGACTCCTGCAGTGACATTTTCCAGGGAGTGAAAAATAAGCTCAGACAGAGCTGTAAAATAGCACCAGCTGATAGCCATAGGCAATGACTTCTCCCTAGCTCTTTTTAGTAAAAAACAAATTAGTAAGCATAACTAAGTATATACATGCATACATACATTAACTCATGAAATATTTATCATGAAATGTTTTATATAAAATACTCTGCTAGATTGACAAGTGAGAGATGAAAAAGGTGAGAAAAATATAGTGTCTTTCCTGAACAGAACCTGAGAAGTAATGGGGATATCACATAAGTATACAGCTAAACAGAATACAAAAGAGAAGGGAAGGGAATGGGGAGAGGAGGAAAGGGGAAGGAAGGGGAGGGGAGGAGAGGGGAAGAAAGGGGAGGGGAGGAGAGGGAAGAGAGAACAGTTGGAGAAAAAAACACTAAAGGATTAAAACTTCTTGACTGAGTGAAGAGACATGGCATAACTTTTAAAACAAGAGAGCTAAAGAAGCAATGCTTTAGGGCAAAATTAAGGCTATCTTCTCTCTTTGGTCATACTTGAGATCATACTTGATCATCCTTGATCCTCTGGAGTATGATGAAATGGAAATTTCTAGGTACCACAATAAAAAAGGAAAACCATAAGGCTTTACATGGCTTTTATTACCCATTAAATGTAGTGCAAGCCATCCCAGCAATTACTCATACAGTTCCCTGCCTTCTGCCCAAAAGTGGGATCCTTCATCCCTCCAAAGGCTCCAGTGTCCTCAGGCTGGGCATTGCTTCCTCAGTGACCTGAGGCAGATTGCAAAAGAGAGTGTGTTTTGTGTAGCATGGTATCATCAAATCACACTACTCTCATGTATAATTTGGAATACTATGAGTAAGTTTCTTTTTTGTCTTCCAGATACAAAAATTAAGTGAATAAACAGAATTTGTAAGCCAAACAGATCTTTTAATAAGAAATTTGCCAATATTACATGTTCTCTTCCCTTGGTACATACCGTACCCTTGGTACAATATGCAGCCCAGCTCTCAAATGTCTACAGTGATTAATATTGTATTAATCTAATGATTAAAAGAATGGATTTTGGAGTTAGCTTGGGTATAAATTCTGGTTCTACCACCAATTTTCCTGTGACTTTTGATGTTTCTTAACTTATCTTCAGTTTCTTTGCCTTACAGGTGAGATAAATGTAGTACCTACTTCATAGGATCATTACAAGGATTAAAAGAAGTAGTAGATGCAAAGAACTTATAATAATATCAGGTTCACAATGAGTCCAATAAATGCTGCTAATTAATGCTATTGCTTTAGAAAAACAGCTAATAATGACAATATGTTAAGTCCTTATCTTTCCCATTAAAAAATTGTGGGTGTCAAAGCACTTCCAGTCCCATGAAGAACTCTTCCTAAGAATCTCCCATCAGAATGGCAAACACTGAGTCGTTAATGGTCCACAGACCAAGAGATGCAGCCTTATTCTCTGTGGAAGTCTGGCATACTGCCACCAGGTTCTTTCTCTCCAAGAAAAGTGTCTTATATATTACTATCAGAGGAAGATAGTGACAGTAGGCTTTGATACCACCATTTCTCTGGCTACTCCTAAGATGTTACCCCTGATTTCCATTGTTCTTCAGGGTAACAACTCATCTCAGATTTGTGTCATAGAAAGTTGGTGAGTACTCTTCCCTTTGTGTATTTATTCATGTTATTCATAAAAATAATGCAGGATTTGATCATGGACAAAGACATACACATAAATTTCTCTACAAGTATCATTCTGTCCATTTCATTCTGTGGAGATACTATTGCTCCTTTTTTATTTTCTGTCTCTTTCTGTCTCTCTCTCTCTCTACCCTTCCTTCTCTCTCTTCTCTCTTCTTCACTCCTATAATTTGAACTCATAGTTTATGACATATCATATTAGTCTGTCCAAGTTTTTTTATCATTATATTCCAACCTCCCCATGTGGGCAATTGCTCTCACATATTTAGTGGATTTGCATGTGTGTGTTTGTAAGTGCACTTTCAAAATGTTTATAATTGCTTATGTTCATGTATTTTAATACATACTGATATTGTCTTATGCATCTTATCTTGTTTCTTTTTTTTATTTACTCAGTACCATCTTCTTTAGTTCTGTACAGATTGTTATATCTATGTCTGGTCTGCAGTTTCTGTTACATGATGCTCTATGGTATTCATCTACACCATTTATCACATTTGGATTATTCTCTTTCCTCTGATGGACATGCAGGTTGTGTCCAATTCCCTACCACCACCCAAATAGCTGCAATACATCTTTATAAACCTGTGTAAGACTCTCTGAGATGTTTACCCCAAATCCAAATTCCTGGGTTTTTGACAAATATATAGTAAAATTATTAAAAGCTGTCACTTTGCTTCCGGCATGGCCGCAGTCACTGGAGCAGTCTCAGTTATTGCACTCCATAGTACGCATGACAACCATAAGCCCATCCCTCTTTGTCTTCACAATGATGTGTATTAAATTGTATTGGCTATCTTGTGTTAAATGTCCCGTTCTACTAGTTAGTACCATTCTCTGTGCACTAGAATACGTAAAAATGCAGGGCTATAAATCTAGTTGTTGATTCTCTTCTCTGATATTTTCCTCTTAACTAAACACTTTGTTATGGTTTCTCCAATGTTCTATAAGTCAACAACCAAACTTTTAGAGCTTTACCTGAGCTTTCCCCCCTCCTCGTTCATATTTCAGGTTAAATTCCTCTTGAACACGTTAGGAATTCTCTTGTCAGACACAGCTTTCCTCTTCTCATGGGCTGCATTTCATCCATTGCCAAGGCTCAGATGTTCTGGCATGAAAAGCCATGGTTTAAAACATTTTAAAACCATTTCTGTGGCCAATGGTTTCCCTCCCCAATGCCTTTTTCTCTTCCAAAGGCTTCAACTTGTAGCCTGGACTTCAAAGTCCCCAGCAATATATTCCATATTTCTTTGGCTTCTGTATTATTAATTCCCAGAGGCATCAGAAAAATAGCCAGTTGTTGGTGGGTTTGAGGAAGAGAGTCAATTGCTGCTACTTTTTCAGGAGATTCAATCACCCTGTCCCCTGAGTCACTTTCTCTCTACACATGAGCTTCTTCATGTCGACTTCAGTTTCATTCAGTTGCTTAGGATATTTTTTCCTCCTGTCTTTTTTCTTGAATTACTCCATCCTGTAAAAACTAGTGTGATGTTTCCCTATTAGAACTGTCCACCTAACTCAGGAATTAAAAAACATAGTTTCATAATTTTACATGAATGTTGCGATTCCAGTTCCCATTTGTGATGATAGCAGAAAATTAATCCAGTAACTTTCAGATACTTACTCTTATCTAGTCAAATTCAAAGTTATTGTTTCACCAACAATGCACTTCACACAAATGCTTTTTCTTCTTCAAGCCAGTTTTCAGATCAACTGTCATGGAGAGAACAAAGAGGAGTTCTCAATGTCTGCCCTGCACTCTCTCTGCAGCTTCCTAAGTCTCACACAGTCTGGTCCTGGATCAGCACCTAACATTGACAAGCAGGTGAAAATGGGCTGGTCTGTCACAACCATTTTCTAAGATTAGTGGCTTCAACTGATTCAGGAAGCTACAGCCACTTCTACCTCTCACCCAAGGTAGAAGTCAATGAACACCTCCTGGTGTTTCTTTGTCCCCTTAGTTGGCCAACTGACTTCGTAGAGCTGATGAATAAATGTACAATTAACATCAAAGGCTTTCTGGAGCCACAAGGAAATTGCAAAGTCCCACAAATTGCCAACTTTGGAGGAAAAATGGAGGGGAATTTCTGCTCCCTTTGGGCCTAACCATCCGTTTCTCCATAACCCTACAATTCTAGGGCTGTGCAGCAAATTAACCCAAGGTGTGGTATTGCTTTAAGAACTGCTTTTTGCAGAGAGACCAATCTAATAACTACCCCCACCCAACTAACACATATACACATACACAACCACCACCACTACCACCATCCACTCCTATCTCTTTTTTGCATTTTAAAGCCCTCTTTCTTCAGCCTTCTCCTGAGGTGTGTCAATATCTCCTCCTGGGGCGGTGGGGGGGGGGGGGGGGGTTGGGGTGGAGCAGGTTTTACAAGGACTTCCTTTGAATTTAGTAACTTTTGTTCTGAGTCATTATCTTTGGGGTAGCTTTTACCCACAGCAGCCATTTCCAAATAAACCTCCCAGTGGTAGAGAACTGGGCTGGTAGGAGCACACTCCATAACTACTTTCCTGTTACCCTGCCACATTCCCAAGTGCAGAAGACTGTCTCTCTATAAAGCCAACTGGTAGAAAGATGTGCAAGTGATGGAAGAGACAACGTTTCATCTCTGCAAAGTGAGTCCTTCAAGAGTCACACCTAGTTAAATCTCATTCTGTGGGAAATCATGTGCTCCCAAATATGGTTATTTACACGCACTATACTCACTACCAGGATGTAGGCGGAGAGCACTGAATTCAGAGCGTGACTGTGTGGGGACCTGGTCTGGGCAAAATGCCTGAAGCACAGGGTGTGGCTCAGCCCCCTATAGAGTATCGTTCGGCAGGAGTCTGTCACATGGCAGACAGATTTTGACTGATTCTAAACAAAAGCAATACAACTTTATCTCTGTTAAAAGTCTGAAGAAACTTCCAGATTTTTCAAAATCTGATCCAGATTGTTTGAATTATTTTTATTGTACTTGTCACTTTCCTATTTGATATTTTAAATATCTTTGTATTATCATCTACTCAGATGCTTAATAATGTATAAACTTTGAAGGACTCATTTATGGGATTTTTAAAAATTTATTTACCACAAAGTCTGGTACTTTCCCTTAGTAGAAACATCATAGAAATATTGAAATGAACAGAGGTTACTAGATGTCTGTATTGGCTTTTTCTTAATGTTGTAACAAATGACCACAAACCTACTGAATTAAAACAATGTAAATTTACCATGTTATACTTCTAAAGGTCAGAAGCCTGCAAGGGTTCTCCCTGGTCCAAAATTAAAGTGCCAGGAGGACTGCTTTGCTTCTGGGGGCTCCAGGGGAGACTCTGTTCCTTTGCCTTTTTCAGCTCTGGACACCACCTGCATTTCTCGGCTTGAGTCTTTTTCCTCCATCTTCAAGGCCAACATTGTAACGTCTTTAAATCTCTGGCTGTAGCCTCTCTTTTTCTTTTCAAGGGACTTTGTGGTTACATTGCCACCCACCCAAAGACAATTTCCTAATCCTGAAGTCATCTGATTAGCAAATTTAATTCCATTTCAGTATTAATTCCTCTTTTCACACAGCAAAACACATTCATAGATTCTGGGAATTAGAACACGAACATCTGGGGCAAGGAGACATTACTCTGCCTCCCACAGTTTCCTTTCAGTGGGATGTTCATTGTTATCATCTAGTGGTCACTCTGGGAGTTATCAGACTCTGTATGGATGTTCTCCTTGTCTTTGACAAGGCCATTGTACACCTCCATAAATTAGAGAAACTAAGAGCAATGCAAATAGTTTTTCCTTATAGAAATACAAATCAATATGTCTAATACACATAGAATTTTTTCTGCCATGTAGAAAAAAGATTAATCCAAACTACATTTTGTTGGTCTCTAGATATTAAATATCTTTCTGCATCAATTAGTAAAGTTATCTCAGCCTTGCTGATCACCTGTTTGTGTATCTGTCTTTCGGAGTCTCCTTTGAATTAGTTTTAACATCTTGTAGATTCCTTTATTATTAAATTCAATCTTTGTCATGTTTTATATCTGTATGCACATGATAATTTTACCTTTTATTTAAATAGATTTTATTGATTATGCTATTACAACTGTCCCAATTTTTCCCATTTGCTCCCTCCACCCTGCACCCCCCATTCCCCCCGGCAATCCCTGCCCCTTAGTTCATGTCCATTGGTCATGTATATAAGTTCTTTGGTCATTCCATTTCCTATGCTGTTCTTAACACCCCCCTTCCTGTTCTATACCTACCAGTTTGTACTTCTTAATCCCTTCACCTTTTCCCTCTTCCTCCTCCCAACATGTAACTACCCAAATGGTCTCCATATCTATGATCATGTTTCTGTTCTGCTTGTTTGCTAAGTTTGTTCTTTAGATTCAGTTGTTGATAGTTGTGAATTTATTGCCATTTTAATGTTCATAGTTTTGATCTTCTTTTCTTAAATAAGTCCCTTTAATATTTCATATAATAATAGTAATGGCCTGGTTGGTGTGGCTCAGTCAATTAAGCGCCAGCCTGCAAACCAAAGGTTGGCTGGTTCGATTCCCAGTTAGGGCACATGCCTGGGTTGCGGGCCAGATCCCCAGTAGGGGGTGCACACAAGGCAACCATACATTGCTGTTTCTCTTCCTCTCTTTCTACCTTCCTTTCCCTCTCTGTAAAAACAAATACATAAAATCTTTTAAAAAGTAATGGTTGGTAATGATGAACTCCTTTAGCTTTACCTTGTTTGGGAAGCACTTTCTCTGTCCTTCAATTCTAAATGATAGTTTTGCTGGATAGAGTAATCTAGGTTATAGATCCTTGCTTTTCATCACTTTGAGTACTTCCTGTCAGTGCTTTCTAGTCTACAAAGTTTCTTTTAAGAAATCAGCTGACAGTCTTATGGGACTGTCTTGTATGTAAATATCTGCTTTTTCTCTTGCTGCTCTTAATATTCTCTTTATTTTTAACCTTTGGCATTTTATTTATGATGTGTCTTGGTGTGGTCCTCTTTCCATCCATCTTGTTTGGGACTCTCTGTGTTTCCTGAACTTGTATGTGTATTTCTTTCACCAAATTAGGAAAGTTTTCTTTTATTATTTTTTCAAACAAGTTTTTAATTTTTTGCTCTTTCACTTCTTCTTCAGCACCCCTATGATTTGAATGTTGGTATGTTTGAAGTTCTCCCAGAAGCTCCTTAGCCTATCCTCATTTTTTTTAAATTCTTTTTTCATCTTGCTGGTCTGGTTGAAAGTTTTTTTCTTCCTTATGTTCCAAATCATTGATTTGATTCTTTGCTTCATCAACTCTAGTATTGGTTCCCTGTAAATTTTCCTTTTTTTCACTTAGTATAACCTTCATTTCTTCCTGGGTCTTTTTTATGCTGGGTTACTTGAGCATTTTGATAACCAGTGTTTTGAACTCTGCATCTGACAGATTGTTTATCTCCATTTTGTTTAGTTCTTTTCCTGGTGTTTTGTTCTGTTCTTTCATTCAGGCCATATTTCCTTGTCTCCTTACTTTAGTAGCCTCCTTGTGTTTGTTTTTATGCATTAGGTAGAGCTGCTCTGACCTTTCTTAGTAGCATGGCCTAATGTATAAAAATGCACCCATAAGTTGTATGGGGCAGAGCCTTAGGTAATCACCAGGGTGGAGCAAGTCATGTGAACCAGACTGATGGAATTTTTGATATGGTGTTGCCTCTCTGTGGCTCTGTGTGGTGGAGAGCTTGAAAAAGGAACAATGGCAGCTGACTGACCTCTGGAGTCTTGTCCAGGAGGAAGCTGTCTGCTGGCATTTGCCCTGATGCCAGATACTTCAGTTTCTCCTCATATACCACTGATGCCCTTCAAGCCACTCCTCCAGTGCTGGAGTCCAAATGGAGTGAGTCCAAGGAAGTCCTAAGTCTGTAGTGGGCCCTTTAAGAGGAGATGCCTGAAAATCCCACAGCTTCTTCTGCCATCCCAAACCCCACTAGTTTTTACAGCCAGAAGTAGAATTAGCTTCCTGGCACTGGATCCCTGGGCTAGGTGGTCTGGTGTGGGGCTGAGATCCCTTGTTCCCAGATATTCCTCCCAATATTTTCCACTACACATAGGTGTGGGACCAGTCTGTTCCACATCTCCACCCCTCCTACCCATCTGAATGAATGTGACTTCTTTAATTCCTTGATTGTCAGACTTGCATATGGCTCAATTTTCTGACAGTTCTGGGTGATAGTTGTTTTGTAGTTTAGTTGTATTTTTCTCTGTGATTGTGTAAGGAGGTGAGCCATGTTTACCTATGCCTCCATCTTGACCACAGCCCCCAAATTTTACCTTTTTAAAATTAAATTTTTATACCTTTGAAATCATCTACTAGACAAGCTCTTATTGGTGTGGCTCAGTTGGCTGGGCATAACCCTGCACACTGAAAGACCATGGATTAGATTCCTGGTGAGGGCACATGCCTGAGTTGTGGGTTTGGTCCCTGGTTGGGGCATATGCAGGAGGTAACTGATACATGTTTCTCTCTCACATCGATGTTCCTCTCCCTCCCTCTCTATCTCCCTCCCTTCCCATGCTCTCTGAAATCAATGAAATTAAAAAAAAAACACACACACACACACAATTAAATCACCTGATAGCCAAGAACTATGTGCCTGGAAAATGTACCAGAACTGATCATCTAAAGCAGTATTTCCCAAAGTGCACTTCATCTAATACTAATTCTGTGGGTGTTAATAATGTTTCCTGAAAGAATAGTTTCACTTAAAAATAATTTGGAGAAAATCTTTTATTCACAGAATTTCTCACAGGACTAGTATTTAATGTAAAATATTTTAGAAAATTCTATTTTAGATCATTGGCTTTTTGCTACACTGTAAACTAATACAAACCAGTAGCCAAGACTCTCATAAAATTATAATGTTCATATGAAAAAAATTAATTCTTTCAGTTTCTTTGCTTCAATTTACCCCACTTCAAAACCTCTTGTGTGTCTTTAACTAAAACCTGCTTGAAACTAGGAGGGTTATGGGTATATAAGTGTGACTCAAAAGTGAGGCTATCTCTGATTTTTGCTTCATTTGATTTTTTAAAAAGTATTCAAGAGATTGAGATTGAATTAGAGTGCCAGATTATTGACTTATAATGGATCATCAGTGACTCAAAGGCTCATGTTCATTATCCAAGGTTCTACCTTCCTGGCAACAGAGGGCCTGGGAGCCAGCTGGTCAGCAGATGTCTCCTTGGTAACTATGAATCAGAGAAAGGTGAGGCATGCACTCTTTTAGATAAAGTAAGATAATAAACACTAACATCATAAGATGTTTACCACTTGCCAGGCCCTGTGCTGAAAACTGTGTATAACCTCATTTACTATCTGAACTTATTAAATATCCTCATGTCGCTAAAAAAGAACTATACCATGAGCCAGTAAGTCACTCGGTCAAAGTCACATGGCACATGACTGGCTCAGCTGAGACTGAGGCCCTCATAGTAGCAAGCATTAAGATGCACAGGTCCACAATCCCTTAGCTGATTGGGAGCAGGTGTATTTTTAGCATTTTAGAGAAGTAAACAGTTCACATGTACATTACAAAATGCCTAGTAGAGATTGGGGTAGAGTTGCATAGTGAAATACATGACTATATCTGTAATAATAATTTGCCTCATATTAATTCAGGTCACATTTTGTTATGAAATGAATCATAAAGCAGCTTCCACTTTCAGAGTTTTTTGGATTTTGGAACTGTTGATAAAGGATTGTGGACCTGCACTTCTTGTCAAGTACTCAGCTTTGCTCACTAAGTTTAGTATCTCTCTTTTTCCTGGATGGTGCTCACAGAATACTGCTGATTCTTACTCTTTTGTTTTAGGTTTCATGAACCTCCACCTTCTAATACCAGTTTTCTTTTTCATTCAGGGTAAAAGGCAATTGGCCTCTCGGGGAAGCTCCACACCTCTGGTTTCACTCCCTTTCTCCGCACTGCTTCCCCACACCTGAATGCACACACATCTGGACACTGAGACACCATGCTTAGACTGAGGTCTCTTTTTCCCAGTATTTCCTCTTTTGGGAATGTGTCATTCCCCTAAACACCTGGAGCAATAGGTGAGCAGGAGCAGCTCCTGTCTGTGGCCCACCATGCCCTGAGAGAGCAGGAGGTGGGCAGCTCAGATATATTAGGGTCCCGTGCCCCTTAAGGAAATGCAGGCCGGCCCTCCCTTTCCCATAGCAGGCTTTTGTACTGTGTCTCCTCGCCATCAGTGTTGAGTAATATGGAGCCCAGAAGAAAAAGAGAAAAACAGGCCCTCCTTAAACATATTAGAAAGAGGCCTCTGAATCTTCAGCCTGACTAATCCGGCCACCCCACTGGAATTTGGGATAAAAGTTCACAAAAGCAAGCATGTGTGTTCTGGTTTTGTCCCTGATTCCTATTTCCCACATGAACTTGAGAGGGAAGTGGCTATGGTAAGACTATAGCTAGGTTCCTGGACACCCCTCTCCCATTCTCATTTAGACATAGTTTATAAATATAATTGTGTGAGCTCTCTTAGTCTTAGTCACATTCCAGGCCTGCTGCCTTACACCTTAAATTTGGGTACTTTTATATTTTCTCAGGACCACATTAATGGGAATTCTTTTGCATTATTTCTGAAGATAGCTCATTGCATCCATTTATGGGTTATTTTTTGCCAGTTGAGCTCTCAGAGGGTCACTGTGAACCCAGAGCTGGTATTTAAAAGCCTGAACAATGGAATGGCACAAGTGCCTGCTGGTCAGAACAGACACCATCTGCAAACTTCCAGAGGGCTGTGCTGTATCTGTGTGCAAAACTAGACTATGACTTTCTTCCAGTTCCTACTCTTCAGTGGTCCACTTGTGAAATGTGTCTTCATGGAACATTGAGGAAGGGCAGTCAGAGCAATTTCTATTGCACTAAAGCTATTACAGTACATGCTGTAGTGGCAAGAAAGAAATAAACAACAACAAAGACAATGGAAGTGGTGGCTATTACTGCCCGTCTATGTGTAGAGTGAAAGGAGCTCTTTTCTGCTAGGAGCTGATATCATTATCTGAAAGGCAGGATGTGGCCTCTAAGAATCTGCTTTTTCTTCTACAGGAACAAGCCTTGAAGACTGCATCAAGCCTTTAGCTCAAAAAGAATTGCTACTGAAACCATTCAAATTATTCATTCTAGAAAGCTACAAAAGTATATCATCTAAATCTGCTGGTTAGAACCTCTGCTCCTCATAAAGACTACCAGGAGACAAAAACATACACTTTGTCCAAATAGTTTTGAACTCTCTGAAATGTTAACTACCATCTGCTCATTGTATTGACCTAAAGTGCCAAATTCAGGGGTACTTTCTGCACACATTACTCAATGGTACCTCCAACAAATTGACACTCTACTTGTGACTGTACTAGACACTCTATAAATAGCAGAATGAAAAAGAGAAGATGTGAAAGTGTTTGTAAAGAATCTTAAGTAACAACATGGGAACAGCATGGGAAGAGAGGCCCCTGGCCAGTAAGAGGCAGTGGATAGTTCCCACCAGAGGTGATCCTCTGGTCCATTATAATACCCAGGCACAGAGTCTGCTTCCAAGTCAAAATTGAAAAATATTAGCATTAGAATGAATATTTAGGTAACCTCCTACTTTACAGAGGAGAAAACAAAAATGTTTCAACTTCATCTCAATTCAGTTAACATCAAAGGAGTTTTCTGATGAATGTGCATAAAATCTACTATATAAAAATTGGTTTTATGACCATCTTGACTGGGACATTTATGTTGCAGAACGCATGAGATGATGTCATTGGACAAACTTTCCCTTTTATATTTCTCTAGACTAGAGAGAATAGAGCATGAAGAACCTTTTCTCTTCTGCCATTCTCCCTTTCCTTCAGGTGATCATTTTTGGCTCATATTTGTAAGTTCAAGGACAGCCCTGTACAGAAATTTGAAAATTATCACACTTCCCAATTCCAGATCTCCTAACCTAGCT
Organism: Phyllostomus discolor; assembly: GCF_004126475.2. Taxonomy (NCBI): domain Eukaryota; kingdom Metazoa; phylum Chordata; class Mammalia; order Chiroptera; family Phyllostomidae; genus Phyllostomus; species Phyllostomus discolor. The sequence goes on from NC_040904.2 coordinate 92,517,637, forward strand.
CAGTTGAAAGCATGTTCACACATTACTGTTGACTTTTTCTTCTCTATCCATGACAAAATTATGCAGAAATTAAAATGCCATTTAGAAATATTTTTAGTAGTTTGTCACAATAATTTCAAATCTCTTGAAGCTGATGATAAAAAGGGGGCTTATATTTTGTGTAGTCATCTATTAAAAACTGGGAATTTAAAAGAACTGACTGGTTTTTAACCCCAGATAGTCTGACAAGCACTGTGCTGACTTGTGGTCTTTGTAATTGCCTGCTCCTTGCTCTCAATCCATAATCATGTGTGGATTGATTCTGACCTCTTGAGGATCAATGCCCAGAATGCAAAATCAAGTATAGTGTCCAATAAAAATAATCTATCCACTAATATCAGTATAATTTTTCTTTTTTACCTTGAAAAATGCTATCACACATTAGCTCATTTTAATTTTTGCAACCATATGAGATGGAAAAGAAAATATGATCCACATTTTATATGTGATTTAGCTGAGCTCAGAGACAGTGTGTCTTGAGGTGACAAGCTAGAAAGGGCCAGGAGAATGTCAAAAGGCTATTTACTGGGTTAGTGACTATTAGGAAATTTCTTAATCTCTGTGAGGTTCATATAATAGCTACCTTGCAAGCTGAAGGCTTCATGAAGAAAATAAATGAGGAAAATAAGTATTAATAAATGAGAAAAAATTTAATTGAATACTTAAAAATTAAATTAAGTGTTATTTATCTTTGTTAAAGATCTGTTCACTAGACTATAGGTAATACAATGGTATCTCACAAAAGTAGAAGAATTTTCCAGGTCCTGGCAGAAAACAAATTTTCAATAACTATTAGAATAAATGACTCAATGAGTGAGCAAACTTTTTTCTTCTGTACTAAATCCTTTGTAATGCACACCGAATTTAACCAAGATGAACATAATCTCCCCAATTGTTTCCTATTACTATATCTCTTGGGATTCTATGGGTGTGTCCAACTATACATAGATTTTGTGTATGTAGCTCAGAGATCTTCAAATTTATTTTAAGAACTCTTGCTTCCAAAGGTTTAAGCAGGGTTCCATGGGCCAAAACAAACAAAAAATATCCAAATGACAGAAACAACGTGGGCTGGTTCCAGCCTCGCTCTTCCTCAGACCCCACAACAGCCCCTCTTCAGACACTTTCTCAGACCCCCGGGGTGACTCCAGAGTGCGCAGTCTGAAAACAACTGTCTTTCTTACAGTAGTCAGCAGTGTGAACAGGTGGCAGCACACACAGGTTTAACCAGTGACCAAAACTAACAAGAATTTAGTAATTTAGAAAAAATAAAAGGCAAGTGTACAGACTCTTGGGAATAAAACTACCTCCCTGGAAAATCTCCAAAATGTGATAGCCAAAAATTAATTATTATTTTGCCCTTGGAAGTCCAATCTGAAGTGATTTATCCATGACCTTCTATTGTTCCACATAATTATACTTTTTATGTGCTTTGAGAGAAATAATTTGCTGTCGGGTACTGTAGTTTTAGTTGTTTGGGTGATTTTGTGATCATCAAAAGTCAGCTTTCCTCAAATTCAAACACAAGTGAACACAAGACACGAGCAAAGAAGTTAGAAACCTCTTGATAATGTTTTGGCCCTTACAACGGTCAGGTAGTTGGAAACGCTGACCTGACCAAACAGGAGAAGTGCACTTCAGGTGAAGTAAATGAGACCTCTGCAGCAAAAATGCTCGAAAAAACATGATGCAACCTCAGGTCCAGTACTGGGCAAGACACTAGAGCCCCCAGGAAATTGACCTTGAGTATAGTGGCTGCCACTGCATGAGGACCTTGGGCCAACAAAGACCCTGATAAGGCTGAGTCCCAAAGGACCCATTCACAATTCAAAGTGGGTTCCTATTCCCCTTGTGTCAGCTGTCAAGATGAACAGTTTGGAGGACTTCCAGCCAAGATGGAGGTGTAGGTAGACACACTGTGCCTCCTCACACAACCAAAAGAAGGACAACAATTTAAAAACAAAAAACAACCAGAACTGACAGAAAATCAAACTGTGTGGAAGTCCAACAATCAAGTAGTTAAAGAAGACATATTCATCCAGACCAGTAGGAGGGGCAGAGAGGATTCACAGCAAAGCTGCGCTGGCAGACCCAGTGAGGCAGCTGGTGGACCCAGTCAGGCGGCAGACTGTGGAGCGGGACGTGCAAGGCTGCAGCTGGCTGGCAAGGCAGCAGCGGGTGGACCCGGCAAGGTGGTGGATTTCAGACTGAGCAGTCCCACATTCCCATGCAGATAAACTGGGAGAAACAACTGGGGAGCGGGACAGAAGAAACAACTGAGGCCCAGGGCCCCAATGCGGGTAAATAAAGCCTCAAACCACTGATTGAAAACACCTGTGGGGGTTGAGGCAGCTGGATAAACTCCCAGCCTTACAGGAGAGTTCGTTGGAGAGACCCACAGGGTCCTAGAACATACACAAGCACACACACATGGGAATCAGCACCAGAAGGGCCCAATTTGCTTGGGGGAAGTGAGGGAAGTGACTGAAATCCAACAGCGAGTGGAGTGAGCACCATTGTTCCCTCTCAGGCCCCTTCCCCGCATACAGTGTCACAAACCAGCGACTGGGTTGCCATGCTCTGGTGAACACCTAAGACTCCACCCCTCATATGTAACAGGTGCATCAAGACAAAAAAAATAGCCCAGATGAAAGAACAGATCAAAGCTCTAGAAAAATACAACTAAATGACAAAGAGATAGCCAACCTATCAGATGCACAGTTCAAAATACTGGTAATCAGGATACTCACAGATCTGGTTGAATTTGGTCACAAATTAGATGAAAAAATGAAGGCTATGCTAAGTGAAATAAAGGGAAATGCACAGGGAACCAATAGTGATGGGAAGGAAACTGGGACTCATGTTAATGGTGTGGACCAGAAGGAAGAAAGAAACATCCAATCAGAAAAAAAAATAAAGTAACAGGAATTCAAAAAAATGTGAGGCTTAGGAACCTCCAGGACATCTTTAAATGTTCCAACATCCGAATTATAGGGGTACCAGAAAAAGAAGAGGAAGAGCAACAAGTGGGAAACTTATTTGAATAAACAATCTGGCAAAGGAAATAGGCTTCCAGGAAGTCCAGGAAGCTCAGAGAGTCCCAAAGAAGTTGGACCCAAGGACGAACACACCAAGGCATATCATAATTACATTCCCAAGATTAAAATTAAGGAGAGAATCCTAGAAGCAGCAAGAGAAAAGGAGACCGTTACTTACAAAGGAGTTCCCCTAAGACTGTCAGCTGATTTCTCAAAAGAGACCTTACAGGCAAGAAGGGGCCAGAAAGAAGTATTGGAAGTCATGAAAGGCGAGGATCTACATCCAAGATTGCTCTATCCAACAAAGCTATCATTTAGAATAGAAGGGCAAATCAAGTGCTTTCCAGATAAGATCAAATTAAAGGAGTTCATCACCACCATTATTATATGAAATGTTAGAAGGACTTACCTAAGAAAAGGAAGATAAAAAACATGTATAGTAAAATGACAGCAAACTCACAATTATTAATAACCACACCTAAAACAAAAGCAAACTAAGCAAACAACTAGAACAGGAACAGAATCACAGAAATGGAGATCACATGGAGAGTTATCAACAAGGGAGTGGAAGGGGGAGAGAGAGGAAAAAAGGTACAGAGAATAAGTAGCATAAATTGTAGGTAGAAAATGGAAAGGGGAGGGTAAGAATAGTATACGAAATGTAGAAGCCAAAGAACTTATATGTTTGACCCATGAACATGAACTAAAGGGGGAGAATGTGGGTGGGAGGGGGGTATGCAGGGCAGAGGGGAGTGTAGGGGGAAAATGAGAAAATTATAATACCATAATCAATAAAATATATTAAAAAATAAATACACAATTATAAAAAACGATGAACAGTTTAACTTTAGCCTTGTTGAGTTCATGAAGAAGGTAGGGCATGAAATTCATTCAAATGCTAGTGGTTTGAAAGGGTCACAGCTTTTTGCTCTGACCTTCTTGGCCCAGTTCCCTTGTCTGCATGGCACGCCGATGCCCCTTATATTCTGCTAACCTTACTATGGTTTGAATTGGCGACTGCTCCTCCAAGGTACTGTCATTTTACTTACCTTTGTTAAAGATCTATTCACTAGGCTGTCCGCTAGACTACTCATTGCTTTTTAATTGAGGAAACTCTAATCAACCTTTATGCTTCCTTCTTCAGATCACATTTTCTGAAGCCAGAAAATGCATCTTGCCAAAACTAACTCATCTTGAACTATAATGGGCATGAAACCTTAAAATTATAACAACCTAATGGCTTTCCACAGATATTATGAAAACCATGGTTGTTACAGCGCATAGGCCAACCAACCAAAGTTTATTCTGCTAGAATTTCAGTTTTATGATACAAACATTATGATGAGAAATCCTTTAACAAAAGACAAGATTCTTCTTATTGAATTGCTTTAAAAGTATTCAAATATCACAATTGTCTGTGTCTAGTTATTTCAGTAGTTTAGGGCCCCAGATGAATTGGAGCTGGGTCAGAACTTTGAACTTAGTAAGTCAGCTGGTCTTTCTCAATTCCATGTCACAGCCAGGATGAGTAAGAGCGACCTGGCCCTAAAATGTGAACAGTTTTTGCCTTCCTATTATAGATCAGCAGCCTTATAAGCAATACCCATAACTCTAGTTTTGCTTATGGATTCATTTAGAAAATATTTGTTGAGCAATATGGTAGGCATCATGCCCAGTACTGTGGATTAGGGGATAAATAAGAAAAAAGGGAATACACACTTAAGAGCCTAGGCTGCCCTAGGCATTATGTCAACCAATTTGTGTGAGTGGTCTGTTCATTCTAAACCAATGCCACAACATGTGCATTATTGTCCCATCATTGACTTTTTCTTTAATAATAAAATTCATTATTTTAAGTTATGAAGTTACTATATGGTCAGTAAAAAGAGTGGAAAATATGGAAAAGTACAAAGAAGAAAATTAATATCATCCATAATACCAACCCCTGGAGATAGCTATTATTAACTTTTGGACTCTTTTCTGTATGTTAATTAAGACTGTTTTGTGTTTAAAAAGTTGCAGTGTTTCTTGAGGACATGTGTTTTGTTACCAAGTTGTTGAAAGGGACTAGAAACTAAAGAAAGACTTAAAGCTAATTTTGCTGTTTCTATGAGACTTTGTGAGATATCTTCTCTTCCCCCACCCTCACGCCCACCCCACTCTGTCCTTGACTGAACAGCTCCACTCCCTCCATTAAATCTAAGGACTTATCATTTCTTCTGAAAGCTCTTCCCTGACATTTCTGCCATGCATTCACCCACTCATTAGTTTCCCTATTCTATGTTCTTAGGGATCCCTGTTTCCTTCCATGTAGCACTATTATAATTGTAACAAAATGATCAGCTCTTATTGATGTCTACTTCTCTCTTATTTACTATTGCACCTTCACAACATAGCAAGTGTCAGGTATATAAAATATTATTTGGATTAACTGAATAAATGAAAGCTTAGAGTATAAAAACCAGAGGTCCTGAGGGATTCTGCCAGGACCAGAAGCAGTGAGAGTGAGCAGGGAGCTGCTGCCCTGAACCCTAGTGCCTATGTTGATGGGGCCGAGGAGTGACCGAGGGCATGCCAGGAGGAGGAGCCATGTGACACAGAGACTCCGTGTGGGCCTGAGGAAGAGACTGAAGACAATGCTGGTAAACCTAATTTATGCAATAGATAACTTCCTGAAATTTCACTGTTTTTGGAAATTGATTCATTTTCCTGTTGTGACCATAAATTCCAAATATGGATATATACACACCAAGAAAAAAAAAAGATGTAAATGAACATTTAAAAATTGTATTCAAGGATGCTTAAAGATTTTAAAATATAAGAGAACCTGAAAATAACTCCATAATGGTCATAATCTCATGCAATAATTCAAATGCTTTACCAAATATTCAGCAACACAGAGAATCTAGAAACTTCCTGGAATCAGGAGATGTGGAAAAGAATACACCTTTTACTTCTGGAGAAACACTTAGAACTTTTTAAAGAGGTATTTTATTTAAAGGAGTAAGAGTTTTCTATGCTGTCTTTTACTTCCTGGCTTTTTTCTAAACTAGATGGAAAGTATCATATAGGAAGTAGAAAGTGTACTGCCTAGAACTTTGTTACATTTGAGGAGATGCAGTTGCTTGATGAGTTCTCCCCTCCCTACTCTCTTTTGCTTTTGTAATCTTCAGACTTCATGGATTTAAGCAGTGTCAGATCTGGCCCGGCCTTCGTGATTACCTAGTCTAGGTCCATCACAACAGAGGTAAAATCACTTGCTAAGCACGCATGCTAGTTGCTGCTGACCTCTGGCCTCCAGTGCCCTTTGCCTATAAGGTAAAGTCTCCCAGAATGAGCTGTGTTAGTGTGAGTTTTGGGAAAGGAGGGTGAGGCAACACCTAGGGTATGAGAATGACTGGTCACTTCTGTGACCATAGCCACATTAGACCAAAGGGACCCAGACTTCCTTGCATGCCAGACAGCCAAAGGAAATATAATATTCTAGCATAGAAATAAGGAGGCTTGCACTACTGCCAGCTGCCTGCAAGAGAGCTTCTGACAGCTTTAAAGAACTCAGATCTGGAATCACTATCCTCAGAAGTAAAAAGAAAGTCACAGGAAAAGGATTTGGAATGATAGTAATTTGTTATTGAAAATGAATTTACAGAGTTGGATCTGCATTAGATCAACATTTGGAGAGCATATTTTCCACCTTCCTTAGAGTGCAATTTGAGAATATCAGCAATAACAGATAAAAGTAATATCAGACAAGAATGGAAGACCTCCCCAAACCTCCCCACGTGTACAGAACTCCCATTCAATTAAAAAAGGAGATAAGATATAGAAAGCCAGACTTGGAAAAGAAACAACCAGGCCATTTACCACTTCCATTACATCCTGTGAGATGTTGAGTCACAGATGGAAATCTTGTAAAACATGCGCATGAATACAGGCCACCACATGTAACCTAATGAAGATGAATATATGTGAGACCACCTAAGGAAAGGTAGTGTACAATGAATGGACATGCAGCGAGTCAGGTTCCTCTGTGCTGAGGGAATGCAGAGAGCCGATTTTCATCCTTCCGTGAAGTAAAAATAGAGTTGAGATGAGGCCATGTGCCTGGTCAGCTCACCCCTGGAACTCAGCACATCTGGACTCTGGCTTCACAGAAAAAAGCAAGGAACAATATAATCCTCATAGTCTTTTGGCTACAAAGACCTTCAAACACATTCCCAATCTGTCAGTGTGCTAATCTGTTTTGAACATTCAGTCCTTCTTTCCAGAAAGTCTTCCCAGAGTAACCCAGTCCTTCTTCCAAAGGCCAGCACAGCTTGGCTTCTGTGTTCCTTCAGCTGGAATTCTACTGCACATGCATCTGGCTGGCTGGTTTGACTCCCTGTTAATTTAGATGTGGCTTAACAAAAATCTGACTGCTGTTATGTGTATTGGTCAGTGATCTGCAGCACTTTGCTCTGTGAGTGCTCATAAAAAGGTGAGGCTCTGTATAGAATACCTATCAGGAAAGCTGGCTTCTGCAGGTGTGGAGGTTATTGTACTCTCTCTAAGCTCTCCCAAAACTACAGTTGCAGTATAGATTTTAATACAGACTTGAGGTAATGAGAGTTGCAGAAAATGAAGGGTAAAGAAGAAGAAGATTATTATTTAAGGGCTCTAAGAAAAACTAATTTACATAATCTATTTTTAATCTCTCGTGATTGTAACACATATAAACAGAGACCTTGTTACTCTTGCTTTGAAGCCAGGTGCAGTCAAGACATTTATTTTTTTTATTGTTGTTCTATTACAATTGTCCCACTTTTCCTCCACTGCTCTCTCCTGCCTCACCCAACCCCACCCCACTACTCCCACAGTCAATCCCCACCCTGTCATCCTTGTCCATGGGTCATTTATACTTGTTCTTTTTAACTAGGCCCTTTCTCCTCTTCACTCCTTATTCTCTTCCCCCTTCCTCTCTGGTCCCTGTCAGTTCATTCCTTGTTTCCATGCCTTTGCTTCTCTTTTGCTCTTTTGCTTGTTTTGTTCATTAGGTCCCTCTTATAGGTGAGATCACATGGTGTTTGTCTTTTGCCACCTGGCTTATTTCACTTAACATAGTGTTCTCTAGTTCCATCTATGCTGTTGGAAAGGTAGGAGTTCCTTCTTTCTTTCTGCTGCATAGTATTCCATTGTATAAAAATGTATCACAGTTTTTGGATCCACTCACTTAGAGGATACTCAGCATCACTAGCCATCAGAGAGATGCAAATTAAAACCACAGTGAGATACCACCTCACACCAGTCAGAATGGCCATCACAAACAAATCAGCAAACAAGTGCTGGAGAGGATGTGGAGAAAAGGGAAGGCTAATGCACTGTTGGTGGGAAATGCAGACTGGTGCAGACACTGTGGAAAATGATATGGAATTTCCTCAGAAAACTAAAAATGGAACTGCCTTTTGACCCAGCAATTCCACTGCTGGGATTACACCCCTAAGAATCCTAAAACTCCAATTGAAAAGAACCTATGCACCCTGATGTTCAGTTATTTACAATAGCCAAGTGCTAGAAACAGCCCAAGTGCCAACACATTTAAATCACATTACTCTGACACAGAAAGCTTTCAGGGATTTACTAGACTTTTATTGTAATTTCCTTAAAACTTACTAAAATCATCGTTAGACATCTTTTCTTCTCCCCAAGTTTCATATTGCCAAGGGCACCTTCCCTCAAATATTGGTGAATAAATTACTCTATATGGTTATATACTGATATATTAAAGAATAAGTTGAAGTTACAAGGGGAATCTATGTAAATTACCTCACTGTATAGCTCAATGGACACTTACTGAGAACCTACTGTGTACTAGTCACTGTTCCAGACTTTGTGGCTACAGAATGTCTGTTGACGATGAAAATAGCAGAGCAGGCAACACAGTTCTTTACATTTTACAGGAAAGAACCTGCACTCAGAGATCAGGGGAGGCCATATAGCTAGTGATGGTGACATCTGAGCGAGACCCAGGACTACCTAACTTTTGGATCATTTCTCCCCAGTCATCTAAGAGTTTTTCACAGATAGAAAAACATAAGCTCTTTGCAAAACACAACAATGAAATCCTTTTAGTTATACTCATTAGAATGCTTAAACTAGTATAAAAATAGTTGCAACCAACTGGGATATGAAATGATTTTGTAAATGGCACCTTCACTAAATTAGGCCTCTATTGCACTGGTCGCCAGTAGCACTTTCTGAAAAGAGGGAAATGCTCTGTGCTGTCCAGTATGATGGGCATAGCCACTGGAAACTATGGAGCTCTAGAAATATGGCCTAAAAATGCAAGCGAGGAACTCAATTGTTTTGTTTTATTTCATTCTAATAATTTAAATTTAAGAGCCACATGAGTCTCTATAATATGTGGATCATAGCAACATGTGGATGGCCAGGGAATCTTATATCTTTTACTGGAGGAAATTATTTCTCTTAACAGATAGAAGAAATATTTAACAAAACATAACCAGAGTCATTGAAATTAAGAACAATTTAACAATAGCCAGAGGGGAGCAGGAAGGGGGCAGTGGGGGGAAGGGTTTTCAGGAACTACTATAAAGGACACGTGGACAAAACCAAGGGGGAGGGTGGAAGCAAGAGAGGGAGCTGGGTTTGGAGGGGCTGTGGGGATAGGTGGGGAGAAAATACAGACAATTGTAATTGAACAACAATAAAATAATTTAAATTAAAAAAGAAATATTTAACAGATATTTAACCTGTTTTAATATTTTGTGGGATGGAGATAAAAGTATAGTAAAAAAAAAAAAAGAAGAAGAAGAAGCACATGAAGATGCTGATAGGCAGAGCCCAAAAGGATACAACCTTTCAGAAAACAAAATAAATTAGGAAAGCTGGTGACCACCATCCCACGTGCTGATCACTGGTAGGAAAAAATCGTCTCTCCTCAGATGGACAGGTACACTTGGGTGGTGGGGAAAATAAGCTGTACTTACAGAAGTCAGTTTCTACATGAGATAGCTTGGCTATTTTGATCCACTTGACCCCAGACATGTTACTGAATGTTAATAAAGGAGTTTAAAATGAACTGCTTGAATGTAGGAAGAAGAGAATTCGAATTTTTTCCTCTTATTAAGAGACAAGCAAACCTGAGACAAAGTTTTTGCCCCACACAAAGCACATAAAGAATTCACCCCATGAAGATTCAGGTGTTGGCTCAACAGATAGCAAAACATTCCTTTTCTGTTGCTAAATCCCATAACCCTCCAAAATCCACATTGTACTATCTATGGATTTTTTAAATTCATTTTGCACTTCCATACTGTAAAGATATCCAAGCTGCTCATTGTTAACAAGTTCCACCATTAGCTCTGCTTCTCATCTGAGGTTGAACAGGAGATTTAGTGACCAGGGTCCAGATAATTAAAAAGAGAAGTTCATGATGCAATCACTGACATAGTTCAACTCCAACAGCCCACGCAGAGGCCCTAAAACAGAGGGCAAACAGAAGCCAAGACTTATGGAGCTCTCAGGGCACCATCATTTTCTCCCTTAATTATAAGGAATTACTCTAGAGATTACAAGACACAATATATAGCAGTGTAATATAAAAGTAGCAAGATATAACTCATTTAACCTGCTTTAATATGAAAACACTGCTACCTGTTGTCTGTTTTTCTTTGCTTCTCTACATTGGAAGCATTGATTGAACCCACTGTAAGAGGAAGGAGACTTTCTCCGCCCTTCTTCCACTCCCAGCACTGTCCACCTCCAGGAGGGAAAGCAAACATTTCTCCTTCCCCCCTGCAAGTGTCTGATGACAGCCTCCCTATCCTGGAAGGAGAAACCAGTGTTAAGTTGCTAATGATTTGGACTCTGGTTTCATAGCTATTGAAGATTATTTCATAAAAGAAGAGTAAATAGAGGACCTAGGGCTGGAGCACTGGAAAGTACTAAAATTGGGGGCTGGGCAATGGGAAAGAAAATTGGAAGCTACTAAATGGGAAGAATTGTCAGGGAAAAGGGGATGTGGTAGAAGTGGTAGGTGAAAGGGTAGTACAGGGTAATTGGAAAATAATCCTGAATATGAGGAGAATCAGTCCTATTTGTCTACCAGTCGGTGTTCACATAAGTGGGAATAATCTCCAGATCTGTATCTCATGCCCCAGGGGGGATTTTTCTCCATCTGTACCAACACCTCACTCAGTGGACAGCCCAATGAACACAACAGCACTTTGGGAGTTACCTCTTATGCTTTTCATAGACTTCAGCATAAGGATTCTATCTAAGAAAGCTCATCTCTGGTTATATTTCTCAAAGTCTGACTCAAGGACCTTTCACATTAGAATCATGAGGGACAACTCCTTAAATGCAGTTTCCTAGGCCTCACTCAAAGAAATTATGATTCAGTTAGTCCGGAGTGGCACCCAGGGATCTTCATGTAAAGCAAATTACCAAGTGATAATGATCAAGATAAAAATGAAAATGCTGTTCTAGGAACACCTTTAACTTTTCCAAACTAGCAGTAAAGGTAGCCTATCAATTACACTGTCATGAAACAAACATCATGCAGGCACAATTCTTTACAAATGCACATCCAGTGGTTGCTTTGGACGTTCAAATATAGCTAATAACTAAAGTTTTACATGCCACTCTCTAGACCTCTTTTTTATTTTTCTTAACCAATCCATACACTTTCCTTTTACCCCAAAGAATATGTGCAACAGAATATTTGTTTTATTCTTATCTTCCAACAGTTCTAGTCCAAGTCCAAATATACATTTCTTTTTAGAAAGAGAAGGTCACAAGAAGTAACAAGTGGGAAGAGATCTCTGAAGCTAAACATGGGCTTTTAGTTAAGGTCATTTGATTTTTAAAATAAATTCTAAAAATTGCTAAACACATTCAGAAGCGAGGTGCTCATACATTGGAACTCAAGAATGACTGAAAATGAAAAGGAGAAGTAGCTCGAGAAGTGACCAGTCCATGTGCCAAGGTCACTCCCACTCATAACAGTAAGAGAGTCCCTCTGGCTCTAAAACATCTTCCCCACCCATTTGGTCACCCATCCAGCCACCTACTGTCTTCCACTTCCAAATCACATTTACTTATTTATTTTAGGGCTACTGTAACTTAAACCATTATGTGAAAGAGGTAGTATAAACCGACTGTAAACATATTTACTGTAACTATTACTTAGAGAGAATAACTGATGTAATAACACCCAGTTTCAGTGGGTAGGAGGTTGCCTTAAACTGAGTTCTCCCAGAAGCAGCTGGTGAGACAAAAATTAAGTGATTGCGATTTATTTGAAATCAGATCAGGGAAATCATGAGTAGAGGAATGGGGAAGTGAAACAGGGAAAAGAGAAACACAATAGAGGGTGTGATTATGAGCAATTTCACTACTGCGACAACTGAAGCTTATCCCACGAAGGACCTCTAGGACACTGTGCAGGGCACATCTCAGAGTGTTCACAAAACAAGGCGTAAACAGCTGGGGGATTTGTTCACCCCTTGTTTTCATCATTGCGTAGGAGATGCTCCAGAACATTGTCTCCCCCAAGCACTTTCATTCCACTTTCTGTGGAGCTGTGTGACTTGAGACTCAGGGACTTGAAGAAGAAAGCCATCAGCACGTAAGAGACTGGGGAGCACTTAGGGAGACCAGGGTCTGCTGTAGTCCACTCTTCGTACCACTCAGATCCCCTTGGGCCCTCTGTGAAACTGATCCACTTCCATCACTGACACTTCAAAGAGGTGATTTGTTAGAACTTCCAAAGAGAAAGAAAAAAAAGACAACAGGAAGATTGATGGAGCAAGATACAATCTCCACTGTTGCAGCTGGTCCCCATGTCATCCCTGATAGTTATCATCTCTACCCTCTGCCTTTTAACTATTACATTTAGATCATTAATGTTTATGCACTCATTAACTCCCAGAATTCTTGGTTTGTTCCTCCTGCCACAGTGAGCACAGTAAAGAGCGTCACCATGTAGAGAAAGAATGAGTGCCTAAGAGATGTAGGGAAGGCCTTGACCACATCTCCTTCAGAGGAAATAGAGACAAAAAGAAAGTGTATTTATGTATTTGTTTGCTTGTTTTGCCTCAGGCAGGCAATGGTGTTCGAGGAATAAGTCTGGGGATATCAGATGTGCCTACTGAAGGGTTCAGAACTACGAGCCCCAATAGGAAGGTACCAAAAAGGAAAAAGAAAAAGGACACTGAAACCAGGTGGGTTTTTTTTTAGCTCATATTATTTGAGTATTTACTATGCCTTATGGCTTTTCTTCCAGGGCTAATCCATTCCTCTATATTATCTGATTTCACATTTACAACTACACTACGTATTGGATAATATCATTTCATAAATAGTATTATTTAGAAAAGTAATGTCCCACGGGGAGCAAAGACAGAGCCTGGATTTCAGCACCGACTATCAGACTCTAGATCCTGTGCTTGGAAGAGCCATGAGAGAAGCTTTGCCTGCTTGACAGCCGTCTGTGTATTTGCTGCCCGTGACCTGTGGACTGTACACTTCAGAAAACCAAACCCATTAACAGATTCTGCACATACTGGGTGATTAAGGAAGTAGCTCAGTCGACATGAACAACTCCCTGGCACCTGGGTAAGGGCAGGAACAGAGCTCTCACAGGAGCTCAGAATCGTCTTCTGCTGTGGATCCTGTGCCTCTCCTGGGTCCTGCCCAGGATGAATTAGGTGGGGCTCCAAAGTTTCCCTACTGCTTCACACAGCGACTGCTTGGGCCCAAAGTAGCTGTGGAATAGCAAGATGATTCTGTCCATGGAACCTAGGAGGAAACTCTAAGCTTCCATGAGAAAGCCCAAGGCCCCAGGTGGCCTCTCTTGGGACTGATGTTCTTTCAGAGTAGGCCATTTTTCTGGCTTAGAATATTCTTGGTAACAATTTATATTGACTCAGCTGCAGACACTCTAGCTGACACAGCTGTGTTGTCAGCTGAAGACGGTTAATTTCTCATATAGATGAAATGATATATAAGCTTTGGTCTGAGTCTGTCTAGAAAATAAGTGAGCAAGTGCCCCCTTTCCCACTGGTAGGAGGCAGCCACTAAATCTAAACATCTTGTCCTTTTCAACGCTTTACTAGTGAGGCTTCAAATTATGCCATTCAAGTTATTCTTTTTCACACACACCCTTTCTACAAACTCACACTCCTCCACCCTGCCTCTGACGTTTCTGAGAGATACGTGGGATGCAGCCAGAGCCTCCATTTTATAACAAGGCAATGGAGTACAGGGAGGAAGAGTAGCCTGCCCCGTGTGAAACTGGGCCAGAACTCAGAATCAGGTAGTCCTCGTTCAGTAAACTTTTCAGTAGCGTGTGGCACCTGGGTGGGCCTTCCCGCCGATCCATGATATGGGACAGGACCTGTCACTTCCACAGGAATGTTCAACCTTTGAACAGTAGATACCCTGCTTTCTCTGGACCTTCTGAATACCCTGCATTAGTTTCCTGTGGCTGCCATTAAAAACTACTACAACCCTGGTGGCTTTAGGCAACAGACATGTATTCTCTCACCATTCTGGAGGCTAGACATCTGAAGCAAAGTGCCAGCAGGGCTGGTTCCACGCTGCCTCCAGTGGCTGCTGACAATTACAGGTGTTCCTTGACTTACGGGAGCATCACCCCAACCTCTGCCTCCATCTTCACATCACTTTCTCCTGTCTGTGCATCTGTCTGTAGGACACTTGTTACTGGATTGGGGGCTCACCCAGCTAATCCAAGAGATAATCTCATGATCCTTAATTACATCTGTGATGACCCTTTAACCAAATAAAGTCACATTCACAGGTACCTTGGGCAGACATATCTTGTTTGGGGGGTGGGGTGTACTATTCACTCCATTACAGATGTCCTGTGTCCTATTCCTTTGGATTCATTTAAGTCATCTTACGCTTGTTAAATGCTGGAGCTGAGTAGAACATGAGAGTTCACTATTAATTCAATAAAGAAAATGCTTCTGGAGCTTCTATTATGTGAAAACAATTGAGCTAGGAGCTGGTGACACAAAAACAAATGACATCCCACTGCCCACATGACTATAATCTACTAACAGGTATGCAAGTAACTGACCCAGGAACCTGGTGAGGTACAAGAACAGCAGCAGGCAGGATGCCACCATCCTCCTGGAGATGTAATGAGCATATGTGAGCAGTTTTAACAACATCAACAAAAAAATCTCTCCTGAAAATCCCATTCACAGTTAGAGGAAATGCCATCATTTCCTTTGCCTTTGGTGTGGACTCACAGTGTGGGGGATGACATTACAGGAGCTTAGCAGTTAAGACATGTCATACTTGACCTTTTAAAATCTTTTTATATAGTATAGATAAATGTGAACTTAGGCCAATTTCATCTCTTTGATTTCTGTGGCCAGACACACTTAAAGTAAATGCAGAGTTTAAAAAAAAGTCTTTCACTGCATCAAGTAATTCACATTCTAAATAATTCTCAAAAGACATTGGAGAATCCAAAGATGGGACTCAATAAATGAGCCCTATAGGAAAATTAGCACTTCTTTTTTCCCATAAGGCTAAGGAGCCTCTAGGAACAAGGACTGGTTCACATAGAGCTCTAGATTCTCTCCTAGTTAAGAAAGAAACTTTCATTTTTTTTTTCTTATTCGATAAAATAGTAATTTATTTATTTACTTATTTTTCATTGAATTTATTGGGGTGGCATTGGTTAATAAAATAATACAGGTTTCAGGTGTACAGTTCTATAATATATCACTGTGTATTGTATTGTGTTCACCATCCCAAGGTGAGCCTCCTTCCATCACCGTTTATCCCCACTTTAACCTCTTCTACCTCCCCAATCCCCTTTCCCTCTGGTAATCACCATAGTCTTGCCTGTCTATGAGTTTTGTATGTTTTTTTGTTTGTTTTGCTTAGTCCCTTCAGCTTTTTAACCCAGATCCTCAACCCACCTGCCCCCTAACAGCTGTCTGTCTGTTCTCTGTATCTATGAGTCTATACCTTTTGAATTAGGTAAATCTATGAGTCTATACCTTTTGAATTAGCCTACACCTTTTGAGTCTATACCTGATTCAAAGCCCAACTGCCAAAGCAGCCAGACAGGGCCACGTGTTTCAGAGAAAGGAATCAGGGTGGCTGATTCCTTTCTTGATTCAGATTCCAACTTAAAATTGTATTTCTAGACACAGAGAAGGATGCTCTCTTGGTTGATTCTCTTGCTTTTATCATGACCAGGATTCCTCTGGTCCCCAACCATGCTTAATTGGTTGGCAGCATCCAATCTGAGGCCATGAATTCACTAGATAAATATACCCTTTAAAGAACAGTTCTCGAGGACAACTCCAGTTGTGGCATTATAGCAGATGGGAAGCTGCCTCGTGGTTTTTATCCGTTCTGTAGCAATGCAGTTTTTCCCCTCAAAGTCTCCTTATAACTTTCCCAATCTCCTCCAGCCCTCTCTTATATT
Organism: Phyllostomus discolor; assembly: GCF_004126475.2. Lineage (NCBI taxonomy): Eukaryota > Metazoa > Chordata > Mammalia > Chiroptera > Phyllostomidae > Phyllostomus > Phyllostomus discolor. The sequence continues at coordinate 92,534,188 of NC_040904.2, forward strand.
GCAGAGGCTTCCAAGTTGTCACCTGGAGATATCTTTACTCAGGATTGTTTGTCCCCAAGGCTAGGGGGGACTTATCCAGATCCTGACCACTTCTGAGGCACACTGTAGACATCCTCATTATATGGGAAGCTACAGCAGTAGTTCTTCTGCATGTAGCTTTGATAGTCACTTAATAAAATGTGACAATACATGGCCCCAAATGGTTAGGTTTCTTTGGACATTTTACAGATGATTTTTTGCCCTCCAATTTGGCAATTCAGTCCACAAAACCTGCCTGGGTCCTTTGCTTTCAGTCTCTTTTGTCTATAGGAAAACCAGTAAGCCTTGAGCCACAAGGGGTACTCTCCTTCACCCATCCCTCTTCAATGCCAACAATCACACAGCCAAAGTTTTAAATAAACTATCAATACCTCTACTACACCATGAAGGCCAGACCAGTATAGGTAAAATAAAACACTGAAAGTAGAGTTACATTTGAGAAGTAGAAAAGGGTAGAAGATGGTTTCATTAGACCTAATTATCACTCTCATACATGTCAGTTTGATTAAGGCGCATTCACTTCCTTTTCTTCCTGTGTGTTCACACTAGTGAGTTTGTCTCAGAGTACAAGTTTTAGACAGGCAAGTGTCTTCTTGGATGGCCTTTGGGCCCAAAGATCATGAAGTCGTATTCACACATGAAGATAATAGCAATGAGAAGAATGACCCAGAACTGAGGCCAGTTTAAAAATAAAAATTGTAATGAAGGTAAGTTTTGGGACAAAGCCCAGCCTCTTCGTTTTTGCAGCCCTTTTCTGAAGTTTTATATTCCATTTTATTGGATCCATTTTATTATGGCTCTTTCTATTACAAGGAGGAAGCTGCCCCATCGAAGTGAACTTTCAAGAATCAGAACCCTTCAGTCACTTCTGTATGGACCGCTCTTAACCTTCAGTAATGAATCTTTCACTCCAGTCACTTTATTTTATTGGGGAAATTTTGTCAATCCAAAAATTTTTAAAAAGAGCTAGAAACTCCAGCTGTGCTTTGTCTAATGAAGAAAAAACAAAATTGAGCCTAAAATATGACTCTAATACAAGCAAATCAAGGTGGTTATTAAAGTAAGGAACTTCTCGAAGATGAAATGCATTTCAACCTGAAAAAAATACTTAGAGACAGAATAAACCAGAGCTGGCAAAGTAGTTTGAGAGAGTTGTAATGTTTTCTTGTTTCTTATGGTAATAGTTTTCTGGTGAGTACTGTTTTTTAAAAATAGAGTATATTAAATTTGATTTTTATTATAAAAGCAACTCATGATCACTGGAAAAAAATCTAAAAATGTTTAAAAAGAGGGAGAGAAAACCCACAAAACAACTCACTGATAGCCCCACTACTTTGGAAATCATTTTGGGAGTTCCTGGGATTTCGTGAAAAAGACATGGCATTTGGGATCAGAAAGATCTGGATTTATTCCAGTTATGAGCTGAGTGACCTTGGGCAAGTGCATTTAACCTGAGCAGATGCTTAACAAGTGAAAATTGAACCACAAGTGAAAAATGATCATTTTTTAAATATATTTTATTCATAATGCTATTACAGTTTTCCCATTCCCCCCCCCTTTATTCTCCTCCATCCTGCATACCCCCTCCCATCTGCATTCCCACCCCACCTTAGTTCATGTCCATGGGTCATAATATAAGTTCTTTGGCTTCTACATTGCCTATACTATTCTTAACCTCCCCCTTTCTATTTCCTACCTACCATCTAAGCTACTTATTCTCTGTACCTTTTCCCCCATTCTCCCTCCCATTCCCTTCCCCTCTGATAACTTCCATGTGATCTCCATTTCTATCATTTTGTTCCTGTTCTGGTTGTTTGCTTAGTTTGTTTCGTTTTTGTTTTTAGGTTCAGTTGTTGATAGTTGTGAGTTTCTTGTCATTTCATTGTTTATATTTTTTATCTTCTTCTTTTTCTTAGATAAGTCCCTTTAACATTTCATATAATAAAGACTTGGTGATGATGCACTCCTTTAACTTGACCTTATCTGGGAAGCACTTCATCTGCCCTTCCATTCTAAATGATAGCTGTTCTGGATAGAGTAATCATGGATGCAGGTCCTTGCCTTTCATAACTTGGGATACTTCTTTCCAGCCCCTTCTTGCTTGTAAGGTTCCTTTCAAGAAATCAGCATATAGTCTTATGGGAACTCCTTTGTAAGTAACTGTCTCCTTTTCTCTTGCTGCTTTTAAGACTCTCTCCTTATCTTTAATCTTGGCTAATATAATTATGATGTGCCTTGATTTGTGCTTCCTTGGGTTCAACTTATTTGGGACTTTCTGAACTTCCTGGAAACCTATTTCCTTTGCCAGATTGGGGAAGTTTTCCTTCATTATTTTTTCAAATAAGTGTTCAATTTCTTACTCTTGCTCTTCTCCTTCTGGCACCCCTATGATTTGGATGTTGGAATGTTTAATGTTGTCCTGGAGGTTCCTAAGCCTCTCCTCATTTGTTTGAATTCTTGTTTCTTCAGTCTGTTCTGATTGAATGCTTATTTCTTTCTTCTGCTCCAAACCATTGAGTCCCAGTTTCCTCCCTGTCACTGTTGGTTCCCTGTACATTTTCCTTTATTTCATTTTTCATGGCCTTCACTTTTTCCTCTATTTTTCAACCATACTCAACCATATCTGTGAGCATCCTGATTACCAGTGTTTCGAACTGTGCATCTGATAGGTTGGCTGTCTCTTTGTCACTTAGTATATTTTTTCTGGAGATTTGATCTGTTCTTTCATTTGTGCCATTTTTTTTTGTCTTGGTGTATCTGTTACATAGTGAGGGGTGGAGCATTAGGTATTTGCCAGGGAGGGACAACCCATGTTGCAGTGTTTGTGGCACTGTATGTGGGGGTGGGGTCTGAGAGGGAACAATGTTGCTCTTTCAGTTCTCTGTTGGGTCTCAGTAACTTCCACCACTACCCAAAAGAAAATCAGGCTCTTCTGGTGCTGATTCCAAATGGGGTGGGGGCTGGTTTGTGTACATACTAGGACCCTGTGGGTCTCTCCAACAAACTCTTCTGTGAGGCTGGGAGTTTCTCCCACTGCCTTAATCCCCAGGTTTTTTTTCAGTTAGTGGTTTTGAGGCTTTATTTACTCACACTGGAACCCTGGGTTACAGTCTTTCTCACTCTCCAATTGTTCCTCCCAGTTTATTTGCTCACAAATGTGGGATTGCCCATTCCACCAGTTGCCACCATGCTAGGTCCACCAGCCACAGTCTTGCCGCAAGTCCTCTCCACCCAGCTGCCTATCTCTGCCCCTCCTACCAGTCTAGATGAATGTTTCTTCTCTAACTCCTTGGTTGTTGGACTTCCATACAGTTTGATTTTCTGGCAGTTCTGGTTGTTTTTTGTTTTTAAATTTGTTGTTGTCCTTCTTTTGGTTGTGGGAGGAGGTAAAGTGTATCTACCTATGCATCCATCTTGTCAAGAAGTCTCCAAAAATAATCATTTTTATGTATCAGAGTCACTAGGGAAGACTACCCCCCTTTCTTTTTTATATACAGGGCTGGTTGAGAATGCATGTTTAACTACCATTAGTGTTCTTGTTCTGGCTTGTTTTTCATTGTTATAAGCTGAACTCCATATTCCTAGCTTTCTCAGTTGACTTTACCATTACAACCTTATTTTTAGCTATTCTCATGACTCCTCTCATTGTAGCTCTCGTTTTCCTCCTGCAGAAGCCCTCCTTTAACCATTTAAGCTGTCCTGTTAACCTCTACCTACCAGCCTCAGCCATATCGGTGACATCTCACTTCTACATAGAAGGAGGGCAGGCGGCCCATGAACTTGAGCCCGCAAGCTTTTTTTTTTTTGTTCTTGAAGTAAAAGAAGTTAAAGTAAAAATGACTATGATCGATCATATTGATGATGTGTTTCAAAAAACATACTATAGTATAACATCAACCCAATAAAGTAATTCAGGGTTTAAATGTTGGAAAAACTACTGCGTCACCTATCCATTGCACCCTCTTATCTGGCTTCTATACGCTTTGGAAGAGCATCATATATTTCTGCAAGATCCAAGAGTCCTGGGGATCACCCTCTTAGATGGGATGGGATTGAGGACCTCCACAGAACCTTGCTTCCTCACCCAGGCTGATGAGAGCCTTAGGGAACTCATGAATAAAATTCAGAAAGCTGAAGCAGTGGTGGAACCTTAATGCTTATTGAAAACCAAAGTAAAGTAAAACAAAATTTACCTTATTCATCAATTATTTTCCTGAGATGGGATGCAAAGCTACAGGTTGTTAAAATTAGTTTGGGGGGATAGAATTCCGCATTTTTAAAATAAAAGATTAGAATAAAATAAAGAATATCAAAGTATAAAATAGATGGGGCCAATAGATATTATTTCACAAACTTTTTAAAACGTGTGTGTGTGCATGCATGCATGTGTGTGTGTGTCTTTGTAAGTAAAACATCCTCCCCCCAGCTGTGGACACAGTTGGAAATGCTTATAAAGCCTGGCCCAGGGTGAGAACAGAGTGATGCTAGAAAGTTGAAAGAGGCAGGTTGGGAAGATGAGGGCAGTAACAGGGAAAGGCGGATGCCTGGACAGGAATCAGAAATAGACTAGTCCTTCACAGTTATGCCAAATTCTCACATTTTTCTGACCCTAACTAACATCACTGTCCTAAATGGCTGAAAGCTCCCCAACTGCTGCCCCTGGAGGAAATGCCACAGACTCCACCCTTGATCTGAAGGCCTCTCAGAAATCTTCAGTCCAGGTGGATGTCCACAGGAAGAAGATCAAGAACAACTGGATCTTCTGTTTCTTTCCTGAATTGGATGAGAATGTATTAATGAAGGGGTAATCAACTGACCTCTTCTTTCACACAGCTTCCTACTTAGAGTTTCTGCTTTGAAATATCTATATTAATAATAGCATATGTACAGCCCCATTTTTAGGTTAGATAATAAGCAGTTATAATTCAAACATGAGAAAACCTGAAGTTTTATGTTCTCAGTTTTATCACTTGTTTTACAAGCGCTGCAACTGTCTTTCCTAAGTACCTAGTCAAACCACATCTACCACTAAGTTCTCTCTAAACTGTGCAAAGAGTGTATGTGTGTGATTTCTTCAGCCTGGTTTATCTCAGGCAGTGCCTTAGGAAGGCTGCATGCAGTCTAAGGAGCTGAGCTAAAGGCACCCGAGCCTCTTCTAAGGCCCCTCATTCCTCATTCTGAGACAGTTGATTTTTTCTCACCTCTCTCGCCAACATAGAAAACCCACAGAGAGAGTGTGAAAATGAGGTTGACAGTGTTGGGGGAGAAGGGAGCTAAAAAGTACTCGGCCATGGAGACCCTGTCACCAGACCCAGAAGCAGTGTGAGCCAGCCTGGGTGAGAAGTCACAGCTGCTCACTGAGTCTCCTCAGCTGCTGGGCTTGCCCAGGCCATCCCCAGCCCCCTATGAGGCTAAGAGGCAGCCTCCCCCTGTTCTTTGAGCTTCTTTCCTGCCGTGGCTGCCTTCCCTACCAACCCTGTGACACTTCCCTGTGACAATTATCAGTATTAGGCTGCTGTTCAGGTCACCTCACCTGGTAAACACCCTTAAATGACCTTCCCTTTTTCTGCTTCCTTCTGAAAGTTTAATTTCTACAACTATTTATCTTAATTTTGGTCCACTTTTGCATATTTAATTGTTAGCACCACTAACATAAAAGGGGCAACTAGGGTATCAATTTTGTTCTGTCTTGGCCTGGGTGGTGATTTCATGGGTGTGTTCATTTTGTGACAGTTCATTCCACTGAATACTTGTGATTGGAGTGCTCTTCCATACATGTGTTACATTTCAATATTGGTTTTCAAAATTCCTGTCTTCTCCACTAGACTTTTCTCTGAGAACACTAGTTTCTTTATGCCCCCTAACTTATGGGAAAATGCCTGGCACTTAGACAGTTATCAGGAGGCATTGATTTAAATGTTAGTGACCCTTGTTACAGAGGCAGCAAGATCCAGCAGAAAAACACTGGAATAGAAATATGGACACTGGAATTCCAGTCCTGAACCTATTGCCACTTACCTCAACTAACTTAGACAAGTTGTTTGGCCTCTCTAGACGTCAGTCTATACAACCATAAAATGGACCCTCCACACCTGCTTTTTGACCTCACAAGCATCCTTCTAAGGATCAGATCAGGTCATGACATAAATATATATAAAAGAGGAAAGTTCAAGATGAACATGAGGTTGGTTTTCTCAGAAGCCTGCTTAGATCTGTGCCTTTGTCTGGATTGGATTGCAGGAAGTAAGGAGAGGACTTTTGCACCTCTCTTGGTGCAGTCACAATAGAAATGCGTTTATGCTAGGAAGGACTGTTTTAAAAGAATGTCCCCTCATCCCACAGCATGGTTCCCCAAATCACTTCAGACAGCCTTCCCCATACTCTGTTTTGATTATTGTAGCTTTGTAGTATATTTTTTAATTCAGGGAGAGGGATACCTCTTAACTGTGCCTTCTTTGGCTCTTCCAGGTCTTTCAAGTTTGCATATGCACTTTAGGATAAGTTGTTCTGGTTCCTAGAAGAAAGTTATTGGTATTTTAATAGCCATTGCCCTGAATTTGTATATAGCTTTAGGTGAGAAGGACATTTTAACACTATTAGTCCTTCCAATCCATGAGCATGTTATATGCTTCCATATATTTGTATTTTCTTCAACTTCTTTCTTCAGTGTCTTATAGTTTTCTGAGTACAGTTCTTTCACCTATTTGGTTCAATTTATTTCTAGGTAAGAAAAAGAGAGAGAGAAGCAATTCTGAATAGCCTTTCTCTCCTAGATAGAAGATGCAGGGCCTCCACCAGGGCTCAAATGCTCATCAAATGGCTAGGAGAGGCTGTATGATGTGAAGCTGCAGGGCACCAACTTTGGGTCTCATAGACCTCAGCTTGAATCTTGGCTCTGTAGCTTTCTAGCTAAAAACCTTAACCTCCTTAAACCTCAGTTTTTTCATCTGAAAATGTGCTAGTAGATGTGTGTGTCAGATATGTGCTAATATATGTGTTTTTCATGAGATTAAATAACAGCATGCATGGAAAACATTTAGCACTATGCCTGGCACATAGTAAATAAGCTCTTAGTAAATACTACTAATTCTTATACAAAGAAGAACCTCATGCATATTTGAAATAGAACACAAAGGCAGCCTAGGAGTGCACAGGGAAGGACAGAAGGATGGGGAGGACAAACAGAGAAAGACCACCAACCAAGTGTTTAAATCTGGGTATGAGTTTTGGGGAATGGAGAGGGAGGGAACAGAACTCAAGGGAGAGAACTTATGCCATTTAGAAGGATAACACCAATGGTTTGAAATGTCAAATAGTTTACCAGAATTGCTAATATGGAAAATTCTTACTAGTTTTTAAAATTTATTTGTATTGCATTTCTTACCATTACCATTTGTCTCCCTTATATTCCCCCCCACCAACTGTAATCCCCATACCATTGCCCATGTCCATGAGGGGGTGGAGAAGTGCTTGCTAGTCTTTAGTCTCCAGCACTGACTTATGTATTGGTTGTAAATTTTACAAACTTAAACTGTCTGTATCAAGTAGACAGAGATTTCTTAAGCAGATCATAATAATAACTAACTCTTACAGGGAAAGATTGATCAGACTTTATTAAATTTAAGAACTGCTCATAAAATGCTATCAGTAGGAGCCCAGAGAGACAAACAACAGATGGGGAAAAAGTATTTGCAACTCATGTATCTGGCAAAGGATTTAGATAAAAAGTATTTTAAGAAATCATACATGTCAATAGGAAAAAGGCAGTCAACACAAATAGATAAAATTTTAAGGTGGAGAAGCAAGTACAGCAATCACAGTTTGGGCTGCACTGCCCTGTACATTTGTCTCCATCGACCTTCGTCTTGTCAGTTTTGTGGTTAATTTTTTCCCCAATCAGAAATTTATCTCTGTCAGTGTCAGGAAGTAGACAACTTATAAATAAGTGTTGTGAGGACAAAACAGCCAAACATTGAATGAAGCCAAATTCTCATGCCAACCAGACTTTTAAAAGAGCACAAATGATGTAATTGAATTTTATAGTCATTGTGCATTTTCCAAATAATGTCTTGTTGAATCATTTCCTGAGGTCTCTCTGATTACAATGTTAACTATGGATTAATTCTCCATCTGTAGAGGAGAATCATGCAATGATATGAAGTAATGTGAGCTATGCCCATATTTAAATCATTTAGAAATGCCAGAATTCACATTTTTAAGATGCTCCAGCAAAAATGAATGAAGAGACACCCGTTTCCATTCAAGACATGGAGTTGTGGGCATGTCCTAAACAAGGCTGAGACTTAGGTCAGCCACTGCCAGAGATACATGAAATGTAAGTAAATCATTTTCTCAAAAAGCTTTCAAGAATGCCCTATTCCTATGTAACCCTAGGAAAAATTTCATTAAATAATTTTACTGTCATTCTTAAGTGTACAGTTCTTGCTTTGAGGTCTTCACTAACCAATACCAGGGAAATTCCTCTGATTCTTGGAAATAATGGCTGTTTCTACAGAGGAAACTGGTGGTTACCAGGGCCATTGCAGCGGGCGTGCAATAAACCACACTGCTGAACCTCCATGCTGGGAACCTGGGTCACGTGCCACTTCCGCTGATAACCTGCGAGGTCACTACCTCCTGAACTGCTTCTCTTTGCATCTGTCAAATGGGAGGAAATCAACTAACATCCTAAGGTGGAGTAAAATACCAGGTAGAACACATGCATTTTGCAGGGTCCTGCTGCTCACCAGATGGAGCTCTGAGAGCGGGGATGAGAATGAATTTGCCTTCTCTGCTCCTCCCTAAAGGTAAAATGAAGCTTTGCATTTGGTTTTATGGAGGGAATTGTGGGGGCGGGGCGGACACACGAACCTCAGAAGAGAGCAGAGTGAAGCAACTCAGTTCATGGAACCCAATCATTACCATCTGGGCAAGGCCTTTTCTCCTGTGGTTTGGGTTTTTTGTTTCATACATGTCTTCTCCACTCCCGGCTCCTACCTTCCCCACTTCAGATACTCATGAATGTGTCCTTGGATGTGTGTGTGTATTTGAAATTTTATGATGTTATATTGTCTTTGCTTACATTTATATATGTTATATAAAATAGTAACCTATGGAACTTATTATTTTTCTTCTTTTTTTCACTCAACTCTATGCTTTTAAGATCTGTCCATGTGCTCAATGAATAATATTCCACATTTGCCTATTCATTCCCCAGTGATGGACACAGAAATGGACCATAAGGCACATGGTTAGGAGTACACACTCAAAAGCCAGACTGCTTGGCATCAACCTTATTCACAACCGGGTGATCTTAGCCCATTTACTCAACCTCCCTATACCTCAGGGTTCTCATTTCTCAAACAGAGATAGTAATGTCTCTACCTCATGTAAAGTACTGAGAACATATAAGGTACTGAGCACACAAAAGCATCCAGCAAGTATTAGCCATCATCATCATCATTATTATTTCCACACCTAGTGCTGCACTGAACACCCTCGTGCATATCCCTTAATGGACCTGTGCCTGAGTCTCCCTGTGGTGCAGATGCCAGAGGGGGATGGCTGGGCCCTAGGGCATAGGCACACTTAATTTCACCATGTGCTGCCTAAAGCCTGTCCAGAATGACTGCTCTGGTCTGCATTCCCACCATCAGTTCCTGAGGGTTCCAGGAAAAGTTTTCTCAGCCAGTGAGAGGACAGATTTTAACAAGTCTCCTCTACAGTTGCACTGACATCATCTGTCTGGGAGACTTCTGTACAAGCTGGGTGGAGAAACCACTCTAAGACACGTGGCCAATTTAAGATCATGTGCTGTTTTGCACTCCGGAACCCAAAGCCCTGTAGCGACTATCAAACAGTGAGTTCCCCACCCGGGGGTGTTAGAATCACCCTGGAGGGATTCAAAGTGCTTCCCCAGGGGATTCTCACCCACAAGCCATAGGAGAGCACATACCTCCCACTCCCAAGTAAGAGTCCCCACCTCTGCAAACCACTCTCGATGACATACAATGTCAGCTCAGGATGAAAGGTGGAGAGCCACTGGGGAAGGGGAGGCCCGCAGCGTCCCAGGGCCCTGGAGCCATTGGAGGCCTTCAGCAAACCCTGATGGAGCAGGAAACTCCCCTTGTCCAGAAAATCCTTCTATTGTTTAAAATTTCTCTATAGCCTGGATAATATCAGAAATGTCACTGCCTAATACTTACTGTCTTTTGAATTTAGCCCATATTCTCTGGAAGACTATGTGCTATCAACATGTTCTCTGGTCTCTAAACCCAATGCTCACTAATACCAGAGGGTGTGAGCATCTAAGCAGGAGTCCCTGGGAATCTTGGATGTTTGAGAAATGTTTGGTAGGCAAAGTATGATACATGTTTGATGGATTTGGGAGATGCGTGTTGCAAGCTCCCCGGGAGTAGTGAGTACCGCTACAGAGAAGATTTTGAGGCCTGCTTAAGGGCTTCATTTAAATCCAGCCTGGCACCCACATCATCATAAAGATGTTAAACAGTGCACTTAGTAATTGCCATTAAGCCAGATTTAGGTCTGGAATCATACAGCTTTCAAAATACCCATTTTTATGAGGGGTGAGTCAGAAAAACTTTGTCCCTCCGTGTCTCCCTTATAAGAGTTCATTAAACTTCAAAAGAAGAAATCAAGTAATTCATCCCATTGCCTCACCACTGGTAAGTTATTTCCTTTCTCCTTCAAACAGAAATCATGGGCTATCAATTTTACAGAAGCTGTTAGAGTGCAATTGGCACTTGAACCTGTGCAGGTTTGTACCTGCAGATTTCTTTGTACCTGCAGGCACGTGTACCCTTGCAGATTTCAATCCTTAAGGTTGAAAGACGCTCTGAACCAGGTGATGGGCAGTTTTCTGCTTCAGAAAGTGATGATTATTTGATGCAATTTGGCTTGAAGCTCTCACACTGGTCTCAGCAAATTTTTGGATGCTAGAGAAGATAGAAAAATATTTAAATTGGCATGGTAACAGATAACTTATTTTTAAATATTGTTTGTGTGTTCCTCATTAATTTTTATTCTAAGTAATTTTTTCCATAGACCAATAAACTGACACCTTGTAGGTTCTCAACAAATATCTGTTGCATAAGAGACTAGTCAGTGAAGAGTGGGCAGAGCTCCTCACTCTGTTCTCCGGATCTCATGCAGGCTGAGACCACCCTCACCTTTCCACACAATCTCTCCTACTATAAGGCACATACTGGTTAAAATAAAAACATATTGCAGTATGATATAAAAATCCCAGCTGAGGCTGGCCTCACTAGTGTGAGGCATGGCAGGATGGGGATCAGAGGGGCCTGACGCTGGGTGTGAGGTCCACTGTTAGAAAGGGGATTGTGGATCAACCTGAGGAATGATGATGCTTACAATGAACCCTTAGAAGGCAAGGTCTAATGTTGCAAAGGCAAGGAAGAATTAAACAGGGAGGATCTGTTGGAAGAGCCAGGTGGAAAGCTGATACTGAGGGTAGAGTTTGGAGAGAGACGTGGGCGGGGATCAGGAATGCAAAAACGGGAGTGATTGGGATGAGTAAAATAGCAAGGAATAAGAGGTTGAGACTTGAGAACTGGGTCTTCAGGCCAAAGAGAGAGGTTCTGTTAATTTCTCCTTATCCATGTTTTCTCCTTGCACAGCATATTCCATCCCATCCCACCTCGCACTCCTACATATGAAGAGCAAGGCTGAAGCTAGATCCCATTGCATCTGGGGAGGGAATGCATCTTCTGAGGTTTTGTCTCCCCAGTTTGATGCCAAATTGCTATTGATGCATGTTGCTGTCTCATGTATTCCATAGGCATGTGGGTGGGAATAATTTCATATTCTGCCTTTCCTGTCAATCTTGGGCCAAGATTGACTGCCAGGGCAGTTAACCAGGGGGTGCCAGGTGATATCTAGAATCTGCAAAAACCTACTTATTTGTGTTATTGCCTAATAAAACAAGTCTATTTTTCATACTATGATTGTTTTATTTTTTTACCAACATCTAAATATCCATTGAGTTAGTATCAGACAGCTAGAAAGCTCACATCTAGGCTGCCTACTTACTAGCTCTGTGAACTTAGACAAGCTAATTGATTTCTATGAGACACAGTTTTCATTTGCAAAGTAAAGAAAACTATGTTTACAGAGTTGTTAGGAGTAAATAAAAGAACACGGGTGATAGATCCTGGCCTAGTGTCTGATTTGTGATAGATGCTCAATATTGCTTTATGTTATTTTTTTAATAACCTAAACTTAACAGTAGCCATGAACAAGTACTACAGAAGAAAACAACCTTAAAAAATTAATCACATTTGCATTTTCTAGGGTACAATAGCAATCATATTCTTGACACTCCACCATATTTACTCTGGCCCTGCTACCCACAGTTGCAGCTGGGAACATCAGCTTTGTATTTCCTGTGGGTGCCAGCTGTGAATGCTTCCATTAGGTGGGGATATGGTAGGTACAAGAGCATCTATTCTTGGTTGCTTAGCAGGATTCATACCCAAAACCAATTAACCAAAGCTGAGACTTAGAATGCCGGCTCCCACCAGGTGGCCAGAACACGAAGGTGAAAAGCATATTGCTGGTAACCTGATCTCCTCACGTCTGTTGGTCGATGTTCTATTGCACTGACACAGACACCTTCAGCTTTATTTTGGCAATCTACATGCCATGTTGACCTGAGCCGCTGGGCTCTACATGTCTGGTCAGAAAAATCCACCCCTAGGTGCAGAGCCCAGGATCATAACCTAGATTTTCCTTTGCTTCGGATTGTCTTTGCTGTTGCAGTACCACACCATGAATGATTTTCACTGCCTTTATTGTTAACTTGGAAGTGTTATAGTTGTTAAAGGGCATTTTTATTTCTGTAGAACTTTGGCTGCTCTGCTATATCATGCAATAGAAAACAATCCACATTACAATGATTCTGCTTCCTCTCCCCTGTACCGCGATAACTTTTGAATCTCGCTCTCCAAGCATCACTCCATGCTTCGGGGTCAGGCTTGTCCTTGGGCAGCATAGTAGTAATGAAGAGTGTGGTTTATAATGAGACCATGTTGTCGAATCCATTGTATCCAATTCCCCACTCTCCATCTGCCTGCCTGCCTAAGAAACTTCCCTCTTGTTTCACCAAGGCTCACAGTGATCTTGTGGATCTTAGAATAAGTTTGGGTCTGTGATAACAGTTGTAGCCTGAATCTTATACCTTCAGACTTAAGAATTTAACAACTGTCCTTTGGCCTTGTCTTGAAGTTTCAACGCCTAGCCTTGAATACATCCCGAAGAACCGAATCCACTATCCTCCTTCCTGATCCCAATGGCCTGGAGCCACAGTCATGACAATCAAAGCCAACTTCCCTCTTAGATTATGGGACACAGAACCCAGCACAGTGGTATAGTAGCAGTGGTAGGTACATAGCTCAATCCCACTGGCAAAAGTCTCCTGAGAACAGTGTCCCCTGTGCCAGACCTCCTAAAATTCACAGAATAAAGCCTGCAGGATACAATTCCATGGTTAAAGACTAGGACACTTATTCAGAAATGCTTAGACAATCAGATCCATGAGGTGGGAAACTATTTTATTCGCTGCTGTTTCCCCATGTCTAACTCTGGGCTTGGAACTTGGTATTGCTCAATAATACTTGCATGCATTAAATTAAAACAACAACAACTAAAAGACATATATTTGAAAAAATCTTAAAGAATGAACATAGCAAAGAAAATTAGTTTCTTTTGCTTGAAAAAGAAAAAAATTTAAGAGAAATTTAACCTTAAAATAGTTGAAGGACTTAATTAGAGAAATATAAGAGGCAGTGTAAACAGTACACAATTTAATTCAGACTGCCTGGATTCAAATTCTGGCTTTAATGCTTACTAACCATGTCAATGTGGGCAAGTTAGTTAGTCTCTTTAGGCTTCAATATTCTTATCTTTAAAGTGGGAATAATAATAATACATACATACCTAATGGAAGGGGTGAGGAAATTACAAGAGGTAATACATGAAAAGGGCATCATAGCACCCTGGCTGCAGACTCAGCCCATCATCATTAGCTCTCAGTAGTAGTAACAGAACGTTAGTATTATCCAGAGGTTCACAGGCCATTTCAAGTGCCTGAGGGGAAGGAAAGGCCAAGAGAATCCAAGATCATCAGCCTTCATTTCATAGTCACTGAACCAATACCAGTAAATGTCTACCTCAGGATCACTAATTAAACAGGGAAAATAAATCTCCTTTATGCCATCCATTTTACTGGTTATTTACCTATTTATTCCCAGATTTATTTTACATTCTTCTGTGCAAACGATGTGTCCAAACTCCCTTGTGGCAGCAGTAGCAGGCAATTGGAGAATGAGAAGAAGAACAGAAAAGCCAGGGAATTTCTCCTTTTCTCCTTTGCTTTGGGTAGTACTCCACATTGACTATGTCTCCTCCATAATCTCAATGCCTGTCAATGACTGTCCCTCTTCCATGGTCCCATTTTCCACCAAGAAGCCATTTTGTAGATCCAGGTCCAAGTGGCAATGAACTTAAACTCTGGTTAATGCCATTTCTGTCTTTTGTCCTTGAAGCCCTGTGAATGGTAGTGGCTTTCTGCTGTTTCTAATCTTTGAGGTATTACTCTTTGAGATGCTCTGTTTGCCTTCTCAGCTTTTCCAGCCCCTTTCTAGTCAGTTCCCTGTATTAAATTATTGATATTGGACTACACTGGCATAGATTGGGCTTTTCTGATGAGATATTGATGAATCTAGCATCTGAGGTGGGTTTTCCATTACTTGACACACATCACTTTCTAAATTGATTCAAACCTTAAGAAATAATGAAAGGTTCTTTACCTCATGATTGATTAAGGCCATGTCTTCTCCCTGCCTGGGATCTGAGGATTGCTCCAAAATTTGACTCCCCCACACTACATTTGGAACATTCTTTCTTATTTTACTTCCAATTTGCTCCATTCCAATGATTCTGTACCTTGATTCTGTACTCTCCCTGCCAAATCCCTTAATATTGATAGTGTACCTCCTCCATTGCTTCCTTGGATATGCTCACTGTCAGCCATTAAGCAAATGGTGCACTGCTTTGAATTAAACCAACGGTCTCTGAGAACCAAAAAACAGCCTAGATCTGTTACCTCTGCAAAGAAGGATCCAAACTCATGTGTATGCACATGCCTATGTGCTCATATGTATTGCAGAATCAATTAAAAATTCCTTCTTCTGCCCTGACTGATGTGGCTCAGTTGATTGGACATCATCTCACAAAGCAAAAGGTCACCACCACTTTGTTCCCGGTGAGGGCACATGCCTAGGTTGCCAGTTTGGTCCTGGTTGGGACATGTATGAACAACAATTAGTTGATATTTCTTTCTCACATCGATGTTTCTCTCCCTCTCTTCCTCCCTTACCCTCTCTCTAAAAATAATACATATATTCATACATACATAAAAAGAATTGAAAAGTTCCTTCTTTTAATGAGTTGAGGGAAGGATGCAAATTTTAGAAGATAAACAAATTCATTATTTCAGCCAGTTCACATGGAGCTAGGCATTATGCTTAGCCCTGCTCTAAATGCAAGAGATATGGCAGTTAACAAAGCAAAAATAATCCCTGCTCTTTGTTCTCCTAGAGCTGCATCTCACTCTACAGAATGACAAAGGGAGTTATTTACAACCAGCAAATCATGTTATTAAAGTTATTAAGGTGATGTTTTCACAAGAGTCAGGGTCAAAGTCTTGATACTAAAAGGAATACCTTTTTATCTTATGAATTACACTGTGTTGTCATCCCCAAAAATGAATGTTCGTCTTGAACAAGTCAGTGAAAAAATAATCCCAAATTGTAGGTAATAAGTAGACCAAAATGAAATGGAACCACCACTTTTAGCTTCTCTCATTGTCTAGAATCCAAATGCTCCCTCTGTAGTCAGCAATACCTGAGTTAAAAGGCTGCATCAACACCCAGCCCAGGACCTAGAGCACCTACCTCACACAGAACATAAGCAGAGTCTGGATGTTGGGAATGGGGGTGACAGAATATCTGGTCTTGGGAGAGTGGAATTGTCAGAGGAAAGAGAGAGAGAGACCAGAGAGTAAGAGATGGCGATGTGATGGCAGTGAAGGGAGGCACAAATGATCTTCATGGGACCTCCTCCTTTGGAAGGCTCGAGTATGTCAGACTCACTTTTTAATTTGTTTTATTTATTGATGTGAGAGAGGAAGAGAAATATCAACTTATTCCACTTGTTTATGCATTCATTGGTTGATTCTTGTATGTGCGGTGGCCGGCAATTGAACCCGCAACCTTGGCCTATCAGGACAACATTCTAACTAACTAAGCTACCAGACCAGGGCTTATGTCAGACTAATTTTTATAGTTCTCATAAAAAAAATGTGTCCTAATTTTCAAAATCAATTGTTTTAATGTCTTTACTTCTTAAGAAAGATTTTAATTCAGTTAACACAATCAAGAACTGATCTTTATAGTTGAGATAAAATTTCCTTCTAAAAGTAAAAAGTAGTTTCTGCATTAAATGGGAGCGATATCTTTGAACTAGTCTAACAACATAACTACTTTTATGCTCTGGTTTAATCTTCACATCCACCCTATAAAGTAGACACTATCTTAAATCCTATTTATAGATATAGAGATTGGGACTTGGAAAGACTGAGTAACCTATTCAAAGGGGCCTGGCCAGTAAGTAACAGTCAGGATTCTAATTTGCAGATCTTGGTAGCTGGCTAATTATTTCACTATCCTACCTGCATCAGACGCACTAGAGCATTTCACAGTGACAAAGGAATAAGAAATGGTGTTTTAGCGTTCTTAGGATAGAGTCCCATTTCTTATTCCTTTGTCACTGTGAAATGCTCTAGTGCGTCTGATGCAGTATAGGATAGTGAAATAAATAGCCAGCTACCAAGATCTGCAAATTAGAATCCTGACTGTTACTTACTGGCCAGGCCCCTTTGAATAGGTTACTCAGTCTTTCCAAGTCCCAATCTCTATATACAAAAGAACCTTTGCACCCCGATGTTCATAGCAGCACAATTTACAATAGCTAGGTGCTGGAAGCAACCTAGATGCCCATCAGTAAATGAAGGGATCAAAAAACCATGGTACAGTTACACAATGGAATTCTATGCAGCAGAAAGAAAGAAGGAGCTCATACCCTTTGCAACAGCATGGATGGAGCTGGAAAGCATTATGCTAAGTGAAACAAGCCAGGCAGTGAAAGACAAATACCACATGATATCACCTTTAACAGGAATCTAAACAACAAAACAAAACAAAAAAAACTAGCAAAATATAACCAAAGACACTGAAATAGGGGATAATCTGACAGTGGCCAGAGGGGAGAGAAGAGGGAATTTCAGGGGGGGGGGGGAATGGGTAGGGATTACAGGAACAAATCTGGAGGACACATGGACAAAAACTAGGGGTGGGGGGTAATGGGGGGAAGGGGGGAAGGTTGGGGGGGTGGGCTGGAATGGGAGTAGGGGGGAGAAAACTGTACTTGAACAATGATTAAAATAAAAAAAAGGAATAAGAAATGTCTTGAACTTGGCTAGTTTTAATAGTCTTGTCTACAAAATCACTTTGTAAGGTATGTAAAAGTCTAATCACCATGTTGTGAATTTGTAACTGGTATAGTATTGTATGTCAACTGTAATTTTAAAAGCTTTTAAAATTCTTTCAAAGAAATTTTAAACAAAATGCTTTGTGTCTTCTGTTTTCTTTTATAAACATATATTTCTCTCTTTTGTAGACTTCATATACTTTCGATATACATACCAATCCCTTTTCATCAACTTATTGGAATCATTTAGGACGAGACAGTTTTCCTCAACAAACATACAAGATTTAGTTAAATACTTATAAAGGTAGGCACAGCCAAGAAACTGTTGCCCAAAACAAACATAACACTCCATCTTTAACCAAAGAAGCACATACCCCAACATATAGAGAAACAGCTCTGTGTGTATGTGTTCCAAGAACAGCATCCGTTTTTCTGCTTTTAGCATTAGCACTGGGAGAGGTGTAAGAACAGAATAGGATACCCTTTCCTAGGGGAGCTTCCTAGGGGAGGTAAGAATCTGAACAGTTACTTCCACTTGAAACTTCTGCCCAATCTGCTTCACACAGGATTTTCAGCCTTCCTGGTTTTTTAAATCTTGAGCTGTTTAGTGTTTCTTTGTAAGTGAGAAAGATGATTTCCTCAGTGAGACGGTTGTGAAAAATAATGGATGAAGGGACTACAAGTTTCCAGGACCTAATGCAAAAGCACTGGAAGGTGGGGCCCCACCCACGATCTTCCCATTTGGCAGCCTTTTGGGGGCCAGCCTCAAGGAACTAGTCTGAGAGGATGCTGAAGAGCTTTCAACTCTAAATGTCCTTGTTTTCCAATGTCTTTATCTTTGAATTAGGAGATAAGTAGCAACAAAACTGTGTATATCACTTCCTACAGAATCTTTGATCCCTTTTTCCACATCCCTTCACCCAGTTTCAAAAACAAAGTACAATGGACTTTATCACCCTCATCCATTGGCTCCATCACAGAGTCCACAAACATAACTTTCCTTGATTGATTATTGGAACAGATCCATTTTCCACATCTCTGTGAACACAGCTGCTGATTGGCTTTATAAGACAGTGCAGGGAATTTGCAGCACAAAAGTTTATTTTTCTTAGTTAAAAATAAGAGCATAGCCAGACAGCAGTCTGGGGTGGGGTGGTAAATGGAAAGATGTAGAACACTATTAAGAAAAAAAGGAGACAGAGAGAATGGCAACACTCAACTCTAGGGGGCTTGGCTTTTTTGTTATTTTTTAACGCCTGTGAACTGACTGCTTTGATGGAGTCTGTGAGTTCAGCTGATTCCAGCTGTGTGGCATCTACAGCGGAGATCGGTGCTATTCTAAATGTCTCCATCTACAGTGCATTCCCCAAACTTTATTAGGACCTCCAACAAATTGCCACGTGCCACAGGTCTGGGGATTGACAGTGTTGGTTCACTGACATCAAATACAGAACTTCAGAACAGTGCTTCTCAGCTTGAGTTGCATTTGGAATCCCTTGAGAGTTTTGAAAACTGCTGATGCCTGGGCCCAGCCACCAGCATTTCTGATTGGAGTTAAGTAACCCAAGAAAGCAGAATTTTAAAACCCCTCCCAGGTTTTTCAGGTTGTAGACAAGGCAGAGACTCGCTGCTGTAGAATGCTACATCTGAGGTCCTCACCTGCAGACCAGAGAATTCATGGAGTGGGATTGAACAGGGCACCAGTGAAGATGGTCTTCCCCGTGTGTGGCCTTCTGTGGCTCTCAACGTCATCTCTTGGAATGATGAGTGAAGCTTGAGTATGGAACTCCATTCTAGCATGCTTTACTTTCCAGAAATACAAAACCTCATATATTCGAATAAAAACTACAAAGACTAATCAAATCCTCACTGTCCTCCAACCAACCAGTAGGTAGGATTAGTGGGCCAAGGATGAATTCCTCTTGATCTACTATTTGCATCCTGGGCATAATTTTCAGTCATACTGCACTTACACTCATAACCAAGTCATATGAGAGTTCATCTCTGCCCCATAATTCAGCTTGACCAGGAAGATATACTGCCTGTGCCCTTACTGCCATGCCAACCACGTGCATCTGACTCTCAGACGAGTTGGAGTAGGACAAAGACTGCAAATTTCTCAGAATTAGAGGTATGTCTATTTCATTTTAAAGGTTTGCTGAAATCATGCATTTAGCAAAAGGCCTAACATCTCCCCCTCTGGTGCCCTTATGAATATATGAGTAATAAATTTATTAGCCATGTTACATGAAAACCCTTTGGTGGACTTTTCCAAAGTCTCAGCTCTAATCGTGGTTAAACCAACAAAGGGATTACAGCCTTATCGAGAGTTTATTTTGTAAGACTGCCACACAGCTCTGCCAGAGACAGTATCCTGTTTTTCCCACTATGCTGATTCAAAGATCCCATTAAATAAAGTTGAATTTTTCAGTTATGCATTAATAGAAAAAAGCCTCTCTCACTATGATTTGGAGTTACATTTACATTTAGGAAAAAGTGATGTTCAAATACTAAGTGGTATTGACCCCCTATAACTCAGAAATCTGTATGTGATAAAGGAATTCCCAAATTTCTTTTTTTTGCCATTTTATTCATTTATTTTTAATTTAATCTTTATTATATTTTTCCATTACCATTTAGTCCCCTTATACTCACCTCCCCCCAGCAATCACCAGATTATTATCTATATCCATGAGTCCTTTTTCCTTTTTGCTCAGTCCCTCCACCTCTTCACACCACCACCACCACTAACCATCATCCTGCTCCCCGTCTATGAGTCTCTCCCCATTTTCCTTGTTAGTTCAACTTGTTCATTAGACTCTACATATGAATGAAAGTGCATGGTAT